>NW_027316056.1:19688119-19718119 GCF_026437365.1 Eucyclogobius newberryi | reverse complement strand
ACTGCTCCAGGGATGCAGTGTTCTAGTGCAAAAAAAACAAACGGGATTTAGTCAAACCGGGTTAAAAGGACAAGTTCTGAATCATGTAAAGTAAGTATTTAATTCAGTAGACCTAACTATTTAATGAGGGCAATGTGAGGGCAAGACTGGATATTCATGGGTTCATTTTTCAGTTACATGCAACATTATGGGGGTTGTTTTCCCAATCAAATAATAGATTTTTATTTTATTTTTAACTTACACTTTTCTTTATTATTTATTCAATTTTGTTCAAATCTGATAAAAGGGAACTCTCAAGGTGCTTGATATGATGTGCTGTACATAAAAATAAAGCTGTAACCCACTTATTTCCAGTCAAATCAATCATTCTGGGAAGAATCAGGGTCAGTTTGTTCTCCAAACCCACAAATAAAAAAATACCCTAAAATAAAATGAAAAATGAATAAGACATTTATATGGATTCCGCCTGGACATCTTTGCTTCATTACAAGTCCCTAAAACTAATTTGTAGTTAATTTACCTTCAGCTTTTAAAAGAGAATTGTCAAAACCCAAAAGATGCTCATTTTAGTGTCAATCAGACGATCCCTCCTGAAACCAGCTTTACTCATTCATATATTTAACAAAGGAAATCTAGGCGGTATTTAAAATGTGAATTATTTTGTGCAGAGCTTGTTTCTATCTATAATTAGAGTAAAACAGACATCAGATTCTAAAACTACAGTCGAAACTAGAGTCTCCAGCCAGTTGTTTGTTCTCCAGAGGGTTCAGGAACAGCTTCAGTTTTAAATCGGGTTTTAGGAAAAATAGGCCCCTAAGTGCAAGGGGTTAATGTAATCATTCTGAACCCATGGATAGCCCTGTAATCTAAAACTTTTACTTTGATAAAATTAAAGTTATAGATCTACAAATGCTACATAACTAAATTGAAGAACAGCGAATGGCATCAAGAGCCTCTGTGCTGCCAGACTCTACTTTAGCTACAAACATGGTCTTATCCAATGAAATTCCATCTTTCCCTCCTACTCTTAAAAAAGCAAGCGTTTTACTGAATCTTTTGTTTAAATATTTCATTAGCTTTACTGATACTCCCTCCAGTGCAATGCAGATCTAGGTGATGTAGTCACAGTGTTATTGGACATGAGACAAACAAACAAACAAACAAACAAACCTGTGCAGGGTTCTCCCACTTCTTGAGGAAATCCTCTTTGGCTTTTGCAAGAAATTCTTTGACTGTGAAGGACAACGAACACAATTAATCAAAACGGAGTCTGTGACGATCCAATATTGCCAAGCTCGTGTTCAGCACTTGTGGACTTGTGGACAGACTTTAAACACAGTGAGCAGAAATGAAACACTGAAAAGAGTTGACAATCTAGCTTCACGAGGCTGTAGATGAAGATCAGGGGGACACGGGTCTGTATGAACTAGCACACACTTTACTCCTTTTGAGATGGAGGAATTAAGGCATTCATTCTGCACATAAATCACACTCTACTGTAAATATAATACGAGAGATTAGGCCGGCTATAGTTTGGAGGATTGGCATGGCTTGGGGGGATGTAGGTCTACACCTCCAAACAGTGAAACGGACACGAACGGCGTTAGCTGCCCTTTTTAGACATTGACCATGTAGGCGACCCACCGCTCTCCATCTCGCTGCCCTTCCTGGCCGTGGGCGTGTTGCCCATGATGACAAGCAGTCAACAGGCGGACCGTGGCTTGACGGCCGCGCTGCAGCCCCTCCAAGCCGATCTCGGGCGGTACAGGGTGCGCACGCTGCTCCTTAAATCCAGACGTATCGGGCAGTTCCAACGCGGTGCGGTGGAAATTGTGTGACAGCTGCTGATGCTTCGCCGCCGCCAGACGGGGATGGGGCGGACACAAATCCTATCTTAGTGGCGTGTCGACAGTCTTAGCACAGCGCAGCTGGCCCGAGCACAGTGGAGCGGTCTCCTCCGCTCCTGCTCCACCTCTCCCCAGACCCCAAACCGCGGCAACGCCTCTCCTATTGTGGGTGCCCAGTCCTCGCTTAAACCCAGTCCAGCCAAATACACAGAGTCCCCGTTAGGCTGAATAAGGATGGGGATTTGCCACAATCAAACATCGGTCCCCGTAGCCTCGGAAGATGACGGAACTACAGTCCACAGCCTCCCGCCCACTCTCCGGACCCACAGCTGATTAACGCCGAGACAAGTGCACGAATTGGCTGCATCTCACGGGCGCCGACAAGCCCCGTTCCCTGATTGGGCCACGGAAGTCCATCAACAACAGCGACATCCCGCCTTCCTCCAAAGCAACCAAGGGGAGCGTCACTGGCTTTCCTCCCCGAGACGCACCGCTCCCATTCTCCAGTCACTCTCCTCCATTGGCTTGCAGCATCCAAGTCGTGGGAAACAGCTGATTCTATTGGCTGTCTGCAGCGGTGCACAACAGCAGAAAATGAAGAAAAAATGCTTTGCCACCCATTCACCCCCCGAGCTACAGCTACACGTTTGGTCGAGTGACGTCAACAGGGGCTATTTTTAGTAATGCTGGTTAGAATTTAACGCACGGCAGAGCAGAGCAGACTGTGGCCACTATAAACAAAAGGACATCGTTTAATGATGAAAACATTACATGGCCGTGGCACTGTTTTCGAAAGTGCTAAAACATCTTTGTTACCAACAGGGTTTGGATCATCCCTGAGAAAATGGAAGCTACAGTCCCATAAACAAGAGAAGGTGAATCTTCCATGGTCACACAGGCTAGTTTACGAGTTCAAACAAACTACAAATTCTATTCATTACATGCAAGGATATATTGAATTAAGTGTATAGTTCCTAGTTTTTGAATCCTGTTCATTGACAATGGCATTAAACCTTTCTCATTCTGGTATATTTGAATCATGAACACATATTACTTCGAGGTGTAAAAATTACACAAACCTTATGCATTGCTCATTTGCATCAATTATACTTAAGCACAGGTTATTCCCATTTTAGGTTATTCCCTTATTGTAAAAAACAAGCGTGCGAGTATGAGTTAGCTGCGCTCAGATAAAATGGTATCAACAGACCATTGTACTGCAGTTACCTAGCAACGTGAGGCTGAGTGAAAATGGAGGAGTGATGCTGCAGCGTTTTATGAATGAAACTGGGGGCAAAGCCAGAGGAGGGAGAAAGACGAGTGGGCCTGGGCACGCACATGTGCTACTGTGCTACTGCAGAAGAGGAAACACAAAGATGCACAGATAACAGCTTTTATTAAATCATGCACAGATAAAGAGTTGGGGTAGATACAAAAGCACAATTAAATACACGAACATGCGCGCTCATACATACACACACACACACACACACACACACACACACACACATATATATGTATATATCAGAGAGGAGCTAGAGAAGGGCTGGAGCACGAAGGTATCAGTGGTGCCTGTAGTGATCGGAGCACTTGGGACAGTGACCCCCAAACTGGAGGAATGGCTTGGGCAGATCCCAGGAAAAACATCAGACATCTCGATCCAGAAAAGTGCAGTGCTAGAAACAGCAAAGATACTGCGCAAAACCCTCAAGCTCCCAGGCCTCTGGTAGAGGACCCGAGCTTGAAGGGGGATGAATAGAGACCGCCCGCGGAGGGTGAGGAAAAGTTTGCCATGATCAGGGCCTCTGTGCTGTCCTTCAGCCCAGCCCTTTCTAACCATTGGTAGGATTTCGTGATATCAGCCACTTCAGTTATGTTCCGGTGGGACATGCCATGTAGGGGCTTGTCCTCCCATGATGGTCCCTCCAGAACCTCATCATCCTCTGTTTACGTTTGTTTTTTTGGGAAATGTTGTGTCCAAAGCAGTTCCAGTTCGCCCCATAACCGGAACTTCTTTTAGTTTAAAGACTGATGTTATGATGATTTGATTTTTGAGCAAATTTCTTTTTCCTTCACTGTTTGGTCTTATATGCCCATCTTTACCACACCAAAAACAGTAACCAGGCTTGGTTGGAGAAGGCTGGAGGTGTTTCAGGATTAAGATGCTTTACCATGTCTGCAGGTGGCGGCATAAAAGTCCAAAGCGTCCAGTTTACATTCAAAGTCTATGTGGGTATCCAGCGTTTTTGCGGCACAAATCCTGCGTTTTTCCGGCGTGAATTCTGCGCTTTGAGTGTCGGACGCGGCACGATGGGAGACGTTTGAGCGTCAGACGCTTTGGACGCGTGTCCAGAGCGTCCAAAGCATCCGACACAGCAGCATAGGAACATTGCAGGATCATTGGGATCACCCTATGTAGCTGACACGCTGTGGTTTCCAGGTAGCTGTCCAGGGTACTGATGCTGAAGTGGATCTGGATCAACATCAATTAATTTTTCTTTAATTTCTAGCTATTGATGAAGGATAATTTGATGCATTCCTTGTATTATCCATGAAGAATTTAAAGAAGAAAATTATAAATTATAAAATTATAAATAATGTGAATGTTTTGTTTACATACTTCACCAATATTTAGTCATAAATGACTAAATATTTTATGTCTTTCTTACAAAAATATGATCGCTCGAAAAGGAGTGGGATGAAGTAATACTTAACTATCATGTGCACATGATATATAAGTAATTTTGTTTACATAACAAAATGTTAAAGTAATTGTATTGTAATTACTATCTTATGCAACGTATATGCAACATCAATCGTGGCGAGCTAGCCAGGAGAGAGATTAGGCCGAGCTGTATGTGTAATTAGGTAAGTTGTGGTCAAAACTACAATAATAAAGTGATGGATGTCTTGGAGGAAATTGGCATTAAAATTCGAAATGCAGTGGTTACTGAAGGTGTCACAAAGATGAAAACAGATGAAGCATTGATTGTTGTTGTTTTATTCAACAATAAGGTGCATATTCATGTGCAATTACTGTCGTGATCACATGCAATGGTATTTATGTATTTATTTATTTGTCTATGGGAGTTTTTGTTTATAGGAGATCTTCTACTGAAAGTGTTTTTCAGACTTCCTATAAGCGATGTGATCTGTTCTTTTCTTCTGTATCTGCCTCTGTATCTACCTGCGTTGCACCAATGAAATTTCCCCATGTGGGACAATAAAGGATTATCTTATCTTATCTTATCTTAATTTCTAAGTCAAACGTTATTGACCAGCCAGGGTCTGCGTTTGATCAAAAACGTATTATGGAATTTAGTTCCACTTACAGTTAATTTAGCCATGATGAAACTGTTACTTGCTATTGCTGAACTTGCCACTGTTTGCACAGCTCAAGTAGGAAAGATAAACACGAATATGTATTTGTCCGAGCAGAAAAGTCTCTGCATTAATACAACAACCTTGGTATTTGATATTGCGTTTGCATCTTGAAATGTTGAAATTTCTCCAATCTGGTTTGTTTTTGATTGATTACCAAAATTTCGATGATCGATTCGTTCTATAACCTGAAATTTGTGAAAATTGACTCATTATATACATTACACTTGGGACAGATTTAGTTTAGTTTAGTCTTTATTTGTCAGGGACCATGTACAAAATCATTCATCTTCAAGAGAAATGATGATCTGCACCAGATTTAGCTCTTGCTACTTTCAGTCTGCAGTCCCCCTGGGCAGGTGAATACATAAGATAAGATAAGATATTCCTTTATTGTCCCACATGGGGAAATTTCATTGGTGCAACGCAGGTAGATACAGAGGTAGATACAGAAGAACAGATCACTTATAGGAAGTCTGAAAAACACTTTCAGTAGAAGATCTCCTATAAATAAATAAAAACTCCCATAGACAAATGAATAAATAAATACATAAATACCATTGCATGTGATCACGACAGTAATTGCACATGAATATGTGTCACGACAGCACATAGATTGCACATGAATTTCATAGTAATTGCACATGAATTGCACATGAATTCCAACAGCAATTGCACATATGACAGAATTGCACATCAGTATTAGGTTGGGTCAGTATTGCGAGTGTTCAGTACTAACAGTTTTTGTTATAAAGTCTGACAGCAGCAGGAAGGAAAGACCTACGGAACCTTTCCTTCACACATCGAGGGTGGATCAGTCTCTCACTGAAGCTGCTCTCCAGAGCGGAGAGAGTGTCCTGCAGGGGGTGACACTCATGGTCCAGCATAGATGTGAATCTAGCCAGGACCCTCCTGTCCCCCACCTCCTGCACCAAGTCCAGAGCACAGCCCAGGACGGAGCTGGACTTCTTGATGACTCTGTCCAGCTTCCTCCTCTCCCTCTCTGTGATGCTGCTGCTCCAGCAGGCCACACCGTACAGGAGGGCTGATGCCACCACAGAGTCGTAGAAGGTCTTCAGGAGTGGCCCTGTCACTCCAAAAGACCTGAGTCTCCTCAGGAGGTAGAGCCGACTCTGGCTCTTCCTGTACAGTGCGTCTGTGTTATGAGTCCAGTCCAGTTTGTGGTTCAGATGAACACCCAGGTACTTGTATGAGTCCACTCTCTCAATGTCCCGTCCCTGGATGTTCACTGGTGAGGGGGCAGTGGGGTGGCGTCTGCGGAAATCCACAATCATCTCCTTGGTCTTCCCCGCGTTGATGAGGAGGTGGTTCCGCTGACACCAGTCCACAAAGTCCTGCGCCAGTCCTCTGTACTCCGCGTCATCGTCGTCCGTGATGAGTCCGATGATGGCAGAGTCGTCAGAGAACTTCTGCAGGACACAGCTGTCCGTGTCATGTCTGAAGTCTGCAGTGTAAAGGGTGAAGAGAAAGGGCGCGAGGACAGTGCCCTGGGGCGCCCCCACACTGCAGGTCCGAGTGTCAGACACACAGTTCCGGGCTCTCACAAACTGGGGTCGGTCTGTGAGGTAGTCCAGGATCCACTCTGCCAGGTCATACTCCACACCAGCCGTCTCCAGCTTGTCCCTCAGGAGCAGCGGCTGGATGGTGTTGAAGGCGCTGGAAAGATCGAAGAACAGAATCCTCACAGAGCTGCCAGGCTTTTCCAGGTGAGAGAGAGAGCGGTGCAGCAGGGAGATGACGGCGTCCTCCACTCCAATGCCAGGCCGGTATGCAAACTGCAGCGGGTCCATGGCTGAGCTCACGGTGGAGCGGAGGTGGTCCAGGACCAGCCGCTCCAGTGTCTTCATCAGGTGGGACGTGAGAGCCACTGGCCTGAAGCTGTTGAGGTCTTTGGGGCGCGGTGTCTTAGGCACAGGTACCAGACAGGAGGTCTTCCAGACCTGTGGTACCACCCTCAGCTTCAGGCTCATGTTGAAGACATGCTCCATAACTCCACACAGTTCATCTGCACAGGACTTAAAGAGCCTGGGGCTGATGCCATCAGGTCCTGCTGCCTTCCTCACTTTAATCCTCTTCAGCTCACTCCTCACCTGTGCTGCTGTGACAGTCAGTGGTTGGCAGGGGGACCGTGTGTGTTATGAGATTACATAACAACCGTAATAAAAAGTACACATTTAATTACAATTACAGAACGTCAAATTCATTATTAAAATCAATAAAATTAAATCAATTTCTAAAATTTACAAAATTAGCTCATACAGATAAAAAGTACAGCTAAAATCTAACTTGGCCCATGTTGGCACCGTTGATTATCTAAAAGTTATGACTATCAACAGATACTTTCAAACTATCTGGAAGTTGATTCCACTGTCTGATTTTTTGGGGATTGTGCAATTTCTTCTAGCTGTGGAGCGATCGAGTGGTTTGTTTGGAGCAAGGGAGGTGGAGCAGCATTATCAAAGATTGTGAATAGAGTTCTTAGATAAAATAAAACTGTAAAAACTAAGCATTTTGTATTTGCTAATGATGTTGCAATGGTGATAATGAAGTGTTTTTTTGTCAATTGCCTTTAAAGGCGTAATGGACCATTTTTCGGCGATTTGAGAACTCAAGTGGAAGTGCGCATGCGCACTCCCCCGTGCGGACTGATACAACACACACGTGCGTTTGTTTATTAGCGCGATGGATCGCATCGCATCTCTAGTCTCCCGTAAATTTCCGTCTTCTTCTGAATCAGCTCGAACAGTCTTTTTCTCTGTCTTAATTTTGTCCCGTACACTGAGGGAACTATATTATGATAGATCAATGAGCTTAGACACACAGAACCGTGCTGCTCACGCGGCTGCAGGTGAGCGGTAGGTGCATCCTATGATTGATACGTGGCAGGACTAATCAGCAGTCCACGCCACGAGGAAATGAGACTCAGATTTGGGCCCTAACCCTAATGTTTGGTTATAGAGAGATATGAGAGATTTGAGGGTGGTCTCAATGGCCTGAGACCAACAGGATAAACTATAAGATGGCTCCATATTACTCAGATATAACAGCAAAGAGTCAGCAAATAGTTAATTTCGGTTAATATTTTCCACTAAGGATTCGATTGCCCCGATTTAAAGAGATGGCCTCAGATAACACCCCATTGGTATAGACGTGTGCTTTGGGGGCTCTATATTATTTTATTGATGAATTCAATTTCACTTCTAGTGTCTAAGATACTACTTAGGTAGGTATTTTGTCTAATAACATATTATCTATTTCCATTTTTTCCCCGTGTTATTTTATCCTTACTGTTTGGTCCCCATTTCTATTACAGTTTTTTACGATTGAATAAACACTAAAATCTAAAGTTTAGCCCAATTATCAAAACCTTACACTCAAGGAGCAAAACTCGGCCTCAGATCTGCTCCACTGTAAACACAATAAGTCAGTTCACACTTTGTGTAAAACAACACACACAGTGATTTACAACACTGAACACACTTGTATGTATTTAGACACAGACGTTTATCAAGATGCCACTTCTTTGCAATTCTAAAGCACTGACTGTCAAATGACCACACCCATGTGCCAATCCATAGAACACTGTCATTAGGTGTGCAAACACAAGATCGCTTAATTATAGACACTCCAATCAGGTTTAAGCACTATAAAAATGCAGCAGGTGAGTTCATCAAACTGAACCAAAATGGAAGGAAGAGGAAGAGTGAGGATGAGAAGGAGGAAGAGGAGAAGAAGGGGGAAGAGGCCATGCCAGAGGTCGAGGTAGGGTTAAAGGTAGAGGAAGAGGAAGACTTCAAGCAGGAGGAAGAGGGGGAGGAGTTTGGGAGGGTTCTTTTTTGTACTGGATAAAATGTAATGTTCATGAAAACTGGGAAATGTTTTCTTTTCCGCCACGTTGGCTTGAGTATATGGAAAAAAATAAATGACATTGTCAACAGCATTAGTCTTGCGTCCTGTGTGGTGTCTACAGTCATGCATACAAGTGTGTGTAGTGTTCACTGTGTGTGTTGTTTTGCAAAAAGTGTGAGCAGACATTGTGTTTCCAGTTGTGCAAATCCGAGCCATGTTTTGCAAATTCACGGTGTACTTCACCCATACGACTCTGTGCACTTAGAAGCAGGATTAGCCGAAAGTGTTTAAGGTTTTCCACAGCAGTGTGTAACTGGTGTGTACCTGGTGCAAACATAGTTAAGTCATATGCAACGTGTGTGTTTCATATGGTAAAAAATATGGTTTTGATAAATTAGTGTATAGGTTTTACAAGAGTGTTTCATTTTGCAAAGGAGCTACGGTGTTTTGCTCATTGGGTTTGTGGTTGTGCTAATTGTGTTTAGGGTTTTGCTAAATAAAACTAAACAATCAACATTGTGTTTATTCAATCGTTAAAAACTGTAACTCACCTCTTCGGGTCATTTCCCAATACCGCCACCTTCTGGAAACGTTTGATAATGGTAGAAAAAGCTTCAGTTGTAGTCATCTGGACTCAGTTTGAAAAAATAGACGTTTCGACTCTCATCCAAGAGTCATTGTCAATAAAAGAATTTAGATCGAGAACTCCGATATTAATACTGTTCTGTGGTAAGACCCACCCATTGGGAGGAGCCTTCCTGAAGTAGAAAGAGTTGTTTGTTTCAACAGAAACTCCCCCCTTGTATCTACCGAGCCTATTCAGAATCTTAATGGGCTATTAGAATCCTCTTTGTCTTTGTGAGACCCTGGCTCAACCACCCTGAGTACCTGATTAGCATCTAAATGTCCTGGTCCTCTACCTTTCCAGGGGTTCAGTAACCCATTATAAATAACAGGAAGATTAAACCTTAGCCCTCCATTTCTGTTTAAAGAAGGTCTTTCTTTTTTAACAAAAATAGCTTCCTTGACTCCTCTTTCAAACCATCTTTTCTCCCTGCTTAAAACCTTCACCTCACCGTCTTCAAACGAGTGATTAGAGGCTAAGGAGAATCGCTTGGCCTTTCTTGATTGTTCCACGATCAGAGGAGAGGACGGGAAACTCCAAATAGAAGTATATAGGAAACCTACTCACACGGACCAGTATCTGCTCTTTGGTTCCAACCACCCACTACAGCACAAGCTGGGAGTGATCAGAACCTTACAACACAGAGCTCAAGGTGTGCCCACCAGCTCAGAGGGCAAGAAGAAAGAGGAAAAACATGTCCGAAATGCCCTCTCAGCCTGTGGTTACCCCGCTTGGGCTCTCAACAGAGTGAAGAGAACCAAGAAGCAGGACAAAAGGGAAACTGAACAAAGAAGGAAGGGTGTTTCTATCCCTTATGTGTCTGGCCTGTCGGAAAAACTGCAGAGAATTTTTAGACAACACGAAGTCCCTGTTTATTTTAAACCAGGAAACACTTTAAGACAAAAACTGGTTCACCCAAAGGACAAGTTGCCGACTCAAAAACAGAGCAATGTAGTTTATTCGATCCAATGCAGTGAAGAAAGCTGTAAAGAACGGTACATAGGTGAGACAAAACAGCCTCTACACAAGAGGCTTTATCAGCACAGAAGAAATACTAGTTCAGGTCCACAGAGTGCCGTGCATCTCCATCTTGAAGCCTCTAATCACTCGTTTGAAGACGGGGAGGTGAAGGTTTTAAGCAGGGAGAAAAGATGGTTTGAAAGAGGAGTTAAGGAAGCTATTTTTGTTAAAAAAGAAAGACCTTCTTTAAACAGAAATGGAGGGCTAAGGTTTAATCTTCCTGTTATTTATAATGGGATTCTGAACCCCTGGAAAGGTAAAGGACATTCAGATGCTAATCAGGTACTCAGGGTGGTTGAGCCAGGGTCTCACAAAGACAAAGAGGATTCTAATAGCCCATTAAGATTCTGAATAGGCTAGCTCGGTAGATACAAGGGGGAGTTTCTGTTGAAACAAACAACTATTTCTACTTCAGGAAGGCTCCGCCCAATGGGCGGGTCTTACCACAGAACAGTATTAATATCGGAGTTCTCGATCTAAATTCTTTTATTGACAATGACTCTTGGATGAGAGTCGAAACGTCTATTTTTTCAAACTGAGTCCAGATGACTACAACTGAAGCTTTTTCTACTATGGAACACGCCTGGACGAATGAGGGATTACACCGACATGTTTGATAATGGTTATGACCCAGCACACGTTTTGTCGTAGACGTTTGACTTTCACTGTAATTCCCCTCGAGTATAATCAATTTCCAAGTCGTTTGGGGATTTTTAACAGATATTAATTGTTCAACAGGATGAGACTTCAACGTGTCTTACAAATCGTGCGTCACAATTGTCAACAAATGCCGTCAGAACTAAAAAGATACAAACTTAAATCAACAATCTTAATGACAGGTCTTTAAACATGATAGCAACGAAAAATTACCTCATTGGCCTCATTCACTCAAGGAAAATAAACTCTTTATTCGTCAGATACCACGGTGCAAACACCTCGTGTGGCTCTTCCATGGATCTATTATATTATCGGGCTCTTCCAATTAGACTGTGTACAATAAAAACTTTCCCCCGAGCAACATTAAAGCGGAACAAAAGAAAAGGTTCCTCCTCTTAGCAATGAATATTAAACAAAAGAACATTCATTTAACAAATAATTGCTTATCTAATACCTTTTGCTACTTTTAATCTTACACTACTAAGTAATGTTTTAAACTGAATATTACAAATATGAAACTAAATGTATGATGTCTAGCAGCTACATTCACATTTAGGTTGTTTAGAACTTTTGTAGTGATTGTTTAGCCCAGTTTTAGTCCTAGTTAATAAGGAGTTAGACCTGGTATTGTCCTTGAAAGGCAAAGTGGTTTCTTTGGTAATGTGAGCAGTTGAAAAACCACTGGCCTTTGTTATAAAAGTAGCCCTACTACATCAATTTCTGATTGATTAAATTAAATTGGTTTAAAAACATATATGTTTGATTTGATTTCCCTTATTGTAATATTTACAACATTTAAAAAAAATAAAAATAAATCAACAAAAGATGGAGTCATTCATTTATTTAAACCCATCAGTCATTTATTTTACTTTGCCCTACAAACACCTGACCCATACTTGTCGATCAAGACTTCCATGCCTGTATTCATCCATTTGGCACTCTTCCCCTCTGGGCCGGAACTCAATCCATGTCCTTTCACCAAGCAAATAATCATACCTAAATGTTTTAGTTAATCCAGTTGGTAACAGTAGTTTAAAAACAGTCTTCTGTGTTTAATTGGACAACAAGAGTAGGTGTCTTTTTCAAAGTGTCCTCCGCTGCGCCCATTATAAGGTATCCTTCATTTTTCTGTAGATTAAAACTCTCTGTGCAATGCGAGAAACTAATAACCTGGGAAGGCGCTTCTCGGATTTGTCTATCTTATTAGGTAAACTCTGGAAAAAGATGTGCAATAACAAGTAATTAAAAGATGAGCCGCAAAACAGAGAATATACATCGCAATGAGACAGAAGGCTGTCATGTAGGCCTCTGATTCTCTTCCCAGAACATCGCCCTAAAAGTATATTATTCACTGTAGGCTAGAGACGACTGTGAAACTGGGCTTTTCATCCTAATTCAAATTTGAATGACTGATAAAATATTTTTACCTCTTTACATTAAGTATAAAAGGGAGTTTAACAAAAGTACATTGGTTATCGAGATAATCAATGTACTTAAAAATAAGGAAAGAAGGTCGGAAGTATTCACCATAATGCACTTAAACAGAAGAAGCAGGGCTGTTTTGTGATACAGTACCACTTACCCAGTGGGCTGGAGTTTTAGGCTGCCCATAGAGGATGCACCAATGACATTGTCCACCAGGGGGCTCACCTGCTCTGTGCCTCGGGACACACAAATACTTTGCTAACTAAAAACAAATAATAATGGAGCAAAAAGAGACGTAAATACTAAATTAGGCCCAAAATAATTGGATAAACGTATGTGACTAGAATGCTATTACTTATTATTATTTTTTCAAGCACATGTTTTTGGTCTGTCACATATTGGCTGAAGGGCCACACAGTCCACTCCCAGAACAATTATGCTGTTGGATAGCATGAAACGGGAAACGCTGACATAAAAGAAACACATTATGTCATCCTTTCCATAAATAATTGAGGGTTTTATGATATAAAAAAAAAGTTAATTGAACTTAACATGTTTTTTAGGGTGTCAATGCAGTGTTATCCCTTAGGGAAAAGTACATAAATACAGCTGTGCAGAGCCAGGATTATGACCAAAATTTTGCTCCGATCACTACGGGCACCACCGATACCTTCACGCTCCAGCTCTTCTCCAGCTCCTCTCTGAGGCTTTGGTATTTCTCTAGTTTCTCATGTTCCCTTTTCCGTATGTTTCTATTCTACGGCACTGCAATGTCCACCACCACGGCTTTCCTCTGCACCTTGTCAACCACCACTATGTCCGTTTGGTTGGCCGTTCGGTCTGTCTGTATCTGAAAGTCCCAGAGGACCTTGGCTCGGTCGTTCTCCACCACCTTTGGAGGTGTTTCCCACTTTGTCCTTGGGGTCTCCAGCCCGTACACTGCACAGATGTTTCTGAACACTATGCCAGCCACCTGGTTATGACGCTCCATGTATGCTGTCCCTGCCAGCTTCTTGCACCCTGCAGTCATGTGTGGGATGGTCTCAGGGCCCCCTTTGTACAGCCTACACCTTGGGTCTAATCTGGTGTGGTAGATCTGGGCCTCTATTGATCTTGTGTTCAGGACCTGCTCCTGTGCTGCCATGATCAGGGCCTCTGTCCTTCAGACCGGCTCTTTCTAGCCATTGGTAGGATTTTGTGATATCAGCCACTTCAGTTATGTTTGTGTTATGTTATGGTACATCCCATGTAGGGGCTTGTCCTCCCATGATGGTCAGGGGTCTAAAATCTACACTCAGGCCTTCAGACTCAACATTGAGAGTGCTTGTAGCTTAAAGTGAATGGAAATGAAAATTATGTGTCAACTGGCTGTTACACAGGAGGCATTTAGAACAGGGGTCCCCAACCTTTTTTGCACCATGGACCGGAATAATGTAGGTTTTATTTTCATGGACCGGTGTGCAAGGTTATGTCGCGGTTAGGTTAACTTGCGCGGAAGTGGGCGGGGCTTAGGCTTCCATTTGATTCAGCTCGGAAGGCAAAATGTTCTCAAAAGACGCGTTTGTACATTATTAAGTGTACCATACCAAAGATCCGAATTGGAGTAACATCACATACAGTTACACGTGTCCTCACTGTTCTTCTGACTGGTGGAAGCTCATCAGAGAAATATGGCAAAAATAAGTGCATAAAAATTACACCTCACCACACGCTGAATCAGTGGGAGCCCTGCGCGTGATTCTGTGCAATGAGATGGTCCCATCTAGGAGTGATGGGAGACAATGACACCCGCAGTGTGTTTAAAAACATGCGGTTTTTTACGTTTCGTAGTCTATCCTAAGTGTATAATTGATAATGAGGGTTGTGCAACACCCTTAACATAATAGTTAAGAAATATCACCCAGACCTTGGACCCCCTCACCAACCCGGAAATGCAAACGGCTTGGTTTGATATTCGCCCCCACCCTTGCGAAGAGCGATCTGGCTCCCCCGCCCAACCCGTGACGTAGTCTCAGAGCGCGTGTGTGCCCCGCCCACCCGTGACGTAGTCCCACAGCTGTTAGCTCCGCCGTGCGCCGCTCCTGCCGCGTGACTGAGTGACAAACGATACAAACGAACGAACTCTGTAAGGTTTTGATAATTGAGCAGTAACTCTTGTAAAAGAAAAACAGGTGATTGCGTAGCAGCTGGAGAATGCTGGCCCGGGTGACGTGTCCTCCAAAATCCCCGCTAATGTTTAGAACATGTCATATATCAATCAATCCACTCGCCGCCGCAGTTTTGAAGGTTTTATTGCCTTGTTAGCTAGCTTTTCCCCACATATTATGCAGAGCGGACTCGATACGTGAGAGTCACCTGTAGCGACAAACCCGTATTTTAAGTAGGACTCCTGGTATTCAATTGTCCATTAAATTTTGCTTTCTTTTTCTTGGAGGTCGTGAGCTTCTCTTCTGGCTCCTCGTCTGCTCCTCACTTGGCCTTTTCCCCTTTGCAAAAACGCTCTCCAAAGACTTTTGTTTTTCACTCATTTTCACTGGCTTGTGGATCTACTTTTGGGCAGCGTGTTTGATGCGACGCATCCGCGATGAGGTATCAAGTATAATGCACGTATCAGTTACGTTCTCACGCAGGACAAGAGCAGAGAGAGAATATACTTGCCATTATATTTAATGGATTTCATTGGCAATTTCCTATAAGGCTTTTCATCATATATCAACAGACTGTAATGTATTGCACAATCGCGTATTATGTCCCTACTGCAGTCCATACCGGTACTTCCGGAGTTCCCGCACATGTTCAATGAACAAGTCTGAAGACACTCTCGCCTCATACTTGGCTCGGCTAAACATACAATACAAGTATATTACATGGTGTCAGAAAACTGTCAAGTACAGAAAGTACCTGCGTAGCCATAATGATGCAGTTTGACCATGGACCCCGGTCCCGGACCCGTGACCGGTGGTAAATTCACAAGATAAAGTCATTTTCATGGAGCATTTTTTTTGTGTACGGCCGTGGCTATATTGACACGCCGCTGCTACTCCAATAAGGCATGCCCGGGGTTCAGTCACCTGCACGGGGCTGAACAGCTGTCGCCTCTCTGCCGCGCGAGTGACAAACGATAGAACTTCAGATCAACAAAGGGTCTACCGCCTTAATAAAACTGATGTTAATACTGCAGCGTGCGCAGAAGACGATAGACATATATATATATATATATATATATATATATATATATATATATATATATATGGGGGTATATAAGGGTATCTTCTATTCAAAGTCCCTCTAAAGAGCAGTTGGTGTATGCTCTATTAGATACACAGAGTGATAACACATTTGTTAGTGAAGAAGTAAGCGACCAGTTATAAGCAGACTCCCATCCAGTAAAACTAAAACCAACTAGTTCACGTGACAGTAAAAAGTCATAGCGTATCTGGACTGCGGGGAAGAGGTTATAACTCAGACATTCAAATTGATCTGCCTACCTCTTACACAAAAGACTATATTCCGTTTAACTATGGCAACATACCCACAAACGAAACAGCAAAACAATGGCCTCATCCGTCAGAGATCATTGACAAGATGCCACCTCTACTGAGTTGTGATGTCGGTCTACTCATCGGATTTAACTATCCCAGAACTTTAGCTCCAAAGCAGGTTCTTCTTGGAAAGGACAATGAACCATTTGCAATCCGGATAGATCTGGGATGGAGTATCGTCGGGGGTTCCACATCAGGCCCAAGCGAAACAGAAACAAGTCTGTGCCACAGAGTTACTGTAAAAGAAGTTCCTACTGTTACACCTATTGATGTCTCAAGTCAAATTTCAAGGACATAAATACAACTGACAAAACAGTTTCACAAGAGGATCTACCGTTTATGGATAAACTCAGAGACGGAATAAGGAAAAGGGAACAAGAACATTGTGAGAAAAAACAGCCACGCTTACCAGACAATAAAAGGCTTACAGAAATCAGACTTGAACACCTACAACGTAAGTTCAACAAGGATGAGAAATACAAAAAGGTACTGACATTGTCAACAAAGGTTACAGGCACTAGTCCTGCTAAAAGACTGTGCAAGTTCTCATCAGGGTCAAAGGCAGTCAAAGCTGAAGCACATCTCATCAGGAGAGCAAAACAAATAAAGTCAAATGCTCCTGTGACAGTGAGGGAACAAGAAAACGCTGTTTTCATTGTGTGATCATTTTGGATCTGCAGAGACAAATGTATAGACGAGAGATAAAATTGTTGAACAAAGGAAACCAGCTTCAACGCCATAACAAGCTGTTCGACATCTTCATTGATATGGATGGTCTCCTCAAGGTGGGAGAGAGACTTAAACATTCACCGAAAGGCGATTCTTTCAAGCATCCAGTTGCGATCCCAAAGGAACATCACATTACCAAGCTGATAATATGACACCGTTATGACAAAATAAAGCATCAAGGAAAACGAAGGAAACAATACAACCGTGCAGCGCTGCCCCCACAAGATACATTTACAAAAGAGGACGTATATGGGAAGAATAGATGGCGATGGGTGCAGTTTCTAGCAGAACAATTCTTGAGTCGTTGGAGAAGGAAATGTGTGGACAACATTAAGTCAAGACAAAAATGGCTGTCACCAAAACGGAGTCTGAAAGTAGGTGATATTGTGTTGGACATTGATGACCATGCACCTAGAGGCGATTGGAGACTTGCAAGAGTGCTTGAGACTGTCAGTGGAAAAGACGGATTGGTGCGAAAAGAATATATACATATATATATATATATATATATATATATATATATATATATATATATATATATATATATATATATATATATATATATATATATATATATATATATATATACACATACATATGTATATATATATATATATATATATATATATATATATACACATACATATGTATATATATATATATATATATATATATATATATATATATATATATATACAGGTTAGGCTTTTTCAAAAGCAGTTTAATGACTGTATGTTTGAAGGGCTGTGATAACCACTTTCTAGTATTTATTATATTAAGAATAGAGTCTATAATTATGGGGGAAATGTCTTTGAGGTGTCTGTTTGGATTCAGGTTTTGTGATAAAATGTGAATATATGATTATATCTCTGCAACATCGCGTGGCGTTCGGGGACCGTGCCTCTGGACTGGCAGACCGGGGTGGTGGTCCCTCTGTTCAAGAAGGGGGACCGGAGGGTGTGTTCCAACTACAGAGGGATCACACTCCTCAGCCTCCCGGGTAAGGTCTATTCCAAGGTACTGGAGAGGAGAATCCGACCGATAGTCGAACCTCGGATTCAGGAGGAGCAGAGTGGTTTTCGTCCCGGTCGTGGAACACTGGACCAGCTCTATACCCTCCATCGGGTGCTCGAGGGTTCATGGGAGTTTGCCCAACCAGTCCACATGTGCTTTGTGGATCTGGAGAAGGCTTTTGACCGTGTCCCTCGGGGTGTCCTTTGGGGGGTGCTCCGGGAGTACGGGGTCCGGGGCCCTTTGCTCAGGGCTGTCCGGTCCCTGTATGACCGGAGCAGGAGCTGTGTTCGCATTGCCGGCAGTAAGTCAGACCTGTTCCCAGTGCATGTTGGACTCCGCCAGGGCTGCCCTGTGTCACCGGTTCTGTTCATAATTTTTATGGACAGAATTTCTAGGCGCAGTCAGGGGTCGGAGGGTGTCCGGTTTGGGGACCACAGGATCTCATCTCTGCTGTTTGCAGACGATGTTGTCCTGATGGCTCCATCAAACCCGGACCTGCAACATGCACTGGGACGGTTTGCAGCCGAGTGTGAAGCGGCTGGGATGAGAATCAGCACCTCCAAATCCGAGGCCATGGTTCTCGACCGGAAAAAGGTGGCTTGCCCTCTCCAGGTGGGTGGGGTGTCCTTGCCCCAAGTGGAGGAGTTCAAGTATCTCGGGGTCTTGTTCACGAGTGAGGGAAGGATGGAGCGTGAGATCGACAGGCGGATCGGTGCAGCGGCTGCAGTGATGCAGTCGCTGCATCGGACCGTTGTGGTAAAGAGGGAGCTGAGCCGAAAGGCAAAGCTCTCTATTTACCGGTCGGTCTACGTTCCTACCCTCACCTATGGTCATGAGCTTTGGGTAGTGACCGAAAGAACAAGATCGCGGATACAAGCGGTCGAAATGAGTTTCCTCCGCCGGGTGGCTGGGCGCTCCCTTAGAGATAAGGTGAGGAGCTCGGCCACACGGGGGGAGCTCGGAGTAGAGCCGCTGCTCCTCCACGTCGAGAGGAGCCAGCTGAGGTGGCTCGGGCATCTGTTCCGGATGCCTCCTGGGCGCCTCCCTCGGGAGGTGTTTCAGGCATGTCCCACCGGGAAGAGGCCCCGGGGAAGACCCAGGACACGCTGGAGAGACTATGTCTCTCGGCTGGCCTGGGAACGCCTCGGGATCCCCCCGGAGGAGTTAGAGGAAGTGTCTGGGGAGAAGGAAGTCTGGGAGTCCCTGCTCAGACTGCTGCCCCCGCGACCCGGCCCCGGATAAAGCGGCAGAAGATGGATGGATGGATGGATGATTATATTTCTGTGATGTATTTTATCTGCATAATAGTGATATTTTATCTGCATCATTAGTCTAAGAGAAGAACGGGTGTGTGACAAACTGCATTTGTGAAGGGGTCGTAAAGATGGGCCAAAGGATGTTTACCCGAGGGGGGGTGACAGCCCAGAGGAGTTTGGGTAATGTTTACCCAAGGCTGATCTCTACGGAAAAATACCAAGTGCCTTGATGTGAGGCTGACCAATGAGAAATGTGACCCGCCTATTCCAGAATATCTAATAAAACCAACCAGCATGGGAAAAAACGGGGTGAGACGCAGGAGGATCACGCAGGCTGCTTACAACGGCTTGGCTGACACAGGCCGGCGTTTTCTCCCACGCTTGCCATACAAATGTCTGATATTTCTGTGTCGTTTCATATTCTAAGTTGAATTGTGTTCTCTATGTGTTAAGGAATAGCATCTGGTGTATGTCTCCTCCCAAGGACATTTTCTAATTCCATGACAGGTTTAGAACACAAGTTAAGGTTTTAGAGGACATAATGGCTGAATGAGTTACTGATGGATTTATATGGGACTCTAGTTTTACAGCTTGGGCTTGTTCAGGGCTAATAGTGGAACTAATTTCATCTAATGTATCTCTGTTATTTTAATTTTAAAAAATAGGAGGAAATCATCAGAGCTGAGAGTAGTTGGGAGTGAGGGCTCTACTGCATTGTGACAGTATGTTAGCCTGGCTACAGTGTTGAAAAGAAATCTAGTGTTACTTTAGTTGACTTCTATTAGATTTGAATAGTATCTGGATTGGGCCTTACACAGAGCCTGCTTTTAGGGATTCTTCTGTGTGGCAGCGACAAAATTGTTTAATTTTCTAACTCTTTGTTTATGTGAACGCAGTTCTTCGTCGTTCCATGGGGAGGCGCGTTTTGGCCTAATGACCTTCTGTTTTAACAGAGCGGCAACATCAAGGGCAGACTTCAGAGAACTTCATGGTCAAGTCGACAAATTGGTGTCTTACCCTAGGACTAAAGCTGTAGGATCACATGACATGTCACTGAATATTGGCTCCATTATTTATTCGGATATTGTCCTTTTCATTATAACTTTATTCTGTGGGGCTAAATAATCTTTAAGAATAAACTGAAAACTGACTGACAATATGGTTTTGAGAGAAGACAATGAGGTCACTAATCTCTATTCCATACTGACTGTGGGTCGGTTTATTTACATTTTGAGCAAAACCAATGCTGTCTAACGGGGCACTAAAGGCATTACTGAGAGAGTTATCACTCACATTCACGTGGATATTGAAGTCTCCAGTTATAACTATTTTATCCCAGGCTAACACTAAGTTTGATATAAAGTCAGAAAACTCAGTTAAAAACTCTGAATAGGGACCAGGAGGTCGGTAGATAACTATGAACAAAACTCCTTTTTGGTTTCTCATATTTGGACACGTGATTGACACATGAGGCGTTCAAATGAGCAAAATGCATTTATTTTTATTTTTTTCAATTTTAGGACTTGTGAGTCGGCTTGAGTGTGAGATCACTGCCACACCACCACCTCGGCCTGTGCTCCTGGCGGTCTAAAGTTAACACGGGTGGGTGGGGTGGACTCATTTAGTCTGACATAATCATCTTGTTGAAGCCAAGTTTCAGTTAGAGCTAGAAGATCTATGTTATAATCGCTAATTAATTCATTAACTAAAAGCAATTTGGAGGAAATTGACCTAATGTTGAGCAGTCCACATTTTATATGCCTATTTATTTGTTTATTTGTATCATTTGTGAGTGTTATTTTTCTTAAGGTTATTTGGTCTGACGCCTGAAATAGTTTATCTGAGATCTGACTTTTTGGCATTTTTTGCACGAGGGACACAGTTTCTATCTACCTTGAATCTGAACACTTCATATGTGAAAAAGCAGGCGAGAGTTCAGCGACAGAGGAGCGTGTTACACTGCTGCTCTGCGCCCGGGGCTCATCCCTGGAGTTGACTGATGGCGTTGAAGGCCTTTTACAAGAACACAGCACCAACTACACCCCCTTTGTTTAGTTTGGATTCAACACATTCAATAAAGAAACAAGTTGCAGTGTTGGTGGAATGATTGGCTCTAAATCCAAACTGCATGAGGTGTAGTTTGTGTGGTGAGTTGTTAAGATGGGCCTCTGGTCTACTACACATCCCTCAGCAATCGGCAAAATGCTGATAGGTCTTTAGTTTGTGACCTTGTTTACATTCACTGGTCTCCACATTTGAGGGCATAATAGCGCAGCTGATTAACTCAGAATTAACTTAGAATTGTGCAAACTATGACTAAAGCATGAACTGTTTACCAGTGTTTGTACATACCACATGCTCCATTTTAAGATCGGGAGGTAAGTCAGATTTGATTTTTCACTTTTTTGATGCAGTTTGTCTGTTTAGGGAAGCATAAAACGGGTATGTTGCCATGTGTTAGTCCATTTATCATCTGGAGAGCCTTTATAAATAATCACAGGATGCAGCCACGACAGAACAAGTGCTTTAAATGAGGTCAGTGACCTCAAAAAACAGATTTATTGAAACACACATTTACGTTATTGTGATGTCCAGAACAGCTTGCATTAAATGATGTTGTAAGATCATCTATGCAATCTTAATTTTCAATGTACACTAAACATAGTCTATAAACTTAAAGTAAAGTGAGGTCTTTTACCTCAAACACATGTATAGTGTAGGGTCTCAAACTACATGTATTCAGTTTATGATTAAGGAATATTTCTTAGCAGAAACGAGACAAGACGGGGCACCAGGGTTAAACCCAAAGAGCTAAGATACGGTCCTTAATCGCGCTCGTTAAAAAGGTCTGAAGAGTGTTTCACGATTCAGGGACTTACACATAGTCTAATCAAACAAACAATAGTCAATAACTCTTTCGTGTAGTTTATTTATCAAAAGGGTAATCAAAACACCGGAGCAGAAATGCGCACAGGTAAATCACAGGTGACGTTATATCAGATTTAACAGCAGATTTCATGCAGATAATGTTAAACCAGGGTTTTGCCTTTGATAACCAAACGTGTCTATGCTAATCTATATCAAAAAGAGGGAAAGTGAGAAGCTAAAGGTAGGAGGAACAGCTGAGCTCTACCCAAATCACGCCACAAAGACCGCACTCTGAACTCGGCTTACGGTTCTGTAGCGACTCGGTCCGACTGGTCCTTGTCCGCGGACGAGGTCCGTGACGAGGCGTCGCGTGGAGCGGTTTGGCGGCGAAGGTTCGTGAAGCGGGCGGCGGCCGTGGAGCTGGCGGCGGTTGGGTAGCGAGGCGTCGCGTGGAGCGGTGTGCTGCGACGTGCTGTAAGGTCCTTGGCGCCGGTGGCAACGGAGTTGATATCCGGGAGTTCCTTAGCGGTAGAACGCTTTAGCGGCGTGTTAGCTCCTCACGCGGCCTTTACTCAGATGAGGACGTAGCACTGATCCACGTAAATGGCGTAGATTACTTCAAAAAGAAAAGAAACAAAGTAGCAAAGAAAGTCTCTGTCCGGTTTAGCGCTTAAGCGTAGTTCCAGGTAGTTCCAGGTGGTTTCAGAGTCCAGGGCTGGCATGGCCCTGTCGACCACGTGACGGACGGATTTTGTTGAGACAAAGGAAAAGTGAAAGGCGCTTCCAAGAGAGAAGACAAAGGGGATGAGAAGAGGAGAACAAGAGAAGAGAACAAGAGGACGTTTCTAGCTTGGACCGTCCTTTTGATACCTGGCCCGCAGGGCATGCTGGGAGCGAAAGGGGCGGGCGCTACTGCGAAAACTTCCTGTTTAACATTTTCCTGACCGAGAAAATAAAACTGGAGTAACGTAAATAATAATGGCAAAAACATTGAACCCTGTTTTAACATTTACACGTTAAACACTTTTGGCAGTTTGTGCACATTATTTCTTGAGGTAGACACATTTTACATCTTCTTTCACCTGTGATGGGCGCTCGAGTTAAAGCATTGGGAATATAAAACCTTAAACAGTGGAAAAATACGTAACACAAGGTGAAACATGCGGTGTAGGGAGTTGATTCGGACAAACATTCATGGCATAATCACGTTAAACATAGTTCATCGGGGCGTCTTCCTGTAAGACTGTGGGGAGAAGAAGATCTGTTAGCAGAAAAGTCACAGCGGCTCCCCTGCGGTGAGGGAGACAGGGAGAACGAAAAAACCCCAATGTTCAAAGAGAGATTTTCTGTTATCTGGCCGTGGAATGTCCATCTCCATTCCCCTACAATAGTATACACCAGTACAAG
This sequence comes from Eucyclogobius newberryi, assembly GCF_026437365.1. Taxonomy (NCBI): domain Eukaryota; kingdom Metazoa; phylum Chordata; class Actinopteri; order Gobiiformes; family Gobiidae; genus Eucyclogobius; species Eucyclogobius newberryi. The sequence goes on along the minus strand of NW_027316056.1, from coordinate 19,694,478 downwards.
TAATACACACACATTATTCATATATATGCATAGATATTAAGGTGTCTGATTGCACCTAACAGTCTCCTGAACATGCACATAATGCAGTACACTTGAGTGCAGCCTTGGTGCACTTGCAGCACCCGGTACATCCCTTCTTGCAGCTGCAGTGGATCAGTTCGTGGCAAGATTATGATGCCTCTGGCAGTGTCGTCCAAAGGGGCTGCCAACCAGAAGCCTCCTTTATCCAGCCCCAGTCAGATGGTATTGGTAACTCTGGATTCCGGACCAGAGTTTGGTTCCAGCAGTTGCCCTGGAGAGATGCACGCTTGATGTCCTGCTGGAGTGCTGCCTGTGTGGGGGGGATGTTTTCTAGAGCCTTAGACTTGTGTGCAAAGAGCTGTTTCCTAGCATCATTAACTTCCGTGGTGTCACTGGTGCGGTCATAAAGCACAACAAAACGCTCCAGCAGTGACATTGAAGCCTCACTGACATCATTTGGCGTGTGTAAGAGTTCTTCAAAGGCATCAGTCACCTGTGGGAACACTTTCCAAATCTCCCAGGCAGTTTTCTTCCCCCTGCCAGCGAAAGAAGACACAGTGTCACACCCTGTGAAGGCATGTAAGATGGGTAGAGTAGCACATTGTCTTGGGTTCATTGTGGAAACCAGTTGGTGAACAGCCATGTATTGGTTGATTCCACACTGCGTGCATGCTTTACACTGTTGAACACCAGTAGCTGCGATACTGTGAGAACAGCAGTTGTGGTGCTTGTGTTGGCCAACTGATTCTGGTCTTTGATGTTTGCCCCATCGAGGATCATGTTCACCAGAGCAAGGAGGGATGGTGTCACAGAATCCTTCTGGCAGTCAACTTTGAAGGCACCGTCAAAGGTGAACCTGGTCTCAAATATTTCTCTACGTACTACCTGTGCTGCTCTAACTAGGTGCATGGCATCACTGGCATGATCACAGGCCTTCTTCAGGGCAGTACCTATATCTTTCTCAAACAAGAGAAGTGTGTCCTGAGAATGGGCTCTTCGATCAGGAAGTTCATATAGATGTCTGTCCTTCAGTCTGGTTGTGTGTATTCTGTTGGCTACTGTGCCACCCAGCTGCTCCAGTCTTGTCTTGTAGAGGTTAGCCATGTCTGAGAGTTTAAATACAGGGGCATTGTGTTCATCTGAATGCATTTCCTCCATGAATACCACCAGCCCAGCAAAGGCTATGCCATGCAGACGATCAGCCTCCTTGTCCTTGAGTGCAGCTGGTCTGATTCTGTTGTATAATGAGCGGAGACAGTTGCGATGGTATTTTGCCTCGATGGCAATCATGTCTCCTGCAGACAGCTTGGCCAGCAGTTCAGTGTCCTCTAATTCAGTTGCACATCTCCGAACGTTCTTGTCAATTTCCTTTGTAGCTGCTTCATGCAAATCTGCAGTGCCAGCTGGCTTATTGCAAAAGAAACAGATAGGCTCGGTTGACTGTGGAAGCCTGTGGGCAGCTGCTGCTCGTGTGTGCAGAGTACTGGTACTAGATTGCTGTCCTGAAGCTGATTCAGCGCTGCTCTGGAAACATTTTTTTGTTAAACTTTAAGCGTCATTTCTTGTGCCACTGAGCACTGTGTGTCCTCAGGGTAGTTTCTATGTTTCTAGTTTCTATCGTCCAGTCTGTTCAGGTTGAGGTCCATTGGCATGTGCTGCAGTCCCTTGAACTGGAGGAGGTCTTCTGTCAATGTTGCATAGCCGTGGTAGCGGCTATGCAACATTGTTTCATGGTTGATCTTAGTGGGCAAGTGTGTGGTTTATACATCAAAAACCTGTTTATAATTAACGAATGAAGCAAAACGTAAATATTTTGTTATTTTGAGGTAATTTTACCTCTTAAGGACCTCAGAGGTCAAATCCAGACATCTGTAAATAACTACACACAATGTGTGGACTATGTAGACACCTTTATTGGAACACAAATGTATGGTTTGTACATCAAAAACATGTTTACCATTAAACAATGAGGTCAAACATTGATATTTTGAGGTCCTGGACCTCATTATGGACTTCAGAGGTCAAATCTGACTTACCTCCCGATCTTAAAATGAAGCTTATGGTATGTACTAACACTGGTAAACATTTCATGCTTTAGTCATATTTTGTTATGATAATCTGCATTGCTATAAGGATTGTCTAAAACAAAACAGCATTTATTTTATTTTGCCCTACAGCCACCTGATCCATACTTGTCGATCAAGGCTTCCATACCTAAACAGGTAGGTATGTATTCATCCATTTGGCACTCTTCCCCTCTGGGCCGGAACTCAATCCATGTCCTTTCACCGAGCAAATAATCATACCTAAAATAAAGTTTTAGTTAATCCATTTGGTAAAAGTAGTTTACTTTGAAAAACAGTCTACTGTGTTTAATTGGACAAAAACATATTAAAATACACTTACGACTGAGTATGTGCATTTTTCAGAGTGTCCTCCGATGCGCCCATTATAAGGTATCCTTTATTTTTCTGTAAATTTAAACTCTCTCTGCAGTGGGAGAAACTAATAAAATGGCGCAGTTGGCCTTCAGCGTTTTTATCATATGTTCCTGCAAGTTACAAATTATTTACAGATTGTTAAGCAAATAAATATGAATAATAAAGTATCAACTTTCAAAAGACCAACCTTCCTTGATGATCAGCTCGATTCGCATGGTGTAGATGTCAAAAGACACGTCATAAGCTACTTCTTCCAGAACGACATTGTATACTATACAAAAAGATAATGTTTCTGTACTTTTCTCCTCACAGTGGAATAGCAGAATGTTCGTTTACCATAATCAATCCTGCTGGTCAGTGTAGATTCACAGGCTTTGGCAATGCGATCCTTGTCTTTGATTTGGCCTTTCTTTTGCATGCTACAGTTTTCTTCAAGTGTATCAAATAAATGCATAGATAGATTAATACTATTTTAACCACTCAATGTTCATATTGCATTATTGATATGACCAATGTTGTTTTAAAACTCTGAATTGTATTACCTTCAGCACACAGGCATTCATCATTTTGGCAGCGTCTCAATATCTGACCATCTTTCTTTTGTGGGTGATAATACTTTACACATTTTGTTTCTGTAAAACATTAATAATGTCAAAAAAAAAAAACGTCTCATACTTTCTTTAATTGTGCATAATTACTTTCATAGTATTCATATATGGACACAGAGGCTGGCTGTAAAATGCCCACTTTGTTAGTTTGTCTCAATCTAATAGGCAGCACCTCAGTTCGATCGTGAGCGACCTGTAAAGACCAAATGTCCCGTCAGGGTTAAAGGTTAAAGGCTTGAATCCCAACAATATTACCAGACCTTGTCCATATAGAGAATGAGGGAGCCTTTCTCTGACAGAGCCTTGTTGAACTCCCAGTGGGAGATGACGCGGGCGCGGTTTTCAGCTAACTACAATTAGACAAGAGACAAGATTCCAAACCACATTAATGCAGTTAAAAGAAAGAGTGGACACAACTGAAATCTTACTGCATCCAAGTCTTCATTTATAGGCATGAAGCCAGTGGGTAAGGAAATATCCAATATCGACATAGAGGCAGGTTCCGTGTTCTTGAAACTATAAAACCAAAAACATTCTTTAAAACACCATATGCTTGAACTATTTGTTTTAAACTTTTACTTACAAAAACTCAATTCGCAGCTTGTAAATGTCTCCATCGTTCTTATCAACCTTTTCTGATGAAACAAAACACATGTGATTATTAATAATCTGTGAAAAATGTACAGAAAAATGTACTGAAAAAGAATGTAAAAGAATTTACCAAGATTGAAATCCAGTGAAAGATTGAAGTTTGTACAGTCGCTCACAGTTTCTTTCGGCACAGCATAATACTCTGTGACCAGCTGTAAATAATACAAGTTTACTATTAGACAAACATTGAGACAAAAGGAGGTGATTTTAAGAAGTTAAAGTGTTTTACAGTCAGAGTTGCCTCTCCTGTGCCTTTCGCGATCATTTTCACACTTTCATCTACTTCAAAGTTCTGTTTTGAGGTCAAAACAAAGAACAAAGGTCAGACACAATCATGACGATGCGACTGCTTGGTCTGTCTGCACTGCATAATCCGACCTTAGACGTCCTTGTGGTGTGGTGGTTTCCTTGGTTGAATTTGAAATTGTAAGGAGAAGAGCGGCCTGGGACCGTCAACTCCACGTCCAAGTCATAGTCTGGCTCTTTAGCCACAGTCCAGTACTCAGACACTGCTTGGTACACCATTATTGTGGCCTAAAATAAAAAGACATGTTTTAACATTTTATAGATCATGGCAAATTTATTTGTTGAGCACATTTCATACACAATGCAATTCAAAGTGCTTCACACAACAGGAAAAATGCATTAACATCACAATGAAATGACAGAAATCACAAAACAGTTGAAGAAATAAAAGAGAAGACTGTAAAGATCTTCAGGAAGACTGTTCCAAATTTTAGCTGCATAAAAGGATTACTATTACAGCAAAACATCATCAGTAGGGTAAAACTAACCTGTCTCACAACGGTCTAAACCCAGATCAGATTCCCTATTAGTGGGGAACGTGAGCTGGGTTACCACACCTCAGAAGACACCATGAAATTATTGTAATTATAATACTGCATAAAAGATCATCATAGAGGTACTTTGTCTGACCCGTCCCCTATGACCTGTTTGCCATGGGAGACACCACCAGGGGCCTAACCCAGACAACATAGCACCAGGACACTTCCAGGGTCATTTGGGCACAAACTCCCCCACCAGGGTAAAGTGGCAATTCAAGGGGAGTGCAAAAATAATGTTTGTTTTCAAAAGTGTGCCCCTTTTTAGCCATTCCCCTTTGACCTCTATGTGACCCAATGGCGAGCGCTCACGTAATCAAGGCAATCAGTGATTGACCAATAAAATCTATGATTACTGTGTGTCACAACTACATATGATTTGTTCTAAAATATATTCAAATAGGCCCATTTTCCCCTCACTTCTTCTGCCGAAGTTTGGCCGCTACAGGCCGCTATAGGTCACTACAGGCAGCTAAAGGCCGCTACAGGCCGCTAAAGGCCGCTACAAGCCGCTATAGGCCGCTAAAGGTCGCTACAGGCCGTTACAGGCCGCTATAGGCCGCTAAAGGAACTACAGGCCGCTAAAGGCTGCTACAGGCCGCTAAAGGTCACTACAGGCCGCTATAGGCTTCTACAGGCCGCTATAGGCCGCTACAGGCGGCTAAAGGAACTACAGGCCGCTACAGGCCGCTAAAGGTCACTGCAGGTTGCTACAGGCCACTAAAGGAACTACAGGTGGCTACAGGCCGCTAAAGGAACTACAGGCGGCTACAGGCGGCTACAGGCGGCTACAGGCCGCTATAGGCCGCTAAAGGTCACTACAGGCCGCTAAAGGCTGCTACAGGCCGCTATAGGCTGCTACAGGCGGCTAAAGGAACTACAGGCCGCTACAGGCCGCTAAAGGTCACTGCAGGTTGCTAGAGGCCACTAAAGGAACTACAGGTGGCTACAGGCCGCTAAAGGAACTACAGGCGGCTACAGGCCGCTACAGGTTGCTACAGGCCTCTACTACAGGCCGCTACAGGCTCTTTGAGCTTTTAGAACAAGAGCAGACAGCAGTTTGTTTTAGCACATGCATTTTGAGGACCAAACAGCCTCAAGCCACGCTGAAAAAGCTTGTGTGAGAAACTTGGATGTTTGCAGGTTTTGCCCTAACTAAGGAAAAGCAACAGCTTCAAAAACTGACTTACAATCTATCTTTTAGTGACAAGTTTTTTGTTTGTAGCTAAGGCTCTGTTCACGTTTCGAATGATTAGACGATAGTTAGAAATACAGGCAGTCATTTAACAACATAAAATGCTATTTGTCTAATGACATTAGCTCAGTAGTATAGACCTTTTCCTATAGCATTTGCTCAGTAGTATATACCTTTTCCTATAGCATTAGCTCAGTAGTATAGCTCAGTAGTATAGGGCCTTGCCTATAGCATTAGCTCAGTAGGATAGGCCTTTGCCTATAGCATTAGCTCAGTAGGATAGGCCTTTGCCTATAGCATTAGCTCAGTAGTATAGCTCAGTAGTATAGGGCCTTTGCCTATAGCATTAGCTCAGTAGGATAGGGCTTTGCCTATAGCATTAGCTCAGTAGGATAGGGCTTTGCTTATAGCATTAGCTCAGTAGTATAGGGCTTTGTCTATAGCATTAGCTCAGTAGGATAGGCCTTTGCCCTTCATGTAAGAGGCTTTGCATATTAGATTGTTTTCTTTTGTGTTTTCCACTAAACACCTGGAGCTTGCTTGCACAGAAAAGTCACTGCACGCTCCTGATGTAACCTAATGTAAATCACCAAAAATGGTT
>NW_027316056.1:19518119-19683119 GCF_026437365.1 Eucyclogobius newberryi | reverse complement strand
AAATATGTCGTGGCAATGACAGGCTGAGTCATGAAGTACATATTCTGCTCTCCACACCCAACGGGCTGGCGGATTAGGCTGTCCATGGAGGAAGCACCAATGACACTGTCCACCAGGGGGCTCACCTGCTCCCTGCCTGGAGACACACAAATACTTTACTAACTAAAAACAAATAATAATTAAAATAATATTAAAAAGCAAAGAAAGATTGAATACAAAATTAGGCCCAAAATTATTATAAGAGTGATGAGAATGCCATTACTTTTTAAGCATATTTTTTCTGTCTGTCACGCTGAAGAAGGGCCATACAGTCAGTGTAATTATGGGTCATTACCATAGATTTTATTTTCCAAATTCAGTATTGAAAATCAATAATTAGTCATTTGAATTTAATTGCAAAATTCCAAAATCAGAAATGAAATACCAAACATGTTCTGTTTTAATGTTCAAGTAAAACATATAATTATTTAAATAACTAATTTAATTTAGATTTTTGCTCAACGTGCAAGATAAGCAAAAACAGACTTTCATTTTCTGACTCTTTGTGTATTTTATACTAGGTAAAAAGTTAATTTCATTTGATTTTAAAATTAAACATTTATTTACTTGAACATTATACTGTTGAATAGCATGAAATGTTGAATGTTGACTTAAAATAAATACATAATTTCATCTTTTCCAAAAATAATTGAGGGTTTTAAGAAAATAATTGAACCTAGAATGTTTAAATTGAGAAGGTAAAATTATATATTTATCAAGTAGTGTGTCCATGCTGTGTTGTCCCTTAGGGAAAAGTACATACAGTAAATACAGTTGTGCAGAGCCAGGATTGTGACCAAAATTGAGTTGAACTGCAGTTGATTTATAATAGTACCTGACAAAAATACTTTTGTTCTTGATGGGGTATTTGGAACCATTTCAGTTTTTGAAATTGTATTGTTGATGGTCTCTTCTTGTGTGCCACCTGCATCGTGCGGGTTTATGTCGACAACCTTATTTACTGTAGTCAGAACGCCTCTTGGCTGAAAAAGACCATACAATGATCATTAAAACTAAACACAGTTAAGCTTTAGTTCTTACCACAACGCGTAGTGGCTTCAAAACTCCATCGGAGTACCACGAGTCTTTTACAGCGGCTTTAACTTCAATGTTTTTTTGACCTTCTTCCATGGGTATAATAATAAACGGCACAGCACGAGTGGTAGAGCGTCCCACTTCCACCTGCTGAGAAAACTTGCCACGCTTCGATGCTGAACTGCAAACATCTAGGTTTTCTGTGAGTTCAATACGCACCTATGGAAGAAATATAAATGGGTGAGTCAATTATAGGTTCAACTGTTATATTGGTAAATGAAGTATAACTTTACAGTGATGGGATCATCAATGTAGTTGTGAATAATTGCTCTAATTTCAATCTGTTCTCCAACCACCGCAGAATACGGAAGTTTAAGCTCTACAAAAAACGGTTTAAATACAACAACATCCAAAGGTTTCCCAACACAGATGCCTGAAGAAAAAATTCAAAAGAAAATTTGTTTTAGAAATGTTTTGAAATATATGTAGATATAAACCTCTCTTACCAGTATTCTCTGATAGACTAATGCCAGTGAACACCCAGGTTGTGATGGAGTCTTTTAAGGGAATGGCCATTTCCTTTTCACTGAAAACAAAGAAAATTATCTCAATCTCAAAACACAGTAACATTATGGATGCCGATCTTACCAAATTGGTTTCCCACACTGAGGGATTTTTAAGTTAACCCACTGCCAGCTTTCTGGAAATTTTGATCGAGAAGTAATTTCACTGCTGTCCATGTAACTGGTGTCCTCCTCACCTATAGATGTTGAATTTGGTAAACATTAAAATAAAAAAAACCTTTGACATATGTACAGAAAGGTTGGTGTGCTTCTTACTTCGGGCCAGAACAAGGCTGTCCTGCTTGAGATCGCTGCGCTGCTTTTCCAGCTCTTCACAGCAGCGCAGGAAGGCGTCCTCACAGGCCTTACCATCAGTGATGTACAGTTTACGCGTGGCACAGTTGTACGTTAGAGGTGTGGGCTTCATGCCGTCCAAACAACACTCACGCTCCAGGGGGTCCTTATATACACTTGCTTTGGTGTTATAACAAATTATGAATAAATCATGTATTACATTTGTTACATAATGTAATCTACAATTACTTACCCAGAGTGGTAATGGCATCAAACAAAGTGCCAGATCGCTTTTTTCTAGCAGGAACATGGCATTTCGCCTCTAAAAAGAAAACAAAAGTTATTTAAGAGAGCTGTTATTGTGTACCTATACAAATATGAATGCGTTACCATGTCTGTAAGGAGTCCCAGCCGCTGTATCAGTATGAAACATAAGCCCTGCATCATAAAACACCCCCATGCTGTTTCTGCCTCCGCCTGGGGTGCAGCCGGTGTCGGCCTTCTCCACGATCTCCCACACCTGAACAGACACCAAAAGCATTTGAACAAGATTGATGACCTCCACAATTTTCATGAAAAAACTTGCCTTTTTCTGGGTGAGGAGGTGCTTATTGTTCAGGACATAAACACCTTTGTCCACGGCCACCAGTCCCACAGTGGCACCCGGGTCTCCAGTGACCTTCAGATTAAATGTCCTCCTCGGCTCATATGACAGGACAGGAGTCTTTGGTTCTAGCGTCAGCTAAAAACAAAACCACAATTGATTCACTTTTTTTTTTCAGACTAAATCCTTAAGGATAGCTCAGCTCCAATATACTGTACTTTGAACGACAACAAATAGCCTCTGAAATTGTTGCACGGTGGGTGAGAAGTGACCATGTATTATATGGTGTGGATAGATGGGGAATAGAGAGGTCCACTGTTAAGTGTACACTTACATTTGATGACTCAATTCCTTTCAATGTAATGTGACAGGCATCTTATACTCCTTAGGTATAAGACCTAATTTTAAAGTCCTTAGAAAGCTCAACATTATATAAAGAAGGTATTTAAGATTTACAATGATTTGTAAAATGTATTTGTATGTAAATATGTGTATTGATCTTTAAGTATAAGATTATTGTCTTGTAGATTGTATCTTACCGTGCCCATACAAGAGTCATCAACATCCACCCAAACAGAGTCAGACACCACTTCAGTGGGACTGGGGTGGTAGTAAACAATGAGGCGAAATGATGGTAACATTTGTTTGGTAACTGGGATAATCACAGCAACAGTTATTTGACCTTCTGAAGATTGTCTCCCAAAGCCGACCAATTGACCCCTGCTCAGGATCTAAATGATCAAACATGAATTCATTACATTTATAAATAAAAGAGCTCATCTTACCCCAATTCTGAAATCTATTTGTCTCTGAAAACTGTTAATAAATAAACATACTGACCAGATATGTAATTTCAAATGTTTTAACTTGGCTGTTCAGGCTTAGATGGACCTTAAGATCAGACCCTAACTTCAAATCTGATGACATTACATCTACAACAGAAAAGACAATTCAATTACATCAAAATCAAACAAATTTGCCCACAAGCCAAATAATAAAGCCCATATGAAAACACTTTCATTCAAGCTAATGCATGAACAAGCTCATCTGTTGTAGAAGGAGCTACTGTGACTGACAACACTCTTTCATCCAACTAACAAGATGTTAAAAGTAGATCATAGTGAAACTCTTAAATAAACGCTTAAATACCAATTCTGTTGTGGTAAAGATTCTTTCCCTGAATTACCAAAGTGGCATTCAGAAAAGCAGCTAAAATACTCACTTATGTGAATGTAATTATTGGTGTTTGTCTCATGACGCGTAGCCACCATCGAGGCTGTTGTCTGTCTTTCAGGGGGAAGTCGGCCATCATTGGTCCTTGCCTAAATTGACATAATGATTTTAATTGGAGATGAAAAGGCAAAAACGTTCAAGACTCTAATGCATTTCCATATTTCTCTGTTTCCATACAGTAATGGTCAGGCTTTTATCCGACGCCTTGGTGTTGACTGTCCGACTGGTCCTGCCATTGGCTCCAGTTGTGCCTTGGATCTGACCAGGCTCCACCACAATCGCGACGTTCTCTGCTGGAGTCCCATCAGGGTTAGTAACAGTAACCTGACATTAACAACAACAACAACAAATATTATTGCTAATAATGACAAAAAATGGTTGAGATGTATATTGTAAGTTATTACCGTGACGTCAAATGACATTCCGGCTTTGAAATATCTTGGTGTTTTATCAAAGTTGATGAAGTAAGGTGATTTAACAATTTGTACATTTCTTAACTCTGCCTCAACCATTTCACTTCCTATAAAAAAGAAAAGAAATATACAGTAAATAGGAACATAATAATGCATATGTGTTTTTGGTTCTACTTTTCCACTTGGGCTCACCGCTTTCAGTGTACACCATGGCTGTTACAAATAAAGATCCTCCAACCAGATCTTCAATGTTTGGGAAAGTTTTGAGGACCTGAGCCTTCTGCAGTGTGGCCTGACCGTTTCCCCCAGAAATCTAACGGGTCAGACAAGTTAAAGAGCATTATTTTCATGTAAAAGAAGATTATTTATTAGGCACATGGAGGAAGAATATCAGTATTAAGCAGATGGATATCTATATCTAAAAATGTAATACTGACCGATATTCTTTGCAGTGAGGACGGGAAAACTTTTCTATTTCCATCTTTCATGACTCCAAACACTACATAGGCTGTACCATCAACTTCTTTTCCGAACAAATAACTGAAACCATAAAGACACATGACATATGATCTATGATTACCTCATAACAAGCATTATTTTAATACCAAAATAATTGTTGTTGCATTTCAACAAAACAATTTGATAAACTACTGACGTGGCTTTGACGTCGACGCTGAACGACTCTCTGTCATAATAGTAGAAATTACTTTCAGACGTCAGCTTCACTTCATAACTGGGCAGCACTGAAAATATAATATACAATATAGATATTATCTAAAATATAAATAAATCTGTTCTTACTCTTCAATTTCCACCAATGCCCTTTTGAGCTCTAGAGAAACGTACCATATTTTTTAACCTCAAACTCAGCAGAGTAAGTCTGCTGTGGGTTGCTTTGAAGCCGGGACACAACTTTCCATTGGCCAATACTGTCGATGGACAGAGAGAGTTAGAAAAAGAAACACAGTACAATCCAACAAGTAGAAATTAAAATAATCCATAATAATGACTAACCTGACGATTTCACCAAGTTGGTATGATCCAGAATACATGCCGGCATTGAGTGAGACAGGATCCAGCGGGATGACAATGCCCTCAGGTGTCTGAACGAAAGCAACACGTGAACATGGTTAAGTATCTAAAGAGGAACTAGGTAACCTTTCTGGTGGAGAACCACCACCTGCGTGTCTCCATGGGGACGTTAATGTTCTGCCTGGAAAGTTCCACATTATCACATTAAACCAATTTAATGGAGACAAGCAGGTGATGCCACCAGGCCAAATTACAGATCAGATCTGTGGAGAGTAAGAATAAAAGTGTGAAAACATGTTTTTCAAAGTATGTTTGAGCAATAAAAACACATGTAACAAGTTAAATGTCACACTGTGGAACATTCCATGAAATTAGGGCTGAAACCGACCGAAGTAATTCTGGTTGACTAAAAACATAACCTGTGCATTGATAAGTTGTGCTGGCAAAAGCTATGAAGTTCCTCTATGACAATAGTTCACACCATTTCATTATTTTAATTATAACCCTAGCCCTTTTAAACACAGAATAAACAATAAACAAACAGATGATATCAAAATAAAACCCAAATTAAAACAAAAAAAATTCAAATGAACCAATACAGCTGCCCGGTGGTCGAGAGGGTAAGGCTGGGGAAATTTTGGTGTTGCAACGCAACTAGATACAGAAGTAGGAGAACAGATCATTTATAGAATGCTTTAAAAAAAAAAACACTCAACAAAACTCCTATAGACAGAACCTCTCATATTCTTAATAAGGAATAGAGGGAAAAAAGAAAAAATAAGATAGCATAAGACAAATAATAATAATAATAATATTAATAGTGGCAAAGTAAACACTCTTATACACAAACAAAAGTGCTGATCTCGTCTTGCACTCATTGCCATTCTACTTTCGAGTATAATTCACGGTGGTGAGTTCTGTATCCTTCTCCTGTAATGAACCTTAATGCTGAATGATAAATCGAGTTATTAACAATGCTGCGGTAGAATGCATATATATAATATAACCATAATCTAGAACTGAAAGAAATGCAGCCTGGATTAACAGTTTTCTTCAATTAAGAGGAAAACACGTTTTATTTCTAAAGAAGAATGAAAATCTGGCTTTAAGATTATTCGTCAGCTCTTGAAGGAGAGTTTATCATCGATCCAAATGTCCAAGTATTTGTAATAGGGTACTTGTTACCATCAAGCGTAAGAACAGATAACTTTTTTCGTATTTTGGAGAGAAGTATACATTTAGTTTTATTTGAATTCATCAAGAATTTTAAACACAATTTTGAGTGAAAATCAATAATATTTTGAAGCATTTGTGCACAAGAAGGTGCCTTAGCATACATAATTGCATCATCTGCATACAAGTGGATGCTACTGTGTTTAAAATTATGCCCAAATGAGTTTATAATTTTATTAAAACAACAACTTGTAAATAACAGTGGTCCTAGGACAGAGCCTTGAGAAAAACCTTTATTAAGATAAGAAAATTCAGATTGAAAGCCATCAGCAGATGCTGAGCTCTATTTGTAAGGAAATCTCCCTCACTTTTTAAAACAAAATGCACAAGAGAATAAAATGATCTACTGAATCAACAGCCTTTGAAAATCTACAAAAACAGCATCACATTCTTCATGACTGTCCAATGCAATAGCAATATAATGTATAATATATATATATATTGTAGCAGCCATGACAATACTACGCCCTGGTCTATATTTGCCTGACCAGCCAGTCCCTCCTACAGTCTGTTCAAATGCAGAAGGGTCTGGAATCCAACCCAGCCGCTCCAATTTTAAAGGGAGTGATTGACAGGCGGATTAACCAATCAGACAAACGCATTGTCCGTTCGAGGCTTACGATAAAATAACACAGACTGAGAAAACGTTGCTGTTGTTGAGTCAACAAGCGACGGACTCAACTCTGTAAATCTGAGGTAGATTAATATTTTGTTCTGAAAATATTTGAGAGACGCGTGACACAAAGTCTTCCACATTTGAGAGACACGTGACACAAAGTCTTCCACATTTGAGAGACACGTGACACAAATTAGCGGCGGTGGATGAACCGGTTCATGCTCGGAACGTTTTTTTTATGTTGATCTGACTCCAGACCCTTCTGCATTTGAACAGAATGTAGGAGGGACTGGCTGGTCAGGCAAGGTCTATATCCTGACTGATAACTATTTAAAATGGAATATTTGGTTAGGAAAACACGCACTTGGTTACTTATTAGCGTTAGAGTTTTGCTAGGCAGTATAGTTTTGAGATTAGAAGGAAAGTATTCCAATAATTTTTCTTTCCTCCTTTTTGTAAAGGGAGAACAAAAGTAGCTTTCCATGTTAAGGGGATACTTACTAGGACATACTTATAGAGAAAACTACAAAACAGTGTTTTGTTTGTAAAAAGGCAGACTCCCAAATCTCAAATGTAATCCTTTCTTTTTTTGCTGTGGTCCATCTAAATCCTTATAATCACAATGAAACAATTAGCTGACTAATAAATCATTTGTGGGTCACCAAACTTTGTAGGCCGGAACCCCTTAAATAACCATACGACCAACACAGGACCCCCACTGTAGACATCTGTAATTATTTAAAGTTGTACATCTTTTTAATTCTGTATTTGTATAATACAAATGTTTGAATTCCCACTGAGGAATTATGGAGGGTCTGAAATGTTCATCGCAGGTGCATTTCCACTGTGAGAGACAGAATCTAAAGATTGCCCATTGTTGTAGTTGGAGTCTGACTAACATGTTTTTGAAAGCCAGAATTCTTGCTGATTGGCAGGTGTTCAAATACTTATTTGCAGCAACAAATAAATCATTGTGATTTCCGGATTATTATAATTATTTTTTAATTCTGTCTCTCACAGTGGAAATGCACCTACGATGAAAATTTCAGACCCCTCCATAATCTCTAAGTGACAGAATTTGTGAAATCGCAGGGTTTTCAAATACTTATTTTCCTCACTGAAATGTATTTGTTTATTATGTCATCTGACCCAATTTCACTAAAATGTACAAACCACTGGACTAATACACCATCGACAAATCAATCACCTAAACAACTATAGCTCTACAGCACATGTGTCAAATACAAGGCCCGCGGGCCAAATCCGGCCCACCAGACGTTTTAATCCGGCCTGCCGAACATTTAAAATGTATATTAAAAAAAATGTTTTTTTTAGTTTTTTTTTTTTTTAAATCAATTCATAGAACCGTAGTTACATTCGTAACCGTTGTTATTGCTAAAAGTACGTGTCCCACAACGCCGCCGGTGGCCGCTCCTCCCCCACGGGGCTCTGCTGCACTGCTGTGTGAGTTGCCGAGGGAGAAGTGCACTTTAACATCTCCATGAGAACAAGCAGGTGGTGGACGCACCACCAGAAACCCCCCCCCTGCACATTTAAGCACTCACCACAATCTCCACTGTAACGGTGGCAGGATTTCCACTCGATTCATCGTTTCTAATTGGCTTCATGCCCGGCGTCAGAGCAAAGATTCTGAAATCAACTGTGACAAAAGAAAATGTTTGTGTCATGTAGAGTTCACAAATTATACTGAGTAAATATTATAGAGCAATTTAAAGAAACATCACAATGACCTTTATTGTCGGGGGTGTACAGGGTCTTGTCAGTTTGGATGAACAAGTATCCCGACTGAAATGAGACTAAGACAATCTTGTCCAAAGTGTATCCCGGGAATTCTGCTTGCAGGTGCACGTACTGTTTTTCTGAAGGGTTTTTATCGAAACTGTCCGGAGGGATCTGACAGGCAATGAATCAAAAAATGTGTATCTGGCATACGGTTTATAAAAGTTATGAAATGATGGTGAAAACTGAATAATTGTTTACCACAAGTTCTGCAAGGGCTTGGTATTTGTTGTCATTATTGAGAGTCACAGTTGTATCCTTGAGTTTAAGGTTTTTTGTTGGATAATTCCAGGCAGAGATTACAACATTCATGGGCCCCTGTCCAACGCAGTCCTGACACTCCACAAATATGTTTTCTGCTGTTCCCACTCGCAGCAGGTTGGGGGCAGACAACACTTTTCTGTTCCAAAAATAAGACATAGAGGTTTGCAACAAAAGGAGTAAGTCTGCTGAAATATATTTTATCTTTTGTTGCACTGTTGTAATGTTGAGATTACATATTTTTGGAAAAAATAAAAAATAAAATAAACATAGCTTGGCGGAGAAGAATAAGTGATAAAATTAGACGTTAAAGGTGGTATCATCCAAAGCAATGAGGGATTAAGGCATACTATGTTTACGTTAATGTACATTTTGTCCATTGTTTATTGTATTTGCCCAATTTCTAATTGAGTCCAGCGGTTATTTTTTCAATGGTACGTATGTTGGTTATGATGTCCTTCCAGTCCTTAATTGTCGGAGCACTTTGTGTAATCAATATATTTTTGTGATTGCCTTCTTCCCGGCTACCAGAAATACGCTCTAAAGGCTTTATTTTTGTATTTAATAGAGAATTATTATTTTGTAGCAACAATAATACCTTATATCTATGGTACAGAAGACATTTTGACAACTAAATTCCCCTCTGCTGACCCTTCACTGAAAGAATGTATGCCAGAAATATTGATTAACTAACAAACTAACCCCCAGTGGGTTCAATGACATTTCACGAGAACACTGAACTCTGATATTTGCTGACAGGTATTTATTGCCAAATAGAAATGGGGCCAAAATCCACATCACTTTGGACTGTGACGTATGTAGCAGTAAATTATACACAATTTAAATTCAAAAAAAGTTAAATAGTTGCGCTCCCACTTGACCAGTTTAGTCCGGACTAAACTGATCCGGCTCAATCGGCGGCCATCTTTAGACCGGATCAATTGACTGCATTCCCACTCAGGAGCGAGACTGGGGCCGATTCGGCAATTGTACTCCGCCGCCTAACGGGCTGTTAGAGAGCGATGTTTACCACTGCATATGTTTGCACTAAATTGTTGTGGCCAAAGTTACGTGCTGTTTAAATAATAAAGGCGGAGCCTTCTGTTACTCTCCTATCTCCCCGAAACAGAGCGGCTGAGCAGCGTGGCTACCGAACATGAAAGACACTCATGTCTCCTGTCTGTATTGCTAACTTGGTGGACTACTTGTAATATTCTGTAAAGATGTCTACACAAGCAGAAGGCACGGGTGAGAGTTCCCGTGCACATGCAGAGTAACCCGCAGCAGTAGACTCAACATGGACACTCAATTGCCGGTCTCGCTCCTGGCTGGTCCCACTCGCTCCTGAGCGAAACCGAGGGCGATCTCGCTTCTCGGCCGGGGCGAGTGGAGCGGCTCTAATCCGGCAATTTCACTAGTGGGAACAAGTTGGATTAAACTGATTCAGGGCGGCCCCGGATTAAAACGCAAGTGGGAAAGTAGCTATAGTCAGCCGCGCAATTAAAAATCAAGATCAGCATATATTTGAAAATGTTTGCAAACAGTAATTCTAAATGTCCTGTAGAGTTTCTTATATTATGTTTTTGTATGCCATGTATAGCCTTTTGCTTATTTGATTATTGAACATCCTGAAAAGGCTGGAATGTAATTTCCTAATTTGTATTAACCAACAAATAGATTTCTCTTTCATGTCCTAAAGCTAGTGATTAGTTTGAAAATGCAAACTTACAGTGGAGCAGCATCAGTACCAGCAGTGATATAGGCCAGGCCCAGAGAGGCCAGGAGCCACAGCAGAGTCCTCCTCATCCTTCAGCTCAGACCAGCTCTAGTGCGGTGCTAACTCAGGAGACACTTTTATCCACTGTCCCAAAGGTCCTTGTCCCATGAGTAAACATGAATCGATAAACCATTTCCCGACAGCGATTGAGAAATGTTGGAAAAAACAGTCTGTACAAAGACAAATGCAGAAAATTAATGTTCTGGGGTTTTTTGCGCAATAATTATGCAGACCAATAGATGGGACATGTGTGATTTTGTTACCATATGTTACAGCCTTATTCCAAAAATCATTAAAATTCATTATATGCCTCAAAATACTGCACAGATACTTCTTAATGAGAATGTGAAAGAAGGTTATTTGAAGGTTTTCATCAAGGATGTCTCTGTACACTGCTACATTATTTTTTCTGTTGAGCTTGACTACAGGGGTCATGTGCCTTTTCCAAAAGCAAGTTTCAAGTTAAAGATTTTCAGCACTTTTACTTAACTCTGCCCCAACACTCCGCAGTTTTTGTTTTTTTTGTTCTTGGAATTCAGGGCACGAACAAACATTAACAATATAGTGATGTAATATGTTTCCTTCCCAATATGCACTTGATAAATGGACTGGGTGAAGTGTGCTTTCTTGGAAATGTTGTGCAATTCAGAAGTAATGCAGTAAGTACTTTCCTGTATTTTATAGCATTTTAGAAAGTGGCAATAATTCAGGGTCAAATTCCAGACTAAACATTGTTTATTATTCAAGAACTGATTTATAACATCCCATAGGTAAACTTCAGGGTGTAATAAAAGCCCAAAGGCATGTTTGCATAATAATTAAGGTGTGTGAAATCCTTCACAAATCAGACTCATGTTCCTGCATATTAAGGCATTTTACATAAAAGGGAACCAATTTGGTTATTCAGAAGGGGGAAATGTTGTACTGATCATTCTTAGATTTTCCAATTTAATTAAAAGTATTTTTTTTAGAGTCAGATTTATCCTTAGCAATATTTGGCCTCGGGGTCCTTGTCACTTCAGTGCCATCCAGGTTCAAATATTGATTAGGCAATACTCACAGCGAATCAAAAGATTCAGCTGTAGTCATCTGATTTTTTGACATTTCAACTCTCACCCAGGAGTCATTCTCAATGGGACACTCATGGACGATTGACGGATTCACATCAAGTGAAGCGGAAAGGCAGTTATAGAAGCTGAGAACATCTATAGCCACAACAAATAGGCTAGAAAATGTTGTAACATCATAGACAGTTTTCTAGTACATTTTGATATTTCCCATTTGGTTTAAAAGTGACAACACAAAATAATTTTGCAAATTTTTGTTTGTTATCCAGTGAAACTTATGGATGGTATTGTGTCTCAGGGCTCTTGGTGAAATCTATCTCAGACATCTGTGCCAATTAGTTTAAAGGAGATAAAAACCTGGATGACACTTAACTACCTGCTTCTTAACCCTGAAAAAACCGAGGTCATTGTACTTGGCCCTAAGCATCTACGAGACACTCTATCTGAGCAGATAGTAACACTGGACAATGTCAGTGTAGCCTCCAGTTCTACTGTAAACAACCTTGGAGTCTTATTTGACCAGGAGCTCTCATTTAAAGCTCATATAAATCAAGCTTGTAAAACAGCCTATTTCCATTTGCGCATCATAGCCAAAATCAGAAGAATCCTGCCTAAAAGTGATGCCAATTTGTAACGACTAAATTAGACTACTGTAACTCCCTGCTTGCAGCGTGTCCTAAAAGCTCTATAAAAAGCTTTCAACTGGTTCAAAATGCAGTAGCAAGATTACTAACAGGAACAAAAAGAAGAGAGCACATTAGGCCAGTGCTGAAGTCTCTTCACTGGCTCCCCGTCGAGTTTAGAATCAAATTTAAAATTCTACTCTTGACCTACAAAGCCATACATGACATGGCCCCATCCTACCTCAAAGATGCTATAGAACCATATCATCCAAACAGAGCTCTTTGCTCTCAGAATGCCGGCCTTCTGGTGGTGCCAAGAGTCTCTAAAAGTACTGTAGGAGGTAGAGCGTTTAGCTACCAAGCTCCTGTGTTATGGAATCAGCTCCCGACCCATGTTAAATATGCTGACACAGTCTCTTCATTTAAGTCCAGGCTTAAAACGTTCCTCTTCGAAATCGCTTATGGTCAGACTAGTTAGGAACAGAAACATAAACCCACAGCTTTAGCTACGCTGCCCTAGGAGTAACTATGCTGGGGGAAGTATGACAGCTTGAGCACTATCCTCTTCTTCTGACTACTTATGCTATCAAACAATATTTATTTTTTAATTCCACTTGCAAACTGTTCACGGCCTTCTTTTTCTTTCTCTCACTCCTGAGGACTCCTGAGGCCTTCTGAGGCTTTCTGTGTCAGACGGTTGGGATGCAAATGTAATCAACTACCTCTGTTCTTTGTTCTTGACCCTAGCATTTGTCTCAGAGCCATTAACTTTCCATGTGATGTAGGTCATGTGACCACCGGTTTGACCTGTAATCTTTAATGAATGTGAATCCCTTGGTGGGGTCCAGAGCAGTGTAGGATCAGACAGACGTGTGGACAAATCGGCTCTGAGAGTGACTGACGAGTCTACATGAGGGAGAGTTTAATTCTGATTGTACAACAGGATTAAACATTCACTTTTGAGAAAAAAGAACTCTGTTCCATTGTTTTACTTTATTTCATGATGATCGTTATAAGAGAAATTCCACAACACATTAATAAGCAAACCACCATTTTCAAGCAACGTGGGAAAGAAAAAGGATCTCACTATTGTCAAAACTCATGAAATAGTTTAATGCAGTGCTGGTAGTCAGATGGTTAAGGCACAGCACACATATGCCAGGCTCCAAGTGCAACCGCCGCAGTGTTGTGACAATTTACCTCTCTCTCATCCCCCAATTCACACTGTCTTCTGCTGTTGAATGAAGCCTACAAATACATGTTAAATATCTTTATATAAATAATGCTTTGGACAAGGTGTGAAAACCTAAGATGTTTTCTGAAAACGTAAGTGCGATCAGCATACTATTAACAGATTTGTAGCGGATTCAGAGCACACACGGATTTGTGCAGATAAAGGCACAAAAAGGAAGGTTTCTGCCAGACAAATACTTTAAGAGAGCAGCAGCTAAAATGCCATAACACAGAAGATGATGCCCCCCAAAGTTAAGCTTGATTTTGCTAACGCCCGCGGAGAAGTTTGTTAAAGTGTGAAGCGTAAAAATGTGGTAATTTTAGAAATGTTGCGATTTTCCCATAGGACTACGCCGTACAAAATATGACGTTGGCTCCGATACTTTTATGATGGGGGTGCCAAATTAGAATGTTGTGCAAAATGTCATGTCATTTGGAAAAAAACTCTTTTGTTTATACGCCACTCTGAAGGCCAAATAGTCCAAATTCAGTTTTATATTACTGTCCATACTGTTCCAAATCTGTGGACCTTTTCATGTTACCCTAAACAGTGTTGTGCCTGAACGCGTTCATTGAAAGAAAGTTCATGAACGCGTTCATAATTTTGGTGAACGTGAACTGAACGAACGGTATTACTGCTGACGAACGATAATGTGAACGCATTCATTCTGGTGTCTCAGGGTTCAGATTAAGGATTTTCACTTGTGCTGCTACACAATCCGCAATTTTTTTCAAATTTGTATAGCAATTTGATAATTGCATAGCAAAACACAAAAGTGACTAACAATCAATATTTTCCATTGATATAACAAGATTATTTATTTCAAATGTATTTGTAAATATTCTATTTTTAAAAAAAAATATTTGTTGAACAAATTAATTAACACCAAGTCAGATAGTCTTATTTACAACTTTCTTCCATATCATCATCATTAGATGACTATTTGCATGAGTCTCATTATATTATACATTTATTATTACATATTAATTGTCTTTACACTCACAAGTTACATATCACCACCAGAGTCGTCATGACGATGAGCTGTTTGTATCAGAATTACTTTTCTTACACACACAACACGTTTTGGTTTTGTCCTGGACATGAGTGAGTTTGACCCCTTTGAATTCCACATCCTCGGGGTGAAACGGGGTGAAACGGGAGCGCGGAGGCGACACCGCGGTGAAGTTAGTTTCACGTTGGACGTTGGATATTCGCCTCCGCAACTAGAGCGGGAGCTTCCTCTGAGTGTGCCCCGCCTGCAGTAGCTCGACACAGGGAGCTGCGCGCTGAAGTGCCGCTTAGTACGCCAGTTAGGGACCGTCTCTAAAGTACCGTTTGGTATCTTAAAAAATATAAACATATTTATAAAAAAAACAAAAAAACAACAACACTGAGCATCAATCCAAGTTGCTAATCCTAGATGTCATAGTCCTTTTGGGCTAAAAAATTAACCCTTTGTAGATTTTTAAGGAATATTTTTCGTCAAAAAACAAGGATTCTTTTCAATAGCTCCTAAGTTAGCAAACCTAAATAGTAAATGCTAAGTGATTATAGTAGTTGTGGTCTCCAGGTATCACGCACACTTTTTACGTTTTCAACCCTTTATAGATTTTTAAGGAATATTTTTCGTCAAAAATCAAGGATTCTCTTCAATAGCTCCTAAGTCAGCTGACCTAGAAAGTCAAACCCAAGTGATTATAGTAGGTGTGGTCTCCAGGTATCACGCACACCTTTTACTTTTTCAAATTAACCCTTTGTAGATTTTTAAGGAATATTTTTTGTCAAAAATCAAGGATTCTTTTCAATAGCTCCTAAGTTAGCAAACCTAGATAGTAAAAGCTAAGTGATTATAGTAGTTGTGGTCTCCAGGTATCACGCACACCTTTTACTTTTTCAATTAAACCTTTTATAGATTTTTAAGGAATATTTTTCGTCAAAAAACAAGGATTTTTTTCAATAGCTCCTAAGCTAGCAAACCTAGATAGTAAAAGCTAAGTGATTATAGTAGTTGTGGTCTCCAGGTATCACGCACACCTTTTACTTTTTCAATTTAACCCTTTATAGAATTTTAAGGAATATTTTTCGTCAAAAAACAAGGATTCTTTTCAATAGCTCCTAAGTCAGCTGACCTAGAAAGTCAAACCCAAGTGATTATAGTAGTTGTGGTCTCCAGGTATCACGCACACCTTTTACTTTTTCAATTTAACCCTTTCTAGCTTTTTAAGGAATATTTTTCGTCAAAAATCAAGGATTTTTTTCAATAGCTCCTAAATCGGGTAACCTAGAAAGTCAACCCCAAGTTATTATAGTAGATTGAGTGTCCAGGTATCACGCACACCTTTTACTTTTTCAAATTGATCCTTTGTTGATTTTTAAGGAATATTTTTTTTCAAAAATCAAGGATTCTCTTCAATAGCTCCTAAGTTAGCAAACCTAGATAGTAAATGCTAAGTGATTATAGTAGTTGTGGTCTCCAGGTATCACGCACACCTTTTACTTTTTCATATTAACCCTTTGTAGATTTTTAAGGAATATTTTATGTCAAAAGAAAAGGATTCTTTTCAATAGCTCCTAAGTCAGCTGACCTAGAAAGTCAAACCCAAGTTATTATAGTAGATAAAGTCTCCAGGTAACACGCACACCTTTTACTTTTTCAATTTAACCCTTTTTGAATTTTAAGGAATGTTTTCCGCCAAAAATCAAGGATTATTTTAGCAGTTAGCAAACACCGTAGAGTTGCTGAACTGACTGATAAACGGTCAAGGAAACGGCCTGTGCTACTGGACCCTGGACCACAGAATGTCAGCAGAGCTTTGAGGCCTTAAAAGCCAAGCTCACCACGGCCCCCGGTACTTTGCCTACGCTGACTTCTCCCTCCCATTCATTCTGGAGGTTGGTGCAAGTCATGCTGGATTGGGGGCAGTGCTCTCCCAGGACCAGGAAGGGAAGGTGCGACCTCTTGCGTACGCCAGTCGAGGCCTGCGCCCGACTGAGCGCAACATGTCCAACTACAGCTCCATGAAGCTAGAGTTGTTGGCCCTTAAGTGGGCCCTGACTGAGAAATTCAGGGAGTAACTGCTAGGACACAAATGCATGATCTATATGGACAACAATCCCCTGAGTCATCCCTCCTCAGACACACTGGGAGCTGTTGAGCAGCGCTGGGCCGCCCAGTTGGCCTCTTTTGATTTTGAATTAAAATATTGTTCAGGTAAGTGTAACCAAAATGCTGACACTGTCTCGCCAGCCATCCTTACAGGAAGTGGCACCGGGAACTTGGGGCACATGTCTGCCTGGGCAGTTAAAACAAGCCCTACAAGGAATGGTTACACAGGCAACACAGTCCCTTGTGACTTTTCTACCGCAAGTTGCCCCTGCTGACCTCCGCAAGCTTCAGCAGTCTGACCCCGCCATACAGGAGATCCTGACCTTTTGGCAACAAAATCGACAGCCCACTCGTGAAGAGCGACGAGCCCTCTCTTCGACTGCCCTCTTAGTGCTGGCCCAGTGGGACCGCCTGGTAGAGTTAGAGGGGCTGCTGCATCGGCAGGTGTTTCGTCCTCACGGTGGTGGGGCTGTGTATCAACTCCTTTTGCCTAAAGCCTTGGTCCAGAATGTCCTCACCCAGGTCCATCAGGAGCATGGACACCAAGGAATAGAGAGGACTCTGGCCTTGCTGTGTTCCCGGTGCTATTGGCCAGGTATGTCACGGGAGGTAGCCCAATGGTGCCAGGCTTGCGAGAGATGTCAGCATGCAAAGGACAACCACAGTTCCTCACGCCTTTATGGGCCACTTACTGGCTTCACAGCCAAACGAGATCCTTGCTATCGACTTTACCCTGTTAGAGCAGACCTCCACTGGTCTGGAAAACGTGCTGGTCATGACTGACGTTTTTAGCAAATACACACTTGTAGTTCCAACCCGCAACAAGCACGCTTCCACTGTGGCGCAAGTCCTGGTCACAGAGTGGTTTGCAAAGTTTGGTGTGCCGGCACGCATACACTCGGACCAGGGACGAAACTTTGAGAGCACTCTCATCCAGCAGTTGTGTAAGCTGTATGAGATTACAAAGTCTCGGATATTGAACTATTGGCTATTGGCATGAGGCCATATTATCTGCCCCGGGAGTTCTCGCATGTGATTTTGATCGTAGTCTATGTGGCCCCGTCTGCCAATGCTGAATATGCTTGTGAGGCACTGCTCTCCTGCACTTGTAGGCTGCAAACACAGCATCCACAGGCTCTCTTCCTCATCTCTGGTGACTTTAACCATGCTTCTCCCTCTTCTGTTCTACCAACATACACCCAGTATGTCACCTGCCCCACCAGAAACAATAGAACATTGGACTTGTTTTTTGCCAACACCAAAGAGGCTTATTCTTCTTCCCCCCTCCCTCCCCTGGGAAGCTCGGACCACAACCTTGTACATCTGAGGCCTGTGTATGAACCCATCATGCGCAGGCAGCCTGTGGTGTCCCGTGTGGTGAGGATGTGGTCTGCTGAGAGCGAGGAGGCTCTGAGGGACTGCTTCAGCACCACTGTCTGGACTGAGCTTTTACGGCCATGGGGAAGACATCAACACCATCAGAGAGTGCATCACGGACTACATCAACTTCTGTTTTGAGAACATTGTTCCCTCCCGGACGGTGCGGTGTTTTCCAAACAACAAGCCATCGATTACCCGTGAACTGAAGGCTCTGCTGAAGGAGAAGAAGAGAGCCTTCAGGTCAGGGAACAAGGAGGAGCTGAGGACTGTGCAGAAAAAGCTGAGGAGGAAGATCAGGCAGGCTGAAGCCGGCTACAAGAGGAGGATGGAGGAGCAGCTGCAGCAGAAGAACATTCAGGGAGTGTCGAGAAGCCTGAAAACCATTTTGGGCTTCAAAATCCCCCCTGCCCAGACAGAGGGGGATCTACAGTGGGTGAATGATTTAAATGCTCACTTCTTGAGATTTGATTGGTCACCCGCCCCTCCCCCTGCACAGCTGCATGCTCCCTCTTCCACAGCTGGACAATGCCCTGCATCCGTTCCTCTTCATTTCTCCGCCCCGGACCATCAGCTCCCCACTTCGCCTGGACTCACCCATCCCCCCAGCACACAGTCCCCCTGCCAACCACTGACTGTCACAGCAGCACAGGTGAGGAGTGAGCTGAAGAGGATTAAAGTGAGGAAGGCAGCAGGACCTGACGGCATCAGCCCCAGGCTCCTTAAGTCCTGCGCAGATGAACTGTGTGGAGTTATGGAGCATGTCTTCAACATGAGCCTGAAGCTGAGGGTGGTAACACAGGTCTGGAAGACCTCCTGTCTGGTACCTGTGCCCAAGACACCGCGCGCCAAAGACCTCAACAGCTTCAGGCCGGTGGCTCTCACGTCCCATCTGATGAAGACACTGGAGCGGCTGGTCCTGGACCACCTCCGCTCCACTGTGAGCTCAGTCATGGACCCGCTGCAGTTTGCATACCGGCCTGGCATTGGAGTGGAGGACGCCATCATCTCCCTGCTGCACCGCCTTCTCTCTCACCTGGAAAAGCCTGGCAGCTCTGTGAGGATCCTGTTCTTCGATCTTTCCAGCCCCTTCAACACCATCAGCTCCTGAGGGACAAGCTGGAGACTGCTGGTGTGAAGTATGACCTGGCAGAGTGGATCCTGGACTACCTCACGGACCAACCCCAGTTTGTGAGAGCACGGGACTGTGTGTCTGACACTCGGACCTGCAGTGTGGGGGCGCCCCAGGGCACTGTCCTCGCGCCCTTCCTCTTCACCCTTTACACTGCAGACTTCAGACATGACACGGACAGCTGTGTCCTGCAGAAGTTCTCTGATGACTCTGCCATCATCGGACTCATCACGGACGACGATGATGCAGAGTACAGGGGACTGGCGCAGTACTTTGTGGACTGGTGTCAGCGGAACCACCTCCTCATCAACGCGGGGAAGACCAAGGAGATGGTGGTGGATTTCCGCAGACGCCACCCCACTGCCCCCTTACCAGTGAACATCCAGGGAAGGGACATTGAGAGAGTGGACTCATACAAGTACCTGGGTGTTCATCTGAACCACAAACTGGACTGGACTCATAACACAGACGCACTGTACAGGAAGAGCCAGAGTCGGCTCTACCTCCTGAGGAGACTCAGGTCTTTTGGAGTGACAGGGCCACTCCTGAAGACCTTCTATGACTCTTTGGTGGCATCAGCCCTCCTGTACGGTGTGGCCTGCTGGAGCAGCAGCATCGCAGAGAGGGAGAGGAGGAGGCTGGACAAAGTCATCAAGAAGTCCAGCTCCGTCCTGGGCTGCGCTCTGGACTCGGTGCAGGAGGTGGGGGACAGAAGGGTCCTGGCTGGATTCACATCTATGCTTGACCATGAGTGCCACCCCCTGCAGTCCGCTCTGGAGAGCAGCTTCAGTGAGAGACTGATCCACCCTCGCTGTGTGAAGGGAAGGTTTCGCAGGTCTTTCCTTCCTGCTGCTATCAGACTTTATAACAAACACTGTTAGTCCTGAACACTCGCAATACTGACTTAACAATGTGCAATTCCGTCATATGTGCAATATGTGCCGTCGTGACACATATTCATGTGCAATTACTGTCGTGATCACATGCAATGGTATTTATGTATTTATGTATTTATTTATTTATTTTTATCTTTATTATTTTTCCCCTCCATCCCTTGTTGGGTAATGGGAGTTTTTGTTTATAAGAGATCTTCTACTGAAAGTGTTTTTCAAACTTCCTATAAGTGATCTGTTCTTTTCTTCTGTATCTACCGCTGTATCTACCTGCGTTGCATCAATGAAATTTCCCCATGTGGGACAATAAAGGAATATCTTATCTTGTCTTATCTTACTCCGTACCACCCAGCAGGAAATGGGCAGTGTGAGCGGTTCAATCGAACACTTCACAATATGTTGCGTGCTCTTCCTGCATCCCGTAAGAGGGACTGGAGTGGTTGCTTACCCCAGGTGCTCTACGCATATAACGCCACTCTCCACCAGTCCACTGGTGAGTCTCCATTCTTCCTGATGTTTGGGCAAGAACCACATCTGCCTATTGATTTCTTGTTGGGTAGGGTGCAAGACCCCGTGGGGGGGGGGGAAGTGTGCATGAGTGGGTGTTACGACCACCTGGCTCAACGGCAGCCAAACAAAGAGGGGAGTCCACACGGCGCTCACAATAATTAATAGTATATTTTTATTATAAATAATCAGGCCCTACAAAAGAAACTAATGTATCTGTGTAGATGGCAACTAACTAAGTGTAGTGTGATATGTATCGTTGTAATGAAAATGTGCAAAAATAAACAGAATTAAACTGTGCTGCCACACAGTACAGCAACCAGTCTTGGGGCGTGGCGAGAGAGAGAGAGACTGCTCCCACCAGCCTCCCTTATATCCAGGCTGGCTCCACTCAAGCCAAACGATCCTAAGGTGTGTTAGGAGGGACCTGCAGTGGAGAGAATCACCTGTCAACCAGGAGAGGGTGCTGACTCCCACTGCCCAGGGCGCTGACACCCCTACAGAATCCCTAGGTTCGTAACAGTGGGTGAAAAGAGCACCAGACGCGTCTTCAGGTGGCTTTCAACGGGGCAAGAGAAAGATTGCGTCTGGCGGCCTCACGCAGAAAGGCAAATCATGACCAACGGGTCAGAGATGTGCCGTTTAAGGAAGACCAGCAGGTGCTACTTCACGATTACAGTGCTAGGGGTTGTCGGAAGACCCAAGACCTGTGGGGTCCTCAACCTATGTTGTCCTGCAAGCCCCAAGGAAAGATGGTGTGGTGTACACGGTGGCTCCTGTGGATCAACAAACCAAGGTAAAAAGGGTCCACCGATCCGTGTTGAAGGCCCTGCTTTGCAGTGACTCCCCTGCCACTGTCCCTGGTGTGAATCCTCCGGATGCACCTGTAGCACCAATCGTAGAAGATGAACAGTCATTTGAGGATGATTTGTTTTTACAGCCGCCGGTGCGGCAGCCAACAGTTGTGCCCCAAAACTCCTCCCACGTCCCATTACACGTGCCGAGTGCTCAAGAACCATTAGTTGCTCTCCCCACCGTGGTCACTGACCAGGCTCCACCAGCAATTGACCCTGTGGCCAATCCTGGCTTCAGCGAGGCATCTGTACGCCGGTCCACTCGCACGACCGCTGGCCAATACTTAAATCCCCACCGTATTCCAAGGTCCCTAGTTGAACAACCATCCGGCCAAGGTGCTTCTGTGTCATCCTCCAGGCTGACACAAGCAGTTTTTAGGCCTTGGTGTTAAGTTGTGTTTCATCGTCGGGGCGACGATGCATTTCGGGGGGGGTGGAATGTGGCAATATGGGCTGTAGAGGCCTGTGCTGAGGGTGCCGCTCCGTGGCGCTCAGCTGGCAGACAATTTAAGCGCGCCCTCCTCATCCGCCTCTCGTTTCGCCCACACGCTCTTCCGGGCCTTGGTTGTTGGCCACTCTGTCCTCCATTCCAGGTAATGACAATCCCGCGGCTTCGATTCATTCATTTCACAAATTCATGAATAAAATTCTTCCGGTAGTGCCGCTGCAGTGCCACAGGCACCCATTATCCAGTTCGGGGCTCTGGCAAATCACCTAGCAGGTAATGAACTCCCAATTCTCCTCAGTCATTCAGTTTCAACGCTCCTAAATCCCGGTTTGCCCCAGATACACGGGTCAAGTACACCCGTTTGGCTTTTAACGCCTTGTCCATGACCACGCGCCGCAGATTGCGGCGAAGGCGCTGTTGTGCGGCAACAGCTGGCCAATGTTGCGTGCGCTGGTCCACTCAGTTTGGATGCAGCCTGTGGTGTGGAGCGATCCCATTGAGCAGCTAAGGAAGTCTTGTGTGCTACTCCGTCAACCATGCCCGATATGTGCCGAGAATTTATTCAGATCAGTTTCGATTGAATGTAGTAATTCCACTGGTAATATTGCAGGTCTCCTGTGGTGGTCCACAGCGGCTTGGGCACGCCCCCCTCAGCTGTTTAGTTCCTTCTTGGCTTCTTTTTGTTTTGTTCCTGCTCTGTTCTGATCCTGTATTGTGCCTATTTTGCCGTCCCGTTTTGTTCCTGTTTTGTTCCTGTTTTGTCCCTCTTTTGTTCTTATTTCACCTACTATTATAATAACTTGGGTTTGACTTTCTAGGTCAGCTGATTTAGGAGCTATTGAAAAGAATCCTTGTTTTTTGACGAAAAATATTCCTTAAAAATCTACAAAGGGTTAATTTGAAAAAGTAAAAGGTGTGCGTGATACCTGGAGACCACAACTACTATAATAACTTGGGTTTGACTTTCTAGGTCAGCTGACTTAGGAGCTATTGAAAAGAATCCTTGATTTTTGACGGAAAAAAAAATCTTTAAAAATCTATAAAGGGTTCATTTGAAAAAGTAAAAGGTGTGCGTGATACCTGGAGACTCAAACTATTATAATCACTTAGCGTTTACTATCTAGGCTAGCTGACTTAGGAGCTATTGATAAGAATCCTTGATTTTTGACGAAAAATATTCTTTAAAACTCTACAAAGGGTTAATTTTTCAGCCCAAAAGGACTATTGCATCTAATATTAGCAACTTGGATTCATGCTCAATATTGTAGTTTTTTTTAAATATAAATACGTTTGATATTTTTTAAGATTACATTTTTAAACAAACGGTACTTTAGAGTCGGTCCCTAACTGGCGTAACAAGCGGCACTTCAGCACGCAGCTCCCCGCGCAGCTCCCAGCGCGCAGCTCCCCTCCATAGCTCGGCTGCGTGCGCGCCCGTTGGCAGGCTGCTGTTTTATTTTTGGTGTTTTGTTTGGGTTTAAACGTATTCTAATCATATCGGGGTTTACTGTTTGTCTTTTATTTCATTGATTGTGTTTCCTCTGCTGCAGTGCGGTGTCTGGTGGCCTGAGCGTGGTCGCGTCCGGTGTGGGGACTGGTGTTCGGATTGTCTCACTTCGGCCCCATCACTCCCGTATGCCGTGGTATTTTGTGCAGGTCCTCACTTTTTGCATGTTTTAGTTATCCTTGACGTTTATTTAGTTTGTGTGTGTGTGAATTGCATGGAGCCAGGTGAGATCTCCGACTCCTCTCCCATTGTTTCCCCGCACCGCGCGCGCCCTCGGCCGGCCGGCCACTGTCGCTTTAAGCAGAGTTTTAGTGTTTTAAATTAATATATTATATAATATAAGTTATTTTAGCCTTGTAGATTTATTAAATTGTTTTGTTTTATAATTCCATTAAATTGTTAAGTTTAAGCACTGTCTCTGTCTCTCCTTTGACCACCTGCAACACTATCTATTGGTTTTAAAAGTATATTTTAAATAGTACTTTTCCCGCTCGGTTACAAATTGGCGTTGCTGACAGGAAAGCGTTGCAAGAGTGGTCAAGGGGTGGTATAAGTAGTTTTTATTTTTTTAATATTTCTTTAGTGTGGTCTGACCAAAATAAAACAGCAGTTTGCCCGTCAAGGGACCTTTTCCGAGCCCAGCACACTGCTCTTCTGCGTCTCCCGTCTGATCCCTGGTCCTTCGCCCCACTATGACGGACGACACGCCCGCGCTGCAACAGCTGGTCCAGCAGTTAAGGGCTGAAAATGAACAGCTACGGAAGCAGAACGCTGCAGTACAAAATGACAATGGCCAACCTGGAACCTCACATTTGAAGGCTCCCACTGTGTCTATTGACAGATTGCTCTATATCCCTAGGTAAAGGAAATGCCCTACGTTTAGGGGATTGGTAGGAATACCAGTGGAAGACTGGATAGAAGAAATGAAAGGTACACTTAGGACGCGGCGGTTGCAGACGGTTGAACAGGCATATTTCATTTATGACCACCTCGAGGGAGAAGCTAAGGATGAAATCCGATACAGGCCTAGGGCAGATCGTGAGGACCCTGAGAATTTTTTTACAGTGTTGCAGGATATGTATGGGTGTGACAAGTCTTATGTTTCAATGCAGCAGACATTTTTTGCTAGGCAACAGCAAGAGGGCGAATCTCTACAAGAGTTTTCACATGCATTGTATTGTTTGATGGAAAAAGTACAGCGTAGCGCTCCTCGCGCAATATCTGATGCGTCGCTCCTACTTAGAGACCAGTTTTTGGAACATGTATTCGATCCCAATGTGCGCCGGGAAATTAAGAAAATTGTACGAGAGAAGACGGCTTGTACCTTATTAGATATCCGAACAGACGCAATTAGGTGGGAGCGGGAAGGAAGACCTGAGGAAACGCAAGGTAGAAGTTACTCTGTCCCTTCAATCAGTGCTATGCATTACTCTGGTAGCCAAGGACCTAACACTACCAATTCAGAATTGATAGAATTACGACAACTGTTAGAAAAACAACAAGAACAACTTAATACGCTCACACAGGGTTTGCTAGCGCTACAGTCAGCCTCTCAACGCCCAGCAAGACCGGGTAGATTTACCCCACTTATCTGCCGCCGTTACCAGCAACCAGGGCATTTTGCGAAAGACAGTGATAATGACCGGGTTTTTCCACAGACCAGACCTGCACCACCCATAGCTGTAACCTTGTCTGCTCAGGAGGCGGGAAACTCCTTCCCCCTGATGTGAGGAGTCAAACGTCAGGTGGGGAAAACATCGGCTCGTTTTCCGCAAGACACCACACGCTGTGCCGAGCCTCATCGCACCATGCCCTGAGGTAATGGTTACTTTAGGTGATGTTACTGCAAATCTCCTGTTAGATACAGGGTCTATGGTGTCTACAGTTTATGAAAGTTTTTTTAAACAGAACTTTTGTACTGTTCCTAGGCCCTGTAATTGGTTACAACTGACTGCAACAAATGGCTCTGATATACCGTATGTTGGTTATGTTGAATTGGGATGTGGAAATCTTTGGTGTAATGGTCCCCCAACGAGGCGTTTTAGTGGTTAAAGACCCCTTAAGGCAGCACGCCCCAGCGGGTGTTCAAGGAGTACTGGGCATGAAGGTCATTAAAGAATGTTATGTTCAGCTATTTAATAAACGTGGCCCTAATTTTTTCACTCTACCCGAAGTATCACAAGCATCAAAGTTATGGCAACAGGCGTTACAGCAATGCCATCTTAAAGCTACGCAAGCTCCCGTACCAGAGAAGGGAAAAGCCAAAGTGAGAGGTAGGCGCAAAATAATCATACCGGGGGGTTCAGTGAAGTGGGTAGCTGCAACATGCTCCTCTCATTTCAGTGAGTCTACAGGTGCAGCACTGATTGAACCACTGGAGGCTGGCCTCCCGCTCCCTGAGGGTCTCCTGGTTTCCCCGGCCATGGTTAATGTACACCAAGGTACCGTATATGTCCCAGTGGTTAATGTGGGGGAAACTGAGGTAGTTTTACACCCTCGCCAGCCTATCGCAGTTTTAACTCAAGCTGAAGTGCTTAGCTTACCCGATGGTGTATCCTTAAGTGAACAGCAGGGTGGCTCAGCCACAATTTCCTCCCACACAGCTTCACTTTCCTCAGTCAGACAACACGTTGAATCTCTTAACTTGGCTACACTAACACAGTTGGACCAGCAAAACGCTCGGTCACTTTTATTGAAACATGAGTGTGCATTTGCATCATCTGACTTGGATTTAGGTTGTACTAATCTTCTCACACATGACATTCCTGTCATGGAATCAGACAAACACCGATGCTATTCCGTAACACATCGAGAACACAATTCAACTTAGAATATGAAACGACACAGAAATATCAGACATTTGTATGGCATGCATGGGAGAAAACGCGGGGACTGATCACGCAAGCTGTTGTAAGCAGCCTGCGTGATCCTCCTGCGTCTCACCCCGTTTTTTCCCATGCTGGTTGGTTTTATTAGATATTCTGGAATAGGCGGGTCACATTTCTCATTGGTCAGCCTCACATCAAGGCACTTGGTATTTTTCCATAGAGATCAGCCTTGGGTAAACATTATAATCATATATTCACATTTTATCACATTTCCCTCCTGTTTATCAAAGCATTAGTCTACTGTATCATATGCCAAACACATTACTCTTTTCAGTTTTCAACATATCTTTCATATTGTTGTTAAAATGACACTTTTACACACAAAAAGTAATGCACAGTTCTCAACATTGAACACACTCCTTTTCTCTCGGCCCACAACATGTCTACAGCATTACTGTCCTAAATTTTGAGTCAGATTGGTCAATCTCTGTAA
Source organism: Eucyclogobius newberryi (assembly GCF_026437365.1). Lineage (NCBI taxonomy): Eukaryota > Metazoa > Chordata > Actinopteri > Gobiiformes > Gobiidae > Eucyclogobius > Eucyclogobius newberryi. Next base: position 19,656,150 of record NW_027316056.1, on the reverse strand, counting down.
TTTGACAAACAGACAATTTATCTTGTCTATAATTTTGTGCGGTGTGATGGGAAATATCGCAGAAACAAGCGGAAAGCCCTTAAACCCGCTGCTCTCTGGTCAGTCAGTTTGACTCGTCAGGGACCTCTCTGGACACCCCAATAGAATCAAATACGTAGTATCAGGCGCTACTGGAACCAGATTGTCCACTAACCTCTCGACCTTGACCCTGCGGTATGGTTCTGGGTGATGCTGATCTTTGTTCTGACCATGGCTTCCAAGTGCCCTCTCAGCACTGTATCCCCACACCACCATACGTCCTCGCTTGGGTTCTTAAGAGACCTTCTTCAGCTGCTCACTTCGGTCACACCTATGACACATATGAACTGGTACATTTCCCATCTCAATTCATAATCTCATTAACATTGCATGTAGTTATGTTGTAGCAGATAAAAAACTCTCTTAGTTAGTGTAAACAACTGTGGCTGTATAATATGCCATTGTGTTTCTTCAGCTACTGTCATGTCAATTGTACATTATACATTACACATTTCATAACCTTTCATGTTGATCACTTATTTTCTTCCCTCTATATTCCATGTCTGTGTATGTTGATCGATTGTCCCGATTGTCCGGTGCATAATACAGGTGTTCAGCACCCATATTATCGTCATTGCTGTGATGATGATAACTGTTGATTCTTTTCCACAGAGTATGGTACTCTGCGCACCGTAGCCTCTGACTCTCGTTCATCGTAGCAGAGTATAGTACTTTGCGTACTGTAGAATCCGTCTCCTCATCCATTGTAGCAAAGTATCGTACTCTACCGTAGACTCTGGACAAAACTCATACAAACGAAGTCCTGCGTCTGCGATGTTATGGATCTGCCGCTGTGTTGTCCAGACATTTCTCTCACTTTCCCATGAGAGCACCCATGTTCTCGTCCCTCCAATGGTCGGTGTGAGGACGACACGGTGTGGCTCCGTCCACTTTGCTCGTCCACTTGGCTCGTCTCTGTAAACACCACATCTCCAACACGATCTGCTGCGGTGATAAACAAAGTCTTTTCGACGGTTCAGTGTATTTCAAACAGTTTTCTTGTTTACAATTTTTTTTTTTGTAATTATTGATTCGGAATATTTGTTTACTCGTACACATCCCTCCTTTTTGAGAAATGGCTTTGCCCATTTCTCAAACTTCTACACAATTCTACATTTAAACAAAATTCAATAATCCAGATAGTTTACAACATTCACTAATCCAGGATGTAATCAAGGAAGAGATGGAATTGCGTCTGTCACTCCAACTCCGCAATGTCACCTCTTGACCTTTCACAGTTCAGTCACACATCAGTGCTCACATCCCTGGCTGAGCCCCCCCTTCCACGGCGCTGGGCTCCCACCCTGTGTGGGTCAATCAGTCTATGTGTCTGTAATCCGACACCGCCAAACCTATCTGTTTTACCACCATTTATTTCAAACTCCAAATGTTTCAAACTCTGAATGTCTCAATGTGTGTGTGTGTGTGTGTGTGTGTGTGCGCGCATGTAAGTGTGTGTGTGTGCGTGTGTGTGTGCGCGCGTGCATGTAAGTGTGTGTGTGTGTGTGTGTGCGCGCGCGCATGTAAGTGTGTGTGTGTGTGTGCGCAAATACATCAAACAATAATAATTATCTCAATAATTCCCCCATTGAGCTGGCCATAAGGGTCAGTTCACAACTTAGAGTTTTTCACATCAAATTTCACATCTCCTCTGTGGGTGTGGCCTAAATAAAGTCACCCATCTAATGTAATATGTGCTAATCTTCTATATGTGCTTCAGGTGAGTTCCAAACTCAATCTCTCACACCTGCTCATGTGGTGCTTTACAAACATTGTGTATTAGTTTGTTCTAGCAAGTCTATATGTGTATTGAAAATCAAAATGATTCTAAACCTTCCCCTTGTCCATAAGGCACATATCTTGTATCAACCTGTTTTCCCCTTGTTGCCTACTTTCTTTGTCTTTCCTTTGTCTCTCATCACATCTTCCTCTCTGTCTTCCCCTCTGTTTCTCTCTCTGTCTTCCTCTCTGTTTCTCTCGTAATGGCGGAAACACCCATTTCCAAATTTCTAAACCTGCTTTTTCTTTCTACCTTTCACTTACTCTTTACCCTCACTTGTAACCTGCTTTTACTTTCTCTCTTTCTTGTAGTCTAACCATCTCTTGCCTCCGTCCTGAGTCCTATAATGTTTAAGTCCTGTTATCACTGGTTTTCATAACTTCTATAGCGTCTAAATTTAGATGATATTGTCTAATTTAAATCTATTCAATTATTGATTGAATCTCAACAATCCTTCAGGCATTTACTTTAGAATGTCAAATTCTTTCCCTGTTAATGTTAACTTTTCCTTTTACTCATCAGTCAACCCCCCCTGAGGTGTAACCTCTTGGTGTCACTGTGATCCATAAAGATAACGACATCTGCTCGATCCTGAGTCCTCCAGATTCTTTGCCAGTCAATAGCCCCTTATCTCTGACTATCTTTTATGACTTGGTGTCCTGTTGTCACCCTGTTAGTTAATAAACACATGTATGTCCCATGTCCCCCCACTTCTGCGTCAATTGCCCTAGTTAATGACCCATTCATGTCTTTCCTGGGAGGGCATTGGACGTCACTATTTAACTTATTCCCTCACTTACGTCTACATGCAATACCAGGTTTTCTCATAATAATACAAATAAATAAGTTACTGATATAACTTTTACTATCACTTTACTTACTGCCTGTTCTACTCCTATGTCCAAAAACTTCAGTAGTCACTCATTTACCCATATCATTCCTCCCAGGCCTGTGCCTGCATTTGATCCTAAATTTAAAAACACTTCTGTCTTTTCGTCCTGTACTTTCATCTAGTCATGCATTAAGTCCAAAAGATAATTTTCGTCAAGTCCAAAATTAAACAAAACAAAACAAAACGTAGCTTTGTTCTGTGCACACAAAAAACACGATACCGTAAAAACACAACTTTTGTATTCTATGTCGGGACAGGAAGTGTCCTGTCTGTGATCACATTCCCCAAAAAATTGGCCATCTATAAAAATCTGAATTAATCTTCATCTCTTATCAAGTTTAATACAATCTTTATAATTGATTGTTGTCAATCAAAACAAAACCCTTAAAATTTGTTCTACAGAGCTCTCAAATACTAAAATTTAAAACCATCTGGGTTTAGTTCCTAATTCATTAACCTTCCTTCAGAGCGTCCTCTGAACTGCTTTCTCCTCTCCTGCCTTGTTGACCCCCCTTATCTCCCTCTCTCTGCCACGTCATCTGAGCACGCTGGACAAGTCTCCCTCCAAAATCCTCTATGACTTTTCCTTTGTCTTTTTACAGTTTGGGGTGATAATTTTGGCATTATGTGGTCTCGGTCGTCTGAGAGAAATGCTACTTGCTTTACAGTCACGTCATATCTCAAGAATTTCTTATTGATTTTCCACCGGAGATAATGCTAGGTGTTTAAAGATTCACCCGTGACTGCAAATTTTAGATCTCTCAGAATAACGCCTTGTGACCCTTGTATGATTAATTGTGATTCACACTTGTTAGTTAATCACTTATTGATCCTCATTCACACATTCACACTTTTCTCTTACTTACTTCGCTCGTGCACAGCGCTTACATTCACTCATCTTTATGTCAGTAACAACTCGGCATAAGGCATCATTACTTTCTTTCAGTGAGAAACTTAACTCATGGTGAGCAATTTAACTCCTTTATGTGAGAAACTTATCTACACAAAGCCACCCCCAAAATATTTCCTCAGTAATATCAAACTGGGCATTTCCTCAGTAATACCTAACTGGGCATTTCCTCAGTAATACCTAACTGGGCATTTCCTCAGTAATACCTAACTGGGCATAAAAGCCTATAATATTTCCTCAGTAATATCAAACTGGGCATTTCCTCAGTAATGCCTAACTGGGCATAAGAGCCTTCAATATTTTTCCAGTAAATATCAAACTAATGCATAAAACGTTTCATGGCTAACTCTTTTTCACACACAATGTTTTGTCTGACCTTCTTCGTCGCCTGTGTTCTCCTGCTGCTTCGAAACGACGCGCTCTCCTCGCGGAGAATGAGGTGCGATGGGCGGCCACGGGAAAAGTGGACTTCTTTCGCTGTGCACAGACTTCACCGATTCACCCGTCAATCTCCGCGAAGGGGCTGCTTGTCCGGCTCGATAGGACCAGAAAATGTCATGGAATTAGACATACACCAGATGCTATTCCTTAACACATAGAGAACACAATTCAACTTAGAATATGAAACAACACAGAAATATCAGACATTTCTATGGCAAGCTTGGTAGAAAACGTGGGGACTGATCACGCAAGCTGTTGTAAGCAGCCTGCGTGATCCTCCTGCGTCTCACCCCGTTTTTCCCATGCTGGTTGGTTTTATTAGATATTCTGGAATAGGCGGGTCACATTTCTCATTGGTCAGCCTCACATCAAGGCACTTGGTATTTTTCCGTAGAGATCAGCCTTGGGTAAACATTACCCAAACTCCTCTGGGCTGTCACCCCCCCTCGGGTAAACATCCTTTGGCCCATCTTTACGACCCCTTCACAAATGCAGTTTGTCACACACCCGTTCTTCTCTTAGACTAATGATGCAGATAAAATATCACTATTATGCAGATAAAATACATCACAGAAATATAATCATATATTCACATTTTATCACAATTCCGTTGACTGACGATGCCCCGGTTAGGCAAAGATACAGGCGGATCACTCCCTCGGATTATGACGAGGTAAGGGCTCATATCCGTAAATTGCTGGACACCCAGGTCATAAGAGAGAGCTGTAGCCCTTTCGGCTCTCCTATTGTGATTGTCAGAAAAAGGGATGGCAGTCTTAGGTTGTGCGTTGATTATAGGCTGTTAAATGGAAAAACAAGGAAAGACGCTTTCCCTTTACCAAGAATCGAGGAGTCACTGGATGCCTTGTGTGGAGCTAAATGGTTCTCTACCCTAGACCTGGCTAGTGGCTACCATCAGGTCGCGGTATCTGAACCAGACAAAATGAAAACTGCCTTTTGCACCCCCTTTGGCCTGTTTGAATTTGAACGTATGCCCTTCGGCCTTTGCAACGCACCAAGCACTTTTCAGTGATTGATGGAACGCATGTTCGGTGACCAAAACTGCCATTCATTATTGCTGTATCTTGACGTAATTGTGTTTTCATCAACAGTTGACAAACACCTGAGCAGACTTGACCTTGTCCTGGATCGGTTCAAGGAGGAGTCACTAAAAATAAAAATGGAAAAGTGTCAGTTCTTTCAACAACAGGTGAATTATTTGGGCCATGTGGTATCGGCTGCAGGCATGGCCACAGATCCAAAGAAAATTGCTGCAGTAAAAGATTGGCCAACACCAACCACAGTGGCAGCATTGAGGTCATTCCTGGGATTTGCCAGTTACTACAGACGCTTTGTAAAGAACTTTGCTAAACTCGCGTCGCCGCTCCACAAGCTGGTGGCAATGGTCGCAGGAAAGACTGGCCGTGGGGCTAAAAAGGAGAAGCTGGAAAATTCGTGGACTCTGTTGTGTAACACCAGCTTTCAAGAACTCAAGTCCAGGTTAGTGTCCACACCTGTTCTGGCATATGCTAATTTTACACTCCCCTTTATTTTAGAGGTCGATGCCAGCCATGACGGCCTCGGAGCGGTCCTATCCCAGGAACAGGAGGAACAGGTGCGTCCTATTGCTTTTGCCAGCCGCAGTCTCCAACAGGCAGAGAAAAACTACAGCTCAATGAAATTGGACTTCCTAGCTATGAAATGGGCAATGTCTGAAAAGTTCAGGGAGTACCTCCTTGGCCACCAATGTGTTGTATGGACTGACAACAACCCTTTACGCCACTTGAGCACAGCAAAGCTGGGGGCCACTGAACAACGCTGGATTGCAGAGTTGGCAGTATTTGACTACACTGTAAGGTACCGCCCGGGGCGCACTAACCAAAATGCGGATGCCTTATCCAGGCAACCACCCCGCCCATGGACTCCTCTACCAGATGCAGTGCAGGAAGCCGCCAAGCCGCATGCCGCATTGAGCCAATTCCAAATTTCAGCCCTGCCAGAGAGGTCAACATCGAACCTACAGGTGCTACAGCAGGCTGATGTGGTGATTGCCCCCATTATGTCCTTTGTGGAGCAGCGGAGGCACCCAGGACGTATTGAAAGGGAGGCTCTTCCCCCGGCGGCTCAAAGTTTACTTCGGCAGTTGGAAAGACTTTCTATAAATAACGGCCTCTTACATCGCTCCTGTCAGCGACCGGATGGCGGAGAGCACTTCCATCAATTGGTACTACTAGAAAGCCTGTGGCGGGAGGTGTTTCTACAATTGCACAGTTATCACGGACACCAAGGGGTTGAACGGACGACTGAGCTTATTCGCCAGAGGTGTTATTGGCCTGGTATGGGAGCGACCATCAAGGAGTGGTGCCGTCAGTGTGACCGCTGTAGCCTCTCTAAACTCACGCAGCCTCAGGTACGTGCCCCTATGGGTCATTTACTTGCGTCAAAGCCTAATGAAATCCTAGCTATTGACTTTTCACCATTAGATCCTGCCAGAGATGGTAGAGAGCAAGTTCTTGTGTTAACTGATGTCTTTTCAAAGTTTACTCAGGCGGTACCGACCAGAGACCAGCGAGCATCTACAGTGGCCGGGGTACTACTTAAGGAGTGGTTCTACAAGTACGGTGTCCCGGCCAGGCTTCATTCAGATCAAGGTCGTAATTTTGAAAGCGCCCTAATACACCAGCTGTGCGACCTTTATGGGGTTTGCAAATCCAGAACCACGCCATACCATCCACAGGGAAATGGACAATGTGAACGCTTTAATAGAACTCTGCATAACCTGCTGCGCACGCTGACTGCGGAACAGAAGCACTGCTGGCCTGACTACCTTCAGCAGGTCCTCTTCAACTACAATACTACACACCACCATACTACCGGCCACTCTCCCTTCTTTCTCATGTTTGGACGAGACCCCCAGCTCCCAGTGGACTGTCGCAGGTGAGGTCTGCCACTGGGTCGCAGAGCACCAACACTGGCTGCAGGTGGCAGCCGACGGAGCACGGGAGCGAATGAGGCTGGCAGCGGGGCGAAGGAAGGAAAGAGCTGACCGAACACACCAGGCTGAGGTTTTGCCAGCAGGCAGTTGGTTTACCTCCGTGACTATTCGCACCGGGGCCGGAACAAGATTCAAGACGCCTGGGCACCTAAAGTCTTTGTGGTGATTAAATCCCCTAACCCAGGAGACCCAGTGTACACTGTCGCCCCCAAAGATTGGCCCACAGAGGTCCGCCGTGTTCACCGCACAATGCTCAAACCAATCCCCCACAAATCTCCACCACCATATAGGAACCGCCCGGTGTCACCAGCCTGGAGCCAAAGTTCAGGGGATAGTGGTCACTGGCTAAGTCACCCCTGCCGTCGCAACAACACCGTAAGCAGGACGGACTCAGCTGCCAAGCCAGTCTCTGGAACTCCCGCAGGGGCCAGCGATCACCACCCGGATCCTTTGGCACCAAGGAGGTCGGTGAGGCAAACAGCTGGTCAACACTCAAATCCATACCGCTTTCCAACAGCCGCACGCTAAGAAAGGGCTACAGCACAGATGTGGGTGTCCAGCAATTCCCCTATCCAGGGAGGTAAATTGTGCTGGGGGTTCTTAAATGCCTGTTTCCGTAAAAAACACTGGTGCGGGTGATGCTCGGTGAGGCGCGTGTGTGGGAAAGGGGGACACGTCTAAAAATGTGTTAGTTGAATTTGGAAAGATAAATTGTTTTTGTCTAAATACTGAGGAGACGTAGTGATCAAAGACCCTAGATTTAGCATCATTTACCGTAGGCCTCGGTGAAGAGTCAGACTAGTATCTAAGTGATGATATACGTGTCCAAAAATGTATTTTGAACTAAAACTGAAAATATAGACGGTTAACGGAAAGAACCTGTCAGAAATAAAACGGCAGAGAGGTGAGATCTAGCCCCCACCTTTGCTCATTTCTCGTTTCTGCTCCGTGTGTGCGTCCTGAAGTTCTGTGTGTCCGTGCGCCGAGCAGAGAGAGAAGGAAAGAAGAGAGGGGAAGAGAGAGAGGAAGACGTGACGTAAAGTCGTTACGGTAGTAGATGTTAACCCTGGCCAGGAGAGAGAAAAAATAAATGCATTATGGTTCCTAAGGTGGTTGTGTTGAAAAGAGAATAAAAGTACCTGGGAATAGTTTCTTCAAGTTCGAAGAAACGCCGAAGTTTTAAGTTGAAAGAAAAAGAAGATAATAAAGTAGTGCCCCGGGGACAGTTTGACCCTCAGAATGGGTCTTTGTGTTTTGAGAAGTAACGTTACTGTTGAAGTTTAAAGGTTAAAGAGAGCTCCAGGCGCTAAGCCCCCACCTTTTTCGTTTTCCTTTCTGCTGCTGCGTTTTGGTGTGTCAGTGAGTGTCTGAGAGAGAGAAGGAGAAAGGGGAAGGGAGCAAATTGCTTAACCGAAGAGAGAAGATTTAGTTTTTAGCGCTGTTACAGTTTGAAGTTGAGATTAAAAAGCATGCAAATAAGTTTTACGTTACTCGAGTTTGTTGTTTGTTTGTTGGTTTTTATGTGGGATTTTGTTTTTTTGGTTAGTTATCTTTGAGGCTGGAACTCGAAGGTTATTTTGTCTTTGTGCGTTTTTTAGTTGTTTGCAGAGTAAAATTGTGTTTTCAGGGTGCGGTCTGAGAGAGGACACAGATAGTCTTTCTAAGTTTGAAGAAACGTGAAGTTTAACTTTAAGTAAAAAGAAATTTACTTTAAGTTGAGCAGCAGATGTTGTCTTTGTGTGAGTGCTGATCCGGAGTGTGAAGTCGTTTTTGTCGGTCATTTTTATATCAATTTCTTCGCTCTGTGGAGTCGGTTAAGAGATGTTTCAAGGGGGACAACTGGACCGCGTTTGAGATAGTTTTTAGAAGTCGGGGGCGGAGTTTAGCTCCTCCTACAGGGTGTGAAGAAAGACAGAGAAAGAGTGAAGGCACGGCGGAAGTGCCCAGACAGAGGACAGGAAGAAAGACTGAGCAGGTTAACGCTATTGGGGGCGGAGCTATTGGTTCCTCCTACGTGTGTGTGAGGCAGAGCAGGGTGCGAAGAAGTAGCAGGAAAAGAGAGAGAGAAAAAAGCAGATTGTTAGATACATCGGACTAAGAGGCAATCTCGACCGTTTGTTATCACAGGCTGTACTCGATTTATTATTATAAGATTAATAATAAAAGGGAGGAAGTTGGAGATGAAAAGAGGTTAATTAACGAGAAAATAGAAAGAAATGAATTAATTAATAAATAAATAAATAAATAGATAAGTGAAGAACGAATGATGGTATTACAAAAATAAGATACCTTATTGGATGATTAAGAAAATTATTCATGATGAAAATTATGTTATGATAATTGTTTGAAATAACCTGAATTGGCAAAGGATTACGTGAACTAATCACTGTTTTCTCTTTTCTGTTATTGCGACAACATACGAGATCGGAGTGACAGAAGGAGACAGGAAACGGAGTGGAACAGTTTGACGAAACCAAGCAGTCAACTGGAGGAGAAGACCTTGGAAAAAGGCCAGTTTGTTTCTATTCACAAACTCTTGCATTAAAAAACACTGTGTAATTACACATTTATAATCACATACTTCTGTTATGCAAAAACTTGGCAATGACTGATTGTTGGGGGGTACACATAATTACATAAGATAAGGCGTATCTTTACAATCGAGAACTGTTGCATTGGTGTGGTCCATTGTGAGTTAAGAGGATTGTTTTTATGCTACTTAATCGGATAAAGATTAAGTTGGTCCTATCATATCCTAATTTGAATAACCAGTGATACAATATCCTAATTTGAGTCGAATAAGGTACATTTTGGAATTGTGTATTGTTAAGTCAGATAGAAAATAACTTTGACCTGATTTACATTGGTCACCAATTTCAGATTGTTGAGGTTGTCCATGCGATAAGACATAGTACTACAATTAAGAATTTTACATTTTTAGTTGGTCCACTGCGTGGACCATTTGAGGTACTCTTAATGTCAATGTCTCTTAACTTCAATTGAATAAAAATATAGCTTTGATTTTCTCATATCTTAAGGTTAATTGGATAAGGTATAATTTTGAATTTGTTTATTGTTACTCTTTAGTTAGATAAAAATATCTTTGTTTTTTGATAGACATTGGATTTATTTTTACTCTTTAGTTATAATTCAGATTTTTGATTGACATTGAACACCAATTTCTTTCACATCTGCTGAGATTGGCAAACGGTCTTTGAAGTTTTTACCAAGAAGCTAAATAACTTGGGAAGTGAGGTAAATGAATTTAACAAAATAAAATAAAATAAATCTGAAGAAAGAAAATATAGCATGATGGCGACATCAAGACTAAATACTACAGTGGATTTGGTGCAGATAAACAATCATCTTGTGAAGGACGTAATTAAAATACTACAGGTGTTGATCGAAACATACAAAGCCAACCAAAAGAGAAGAAGAATTGGACGGAAACGCAAAGAGAAGAGAAGAATTGAATTGGAAGTGATGCAACTGTTCGAAAACGAAGTTGTAAAATGGTTCAAAAACAAAGAACGAAGAGATAAAATGAAGACGGAGAGTGAAAAGAACATGCCAATAGTGGACAAAGTGAGGGAAGAGATCAATAGATCATCCTCATATACGCAGGCAACAGTGAAGATGCCTCCACCTTACGAGAAATTACAGGATATTGCAAAAGAATATCCACAGCTCCAAGTGATGACTCAAGATGGAAAATACATAATTGAAGATGAAAATGAACAAGTAATAGAGACTGGTAAAGCTACAACAACTCTAACAATGTATCAAAAACTCAAAAACAAGAAGAAGAAAAAGTCAAGCTCAAAAACCGTGGGACAAAGACTCAGAAGATTGTCCACCAAAAATGACAAAAGTGACGAAGAAGAAGGAGCAGCGAATGGATACGATCCAGCTGTGAAGAGAGTTTTGGCTGCCGCGGAGAAGAAAGGAAAGAAGTCATTAAAGGTGACATGCAAAACACAAAAGGAGAACAATGACACTGAAACAGAGGACAGCGATGAAGAGTCAGAAGATGGATCGGATTCAAATGAAGAGACTCAAGATCAGAGTGATGATTCTGATTCAACATCCTGGAGAAATGCGGAGAACAGACCGAAAGCATCTAGTAAACATCGATTTTCATTCTCAGAGCTTTCGCATTATGAACTGCGTGACAGAACAGTGACAAAGGGAATAAACCAGAAGATGTGCCCAATAATAATAAAAGGACAACGTTTGGAATACAAACCATGGCAAAATGTCGATATGTCGGATTTGAGGGAAAAGTTGCCCATACTCCAAGATGGTGCACACCCCTGGATAGCTAAACTGGAGGAGATGTTAGTGGGGACACAAGCAGCAATGGGAGATATGAAGAGACTACTAGCAACTATTCTTGGCATGGCAGGGATGCAAGAAGTCTTGACAAAAGCAGGACTGAACCAATATGCGAAGACAGCAGTGCACGGCGCAGAGCTGTTCGTCGCTCGAAAAGGGTCAATATGGAGAGCGATGTGTGAGATGTTTCCAACAAACGTTCATCCCGACAACATCATTCTACAACCGCTCGGACAAGAGGAGAATCCAAGAGCATACGTATCAAAAGCTCATCAAGTGTGGAGAAATGTCACTGGCAACAATCCAGAGTTGAATCAAATGGAGAAATCAATTCTGCGAGCTAAAATTCAGAAAGGCTTGCCGATACCAGTAAAAAATAAACTGGCAGAAGTTGTTGGCCTTGGAAGCATGACAATTAGTGTTTATTCAGACCACATAGCTCACCAAGTGGAGCTATATCGGAAAAAGAAAGAAGATCAAAGAGAGCAAGATCAAGAAGTGCTTCGAAAACTGAATCAAGTAAAAGTTGGTGGAAGAACAATGGTTCATGAAGATTATGATTGAGGAAAAAACTTCCCATGGGACTAAAACAGAGTCTGAAATTTTTGAAGAAAATTTGGCTGAAATTGAACAAGAATCTGAAAAGGACGATCATTCAAAGACATGGATGACATGATAATTATTCACTGAATCAAGAAATGTACCATAAAGACTCTATCAAATGTTACAGAAACTATGGGGAAAAAAGGGAGACAAAGTATCAAAAGAAGTTACCATACTGCAAGAAGAATTGGAAAATATAATAATAAATAATAGATAAATAGCAATAGCTAAATGTACTACGTAAATTAAGAGTTAAAAGTCTCACAAAGTAAACAGAACAGCCGAAGAAGCTGCAAACCTTGTGACCGGTGAAAATGCAGTGAGGAGAAGTTCTTTAAGTCACATATTAGGTGAATTTGAAAGAAAATATTACATTAAAGATGATTTTGATTTAAAGATGTTAAATATTTGATTTTAGACTGTTGGTTCTAATTATTCTTGAAGCACATGGCTTAGCGCATGGTGCAAGGGAGGAGGTTAAGAGACAATTAGACACCAACCAGAGACAATATTTGCTTTGAACTACTTTCAAAACTTGAACAGAAGAGATGCATAATCTGTTGCCAAGTTTGTGTGTAGTGAAGTTTTGTGTAGACAATCATAAGGAGGTGGAGCCTGTCAAACAGAATCTTTCTGGTGAAAGACAGAATTTGTGAATAATAAAAAACTGAATAAGTTTAGAAATGTAATAAAATTAGATCAAAGTTGATTGGATTCAAGGGGATTAAACTAGATTAAAGACTAGATTAATGTAGGAAATCAATTAGAAATAGCGTTTTGGAAAATCATCTCGCAAAATAGAGGTTTAAACATTGACAACATTCAAGTGAGTTTACAATTTCAAATGAAACCACATGAGTGGTGACGGGTGCACATATATGTTAACGCAGTGTTTGCACAAGAGGTAAGAACCATAGTTTAAAGCTATTAGAGAACGAGATGCAAACAGATGTTAATATATGAGGGAACATTTGACGAGAAATTATCTACAGACGTTGCAGACAAATCGGTCTGAAATGGGGAAAACAGTGGTGACAATTGGAACAGAAATAAATCTCTAAACTAAGGGTTTAAGCAACTTCCACTGACGAAGTTGATTTGATAACTGGGGTCAAAACCAAATAGGAAGCTAAATTTAGTAGTGACTAAAAAGGGGAAATCTTGAATTAAGGGAAAATACGGAAGAGGAAATAATCAGAGAAGATATATTCTTTATAATAATGGGAGAAATATTTAGATTAGAAGAAATTAGGAATGGCGTTTTGCATAAGAAAATTATAGGGAAGACAAAATTATAGATTGTTGTTGGTGCTGTTTAGAAATATTCGCATTAATGATTACATTAATGATTAAGTACAAGATGACTGAGTCAACGTTGACATCAACATTAACTAGGACAACAGCAAAGATGAAGTTGTCTGTTAAAACAGCAAGAACATTGACTATTACATCAACAGCTAAAATGGAAATGGGGTTTAGAATTAGTTAATAGTAAATTATCTTAACTCAACAGGAGTTATCATTCATGGTGATAGTTCCTTAAAGGAGATGCATGCACATGATCATGAATGATGGTTAGCCTATCACTCACATAGAAGGAGTGTTCTGGTTTAAGGGAGGAGTACATTACAGTACATTACATTACATTACATACATTTTTACATTTATTTTCTATTGTTTTTGTTGCATACATTCCATGGATTGTTTACTTATTAAATTTGGTTAACCATTATATTATCACACTTATATATATATATATCTATATTCTGTTCACATAAAAAAAAAAAAACTTTTTAGAGGATGTTTTTACATGAAAAGATTGCAAGCTACAAGATACTGTTCAGTTATTTTTGTTCCCAGGACGATGCTGAAATGCTGTTAAAAGGACAATGGACATGGACAATAACAATAACTGGAGTGGACATTGAGAATATCAGAGGAGAACGCTGGAGCCAAACATCACACCATACCAACACCTTTGAAGACAACATAATCATCGCTGAGAGGAGTGGTGAAAAGAGTTATAATAGAATGTTAAAAGGGTTAAATAAATGATTTGGTTAAATAAGTAAAGGGTTGATGAAATAAATTATACTCCTGTGTTGATGTGTTGAGGTGTTGTTGATAATCCAGTGCTGATGTTTAGGTTGTGCGGCGACACGAATATCCTCACACAGGAGCGATTAAGGATTGATTCAATTGGATAATAACTTAAGACTAAATACAAATTTACTCTTAAATTTAATGATAATCAAAGAAGTGAGGCTGTTTAGGTCGTTAGATAACACGATCAAGGACAGCCAGAAGGGGTGGTAGCCAAGATCGGTCAGAACAACTGACGGTTGGTGCCATGAGAGAATTTTTCCTGCTAAACAAAAGTAAGCATCGACAAGCAGGTTTTTGCTCTCGTTGTCGCTGATTGTGTCTAATTAATTAATTTATCTGAGCTTAATCACTCAGAAGGGAGGAATATGAAGTGTATTAAAACTAGGCCCATGCAAAGTTAGGCCTCATTCTGAGACTGGCTTTTAGGAATATGTGTGTTTCTACCAAAATGTCTATTCCACGGAATGTAAGGGGCCCACATCTGATTAACTACCGAATGGGAGATGTCTCCATTGGCTGCGAGGCCTTGAGATGCCTTGTGTACATCTGTGTAAGCGCATGATCTCATTTCTGTAACTTCTCCCCTGGTGCTACCCAAATAAGGATACCTTTACATCTTGCTCTCTCATTGGCTAATCTGTTGGTACATGGATAGGGTCATACCTGTCAGATATTGTTTATCGGTCTTTGTGCGTTTTCAGTATATAAAGGCGAGATACGCCCAGAGATGAGGTTCGTCTTCCTGATCACCAGCGGACCCAGGGCGCTGTTTTCTGCTGTCCTGTATTTGACACTGCTTTCTCTGTAAATAAACTACCTTGAAAAGTTTGCAGAGCTTTGTCAGCGTGAATCCTTTGTCTACACCCTACGACCCAAACGAGCATTGATCCAGCCACCACACCGGCGTGCCGTAGCTCACGCATTATTTCAGGCGGGGGATGGCGCGTGCAGGTAAGCTGCTGCTCCTGAGGAATTGGGTAAGTGCAGGCCAGACTTTTGTCTGTTTTTAACGCGCTGTGTGACCTGTTCCTCTCTCTCTCCCTTGCCACAGCTGGGTGCGACGTTGCCGGGACCGCTCCTCCCCAGTGTTTGGGTCCATAGCTCGGCTGCGTGCGCGCCCGTTGGCAGGCTGCTGTTTTATTTTTGGTGTTTTGTTTGGGTTTAAACGTATTCTAATCATATCGGGGTTTACTGTTTGTCTTTTATTTCATTGATTGTGTTTCCTCTGCTGCAGTGCGGTGTCTGGCCTGAGCGTGGTCGCGTCCGGTGTGGGGACTGGTGTTCGGATTGTCTCACTTCGGCCCCATCACTCCCGTATGCCGTGGTATTTTGTGCAGGTCCTCACTTTTTGCATGTTTTAGTTATCCTTGACGTTTATTTAGTTTGTGTGTGTGTGAATTGCACGGAGCCAGGTGAGATCTCCGACTCCTCTCCCATTGTTTCCCCGCACCGCGCGCGCCCTCGGCCGGCCGGCCACTGTCGCTTTAAGCAGAGTTTTAGTGTTTTAAATGTTATTTTAGCCTTGTAGATTTATTAAATTGTTTTGTTTTATAATTCCATTAAATTGTTAAGTTTAAGCACTGTCTCTGTCTCTCCTTTGACCACCTGCAACACTATCTATTGGTTTTAAAAGTATATTTTAAATAGTACTTTTCCCGCACGGTTACACTAGTTAATTTTAAAATGTATGAACTATGAACTGAACTAGTTCATGTAGAAAGTGAACTTTCCCAACACTGACCCTAAAACTGGTGCATTCCAGTTTAAGTTTTTATCCCCCTCAGCAGTTGTTTTCTTCTAGTATTATGTTCATGGTTAGGAATAGTTATACCATAACTCATTCCCATAACTGTTATGAGTGTATAATTAAGTTAATTTACTACATTATATATCATGCATGCATTTTGAAAGTTGTTACACTCAGTGAGCTTCAGAAGCTTGAACCTGTAAAAGGATCAGAGAGCGTTACGCTCAGACCATGATATGGCACGAATAACTTTCTATTGGAGTATCAATAGTCTTTCGAAGTACCTTGGATACATGTTGCACCATATGATATGAGAATAATTAAGGTTAATAATGTGGTTTGAATAGAAATTGATACAACATTAAGAGTACCTCAAATGGTAGAAGGTGTAAGTTTGTAAGTTCAAATAGTTATTGCTGCAATAACCAACAAATAAACTATTTGTGATTTTCTGATTTTTTTTTGAAGATTATTTCTCTAATAGTGGAAATGCACCAATGATGAAACTTTCAGACCCGACCATAATTTCTAAGTGGGAAAACTTTCAGAATCACTGGCAGTTCAAGTGCTTATTTTCTGTAGTTTTGCAATATATTTTTGTCCACAGATTTAAAATGTGGTAAATGTCTTGATTTTGTAGGGAGAGATTGATACAATATGCACTGGGGCTATTTTGTGAGCAATAAATTCTACAATTTTACAACATATACCAGCCACACCTTCTGTACAAGAGCTTTTCATGCGCATAAGGATTTCTCTTCGGCTATATCAGCAGGTGTGAGAAAGAGTGAGCTTTAAGATATTGGTGACATGTGGCTCTCTCTGGTGGGTGTATGGAATTGAAATAATTGTTAAAGCCGTTGACAAGATCGTAATCATTTTGTTGGTATTTGGTGTCAGGAAGGACAGTTGTTTTATTACCCCAGCCAAGAACATTATTCACTACTTTCCAACATTGCTTTTGATCACCACAAGAAGCCTTTCTATCCTGTGTATGTTGATCTCCAGCTTATTCGCATCAATTTGTTTTTATATATGGTGTATCTGTCATTCTTTTCAGCAGTTGCTTTATCAAAGTAAAGCTTACTATGTCTGATCTTTTTATTGGATATCAGTATACATTTTGTGAACCATTTTTTCCTGTTAATATGTCGGTGTAATCCCTCATTCGTCCAGGCGTGTTCCATAGTAGAAAAAGCTTCAGTTGTAGTCATCTGGACTCAGTTTGAAAAACTGAGTCCAGATGACTACAACTGAAGCTTTTTCTACTATTTTTTCCTGTTGGCATGAAGTTCTTTTGTTTGCTTTTTCAGATATTGTCATGCTGCTGTGTGACAGAGAGGGAGAGGAAGAAGCTGGACAAAGTCTTCAAGAAGTCCAGCTCCATCCTGGGCTGTGCTCTGGACTCGGTGCAGGAGGTGGGGGACAGAAGGGTCCTGGCTAGATTCACATCTATGCTGGACCATGAGTGTCGCCCCCTGCAGGACACTCTGTCCACTCTGGAGAGCAGCTTCAGTGAGAGACTGATCCACCCTCGATGTGTGAAGGAGACGTTTCACAGGTCTTTGCTTCTGCTGCTGTCAGACTTTATAACAAACACTTTATAACAAACACTGCTAGTCCTGAACATGTGTCATTCATCTTCATAATCATGTGCAATACTGTTATACTCATACTCATGTGCAATACTGTTATACTCATGTGCAATACTGTTATACTCATGTGCAATACTGTTATACTCATGTGCAATACTGTTATATTCATACTCATGTGCAATACTGTTATACTCATGTGCAATACTGTTATATTCATACTCATGTGCAATACTGTTATACTCATGTGCAATACTGTTATATTCATGTGCAGTACTTTGACATAATATCAATAATCCTGGTGCAATATTTTCTGTCCATTTAACAACTGTAAATAAGAGTTATTATTATTTTCATTAAGAGTATAAGAGGTTTTTTATATAAGAGTTTTTCTACAAGTACAACTACTTTTTTTTTAAGTTATGTTTTTTTATTATTTACTTCTGAGCCTAATCTATGTTGCAACATGGGAATTTCCCCATTGTGGGACCAACAAAGGTTATTTTATCTTATTAATGTCAGTAAGTGAATTGATAAATGCATTGTGAGCATCATCTGGATTGCTCATCTGGCAATAACACGCAATTTCATGTTTTTGCTGAAAGGTTTTCATATAATAGACTTAAGTGTTTTTCAGTTAATACTTTTGTTTTCATTTGAAGGGCTACCGTAATTCATTTGATTGTTTTGCATGAACCGTAAAGAATACTATGGGGAAGTGATCTGTAATATCTGACAGAAAAACACTTGAATCAAAGCAACATTTGAAATGATATTATCAATGATGAATTTAGTGGATTCATTCTCTCTAGTATATTCATTTATTGTATAAAGCCACGACTCATTTTCTAACCATAAATGGCAGATATGAAAATGACCAAGGCAGTCATTTGTCTTTATTTACACTTCAGTCACTTCAATGTCAGCCACCTTTGCCATGGCCAATACGAAGATAAATGTTGTCAAGACGATCTTTTCAGTCATACCAACACAAAACAATGTTTGGTCATATTTATTTTGGAATCAATTGTTTTAGTTAAAACATGTGTCTATAATGGAAGTCAATAGAGATATGCAGTGTTTTATACGTGAACCTCCCATTCACAACACAGACTTTTAGCACCATTTTGTCACCATGAATTATTGACATATACTAGGCTCTAATACATTTTGCTCAAGTTTTCTAGAAAATAAGCATCTTAAATACAAAGTTAATACATTTAAGAGTAGAAGTAGATGAAGACCTGCGAGTTTTGAAAGTAGAAACTATTTTAATCTGTGGATTTTAAGGTGACCAGAATGTAAAACATCTTTGTTACCAACAGGGTTTGGATCATCCCTGAGAAAATGGAAGCTACAGTCCCATAAATAAGAGAAGGTGAATCTTCCATGGTCACACAGGCTAGTTTATGAGTTCAAAATAACTACAAATTCTATTCATTACATGCAAGGATATATTGAATTAAGTGTATAGTTCCTAGATTTTGAATCCTGTTCATTGACAATGGCATTAAACCTTTCTCATTCTGGTATATTTGAATCATGAACACTTATTGCTTCGAGGTGTAAAAATTACACAAACCTTATGCATTGCTCATTTGCATCAATTATACTTAAGCACAGGTTATTCCCATTTTAGGTTATTCCCTTATTGTAAAAACAAGCGTGCGAGTATGAGTTAGCTGCGCTCAGATAAAATGGTAACAACAGACCATTGTACTGCAGTTACCTAGCAACGTGAGGCTGAGTGAAAATGGAGGAGTGATGCTGCAGCGTTTTATGAATGAAACTGGGGGCAAAGCCAGAGGAGGGAGAAAGACGAGTGGGCCTGGGCACGCACATGTGCTACTGTGCTACTGCAGAAGAGGAAACACAAAGATGCACAGATAACAGCTTTTATTAAATCATGCACAGATAAAGAGTTGGGGTAGATACAAAACAAAGTAGGCTTTAAACCTTGAAGATACACAAAAGCACTATTAAAAGAAAATATATTTACAGTAATTGTACACACCCCACACTCTGCATCTACTTGCTTGATGGATATAATGGTATTCCTTGTACAAGATTTGAAAACATACGTCATTAGTGCCGATGAGGTGGTTTACAGTAGAGTGCTCGGGGATTTGTGACTGGAGGAAGTTTCCAAGTCAACCGTTTCCAAAATCTTTAGGCAATTCAGTTCCAAATGCTTTCGTTTGACTGTTGGTCCACTTCATTATTAGACTTTAAGCCATTTTAAATCTACTGCCTGGAGTGAAATGAAAGCATATTTTCAAGTTGTAGCCCGTTTAAATTTAGGTTTAAATGCATGTTTGGCGTTCAGGCAAAGAATAGCAAGCGGTTGAGTCCGTTTTCAGATTCTGGGATGTTACATGCAGTCCATAGAGTTGTCTGGCATCAGTCCCAATGTGGGCATCTTTCCTGGTGCACACGACGGTGGGAGCATGCAGTTTGTGTTTGGAGACGGGTCCACGTTTTCGCTGTCCTCCATCTTGTCTGCCGAACCGTCCCAGTTGATGTGGAAGCGAGTCACACGAGGATTTGAGGCCAAAATATTCCGCTGGAGCTGGAGACAGAAAAGAGTTCATCAAAATACAAAACCCACCCATCCCCCACACTCTTGGTCACATCAATGCACCGATAAAGTTAGGCTGAAATAAAAATATGACCTATACTAATCAGAATTGACCATTTCTTTGTAATTCAATTTTATTTTTTCAGATTTTCCATTAAAAACTTGCTGTAAAGGCTCTTTTTGTATTTGAGACTGTATAGTCCACATAACAATGATTGTAAGAAGACTTTTTTTTACAGCAATCTAGTCATGATTGGTCAATTACTCAATGCAGTCACATTAAAATAGTAGCTTACCATCACTAGGGAGGCGTGGAGTGAATTAATGCAGAATCCAGCAAAATTGTATTATTATTTTTTAAAAGGACTAAGAATATTATTTAGTTTAACCCTTCCTCAAAATACAGACTAGGAAAAAACAATTTGTTGCTTAAAAGTAAAATGTGGATTCCAGTCATATAGATTTTAAGTGTGTTCCAAACGTTTTACCTGGGTGTAATCTGGTTTAAGAGGTGGATTTTCTCTCAGTTCGATGTCAGTGTATTCATTATTCACATAGTAACCAATACGAATAAATTCTTGTCCACAGTATGTGCATGTAATAAGAGCAACAGTAACTCCAACAGCGTCAGACTCTGGGATGAGCCCAGTGTTGGGTGCATCAGCCTAGAACACACACACACAAAAGAGATCAGAGCAACACAAGGCAGTGGCAGAGCTAAAGCTAATCATGATGATGATCAGACATTCAACAAAAGAAATGTCTCATGATTGGTCATTCAGATATTCAATATTCGCATCACACTTTGCAACGTTCAGCAACGACGGCAAAGGGAAAAACACTAGACAACAGCACATAGGAAAGTATTGCACAACTGGAGTAAATGCCAAAATACTGAAAACATGCGCTGAGTGGTGGAATGTTAATATAAATGCAAGGTAACCTCATCTGAAGTAATACTTATCGCCAATGTGTGACAACAGACACTGTTGAGAAAAGCCCACCAAAGTAGGACTGCCACAGTGCATTACATTCCTGCAGGTATTCAGACTACACTACAGACTTTAATTTGAATATCAGCAGTAGAAACATAATCACTAGTCTCCACTTTTGCACGGTTTATTTCAGCTGTATTTGTACGCAAACTAAACTGAGCCAATTTAGCCACGGTTTCTGCAGTCAACAACCTGAATCCGGATGATGATTCCCACGATGGGGCTTTTCACCTCCTACAAGTGTGAGCAATTGAAATAAGACGCATCCAAAAGACTTCAGGAGAATAGAATATGCATCAGTACAAAGGCAGTTTGGTCATCTCTTGCCTCATAACAGTTCCAAGTGTTTAATCTGTTGTTGTGCATTTGACAATGTTCAAATCTAAGATAGAAACAGTTTTGCTTAGCTGTGAATGTGACTGAAAGGATTTTATTTGCACTCTTCTCTTTCATGTCTTAAACTGTTTAGTTGTTTCCTGTGTGAAGCACTTTGAATTGTCTTGTGTCCAAATTGTGCTCTACAAATAAAACTTGCCTTGCACTTTGAGAAATTAATTCAACTTTACTCTTCATAAAAACAGCGCCTGGCGTTGCTAAGCAAAATTAGTCACTTGACCTACTCCAAAACGTCACACTGTGTGGGATGATCCTCACCCATGCTCACGTCAGTGGCATACCTGAAACACAAACATGTGTCGCCCTGCGGGCACTGGGCCCACCAGGACAGAGTCCAGCACTTGGTCGTACTCCTCACTCTCCGCTGATCCAACATAGATGATCTTCCACTCCAGATCTGTCAACACAGGCACGAAATGTTAGTGTCGGTCACAAAAGTTTGAAAATATCAGGTTAATCTGAAGGCGTCAACATCCAGTGGTTCAAACCAGTCAGAAGCGCAGTCTGCGTTAGAGGCGTGTCAGCCTCACAAGCGCATTTTTAAATGTTAATAAAAACAGCAGCAAACTTGAAGGACATACTGTCCCATTTAAGTTAATTTGTCTCAAGCTTAGTTTAGAGAGTCACACTTGGCCCCGTGAACAGCACAGGTAGTTAGAGTTAGGTAGTTAGCGCTCATAGTTAGAGATAACTTCACATAATACCAGATCCATGCATAAAACCCACCTTCAGGTAGATCCTCCATGCACTCAAACGTGATCTCAAACTGAAAGGGATTTCCAAATGGGCTTGGGTTGTCCAGCACCGCCACGTTCAGCACTTGTACTTTAGCCATTTCTCGACGCGCTTCACAGTTAAACCAGTTTGTAAACAAGTTGTTAAACCAGCGTTATGTTAAGCACAATGGCATCTAGGAAAAAAACTTCAAAAGTCCGTCTAAATCGTACACTTTTCGCGTGTCCTCTACAGTGGCCAGTGACACAATACGAACATTCGCGGTTTATTTAAACCGGAAACACGTCATCATAAGGGACTCTTCAAGGGCAGACTTCCGCGACTTCGAGCTCACCTCTGCCACCTAGTGGCTATATGTTGTAAAGACCTACTTCTAATGTTCGGGTTTGATTATGGTTATGACATAGCACACGTTTTTTATAGATATTTAACATTAAATTTTACTGACTGCATTTACATTGTTGATTCATATTTTTCTCTCTTTTGGGTTGGTCCTTCTGTAGTGATGGTGTAGCTCTTGTTTATTTTTTTTATCATTATTGTAACTGTACCAGCATTAGCTGTAGTTTAGCTCCTTTCCAACTGTAGTCCCAGGCAAGGTGTAAAAGTGCAGCAATTTACAAAACATACATTTACATTATATACAGTTCAATTAGGATTAGTAGAGAAATGTAAGATGATTAGGTGTCCATATAAAAACTGATTACTGGGTGAAACATATAACACGGGACAACAATAACATGGGACAATCATGCCATGGGACAAGCCTGACACTAGACCAGAGTGAGTCTGCGTACATGAGCCGCAAAGGAAAATTACATTTTTAAAACTATGGTCACAGGTTTGATTTCAACATTATTTATGAGTTTTGTGTGTATTAGTATAGCTCATTTGCAATGGTATTGTGTTCCAAAACTGTACTGCTTGTACTGAAAAATCACTTGAACAGAAAGCACTTTTTTGGTCAAAGTGACTAGATTATTTGATTATTTGAAGTAGCAGATCTGGTGTGTCTGCTACTTCGACTAAAGAAATTTGAAAGTGGTGGTGGGACAAGCCCATGCAGGATTTTAAAAACCAGGTTGGCATCATGGACATTTCCAGGTTTTCCCAATTTAACAGTTTTTATCAAATTACTACAACGATTATGACGAAAAGAAGAAGGTTTCATAAGCTTGTTTGTCAGAATGGATTGGCTTTTGTGTGTCTTACAGCTCTGTGACCAGCTGGCAACACAATAGGTTAGATGTGACATTATCGTTGCATTGAAAAATAGTTTGGCAGCTTCTTGGTACATTTGTACGTATCACATCCAGAACACACAGACGGCAAAACATTGATGTAAAAGCTGAATAAGAGAGGCCCCAGGATTGACCCCTGGGGCACACCAACATTATATGCCAGATGGGATGACTGACTGCTTGTTTTCTGTGTTTTAAAAATGACTTAATCAGTTTACACTATTGTGTGAGAAGTTGAACAGTGACAATTTTGAGATTATAACATTATGACTGATGGCGTTGAAGGCCTTTTTAAGTACAAGAAAACAGCAAAACAGCACCAACTACACCCCCTTTGTTTAGTTTGGATTCAACACATTCAATAAAGAAACAAGTTGCAGTGTTGGTGGAATGATTGGCTCTAAATCCAAACTGCATGAGGTGTAGTTTGTGTGGTGAGTTGTTAAGATGGGCCTCTGGTCTACTACACATCCCAATTTTTGGCATCATCGGCAAATGCTGATAGGTCTTTAGTTTGTGACCTTGTTCGCATTCACTGGTCTCCACATTTGAGGGCATAAGGATTGTCTTAAAAATGCATTTATCATTATAGTTATTGGACCTGTAAGTGTCTCTTTGTGTGTCTAACAATATTGAGTCCAGCCCATATGCATCCCTTGATTTTGAGTTGACCTTATTATTGGTTGGGAGACTTCATTCAAAGAGAATATAGGTTCATATATATTTAATGGCACAATATTTAATTACTCTATGGGTGGGCTACGTGTTAAATTTTTAGCTCTAGTTAATACGGATTTAGACCTGGTGTTGTCCTTTTGTAGATCTGGCTGTCCTTGTAAGGATAAGTACTTTCTTGGGTGGTAATGTGAGCTGGTCTTTATTATAAAAGCCCTACTACATTCATTTCAGATTGTTGGTGTTTGATTTGATTTACCTTATTTTAATTTTTAAAAAGGTTTCACGCAAAAAATACCATTGTATAACATTGTAATAGAATTATTATTATTTTTTGTCTTTTTTTTTTTATATAACAAAAGATGAAAACATTTATTAATTTATTCAAACACATCAGGCATTTATTTTATTTTGCCCTACAGCCACCTGATCCATACTTGTCGATCAAGGCTTCCATACCTAAACAGGTAGGTATGTATTCATCCATTTGGCACTCTTCCCCTCTGGGCCGGAACTCAATCCATGTCCTTTCACCGAGCAAATAATCATACCTAAAATAAAGTTTTAGTTAATCCATTTGGTAAAAGTAGTTTACTTTGAAAAACAGTCTACTGTGTTTAATTGGACAAAAACATATTAAAATACACTTACGACTGAGTATGTGCATTTTTCAGAGTGTCCTCCGATGCGCCCATTATAAGGTATCCTTTATTTTTCTGTAAATTTAAACTCTCTCTGCAGTGGGAGAAACTAATAAAATGGCGCAGTTGGCCTTCAGCGTTTTTATCATATGTTCCTGCAAGTTACAAATTATTTACAGATTGTTAAGCAAATAAATATGAATAATAAAGTATCAACTTTCAAAAGACCAACCTTCCTTGATGATCAGCTCGATTCGCATGGTGTAGATGTCAAAAGACACGTCATAAGCTACTTCTTCCAGAACGACATTGTATACTATACAAAAAGATAATGTTTCTGTACTTTTCTCCTCACAGTGGAATAGCAGAATGTTCGTTTACCATAATCAATCCTGCTGGTCAGTGTAGATTCACAGGCTTTGGCAATGCGATCCTTGTCTTTGATTTGGCCTTTCTTTTGCATGCTACAGTTTTCTTCAAGTGTATCAAATAAATGCATAGATAGATTAATACTATTTTAACCACTCAATGTTCATATTGCATTATTGATATGACCAATGGTGTTTTAAAACTCTGAATTGTATTACCTTCAGCACACAGGCATTCATCATTTTGGCAGCGTCTCAATATCTGACCATCTTTCTTTTGTGGGTGATAATATTTTACACATTTTGTTTCTGTAAAACATTAATAATGTCAAAAAAAAACGTCTCATACTTTCTTTAATTGTGCATAATTACTTTCATAGTATTCATATATGGACACAGAGGCTGGCTGTAAAATGCCCACTTTGTTAGTCTGTCTCAATCTAATAGGCAGCACCTCAGTTCGATCGTGAGCGACCTGTAAAGACCAAATGTCCCGTCAGGGTTAAAGGTTAAAGGCTTGAATTCCAACAATATTACCAGACCTTGTCCATATAGAGAATGAGGGAGCCTTTCTCTGACAGAGCCTTGTTGAACTCCCAGTGGGAGATGACGCGGGCGCGGTTTTCAGCTAACTACAATTAGACAAGAGACAAGATTCCAAACCACATTAATGCAGTTAAAAGAAAGAGTGGACACAACTGAAATCTTACTGCATCCAAGTCTTCATTTATAGGCATGAAGCCAGTGGGTAAGGAAATATCCAATATCGACATAGAGGCAGGTTCCGTGTTCTTGAAACTATAAAACCAAAAACATTCTTTAAAACACCATATGCTTGAACTATTGGTTTTAAACTTTTACTTACAAAAACTCAATTCGCAGCTTGTAAATGTCTCCATCGTTCTTATCAACCTTTTCTGATGAAACAAAACACATGTGATTATTAATAATCCGTGGAAAATGTACAGAAAAATGTACTGAAGAAAGAAGAATTTACCAAGATTGAAATCCAGTGAAAGATTGAAGTTTGTACAGTCGCTCACAGTTTCTTTCGGCACAGCATAATACTC
This sequence comes from Eucyclogobius newberryi, assembly GCF_026437365.1. NCBI lineage: Eukaryota > Metazoa > Chordata > Actinopteri > Gobiiformes > Gobiidae > Eucyclogobius > Eucyclogobius newberryi. The sequence continues at coordinate 19,629,972 of NW_027316056.1, read as the reverse complement.
TGTGACCAGCTGTAAATAATACAAGTTTACTATTAGACAAACATTGAGACAAAAGGAGGTGATTTTAAGAAGTTAAAGTGTTTTACAGTCAGAGTTGCCTCTCCTGTGCCTTTCGCGATCATTTTCACACTTTCATCTACTTCAAAGTTCTGTTTTGAGGTCAAAACAAAGAACAAAGGTCAGACACAATCATGACGATGCGACTGCTTGGTCTGTCTGCACTGATAATCCGACCTTAGACGTCCTTGTGGTGTGGTGGTTTCCTTGGTTGAATTTGAAATTGTAAGGAGAAGTGCGGCCTGGGACCGTCAACTCCACGTCCAAGTCATAGTCTGGCTCTTTAGCCACAGTCCAGTACTCAGACACTGCTTGGTACACCATTATTGTGGCCTAAAATAAAACGACATGTTTTAACATTTTATAGATCATGGCAAATTTATTTGTTGAGCACATTTCATACACAATGCAATTCAAAGTGCTTCACACAACAGGAAAAATGCATTAACATCACAATGAAATGACAGAAATCACAAAACAGTTGAAGAAATAAAAGAGAAGAGTGCAAAGAAAAATACTTTCAGTCTTATGCACAGCTAAACAAAACTGTTTTAGTTTAGATTTGAACATTGTCAGAGTAGAAGCCTATCTCACATCTTCAGGAAGACTGTTCCAGATTTTAGCTGCATAAAATGATTACTATTACAACAAAACATCATCAGTAGGGTAAAACTAACCTGTCTCACAACGGTCTAAACCCAGATCAGATTCCCTATTAGTGGGGAACGTGAGCTGGGTTACCACACCTCAGAAGACACCATGAAATGATTGTAATTACAATACTGCATAAAAGATCATCATAGAGGTACTTTGTCTGACCCGTCCCCTATGACCTGTTTGCCATGGGAGACACCACCAGGGGCCTAACCCAGACAACATAGCACCAGGACACTTCCAGGGTCATTTGGGCACAAACTCCCCCACCAGGGTAAAGTGGCAATTCAAGGGGAGTGCAAAAATAATGTTTGTTTTCAAAAGTGTGCCCCTTTTTAGCCATTCCCCTTTGACCTCTATGTGACCCAATGGCGAGCGCTCACGACAATCAAAACAATCAGTGATTGACCAATAAAATCTAAAATTACTGTGTGTCACAACTACATATGATTTGTTCTAAAATATATCCAAATAGGCCCATTTTCCCCTCACTTCTTCTGCCGAAATTTGGCCGCTATAGGCCACTACAGGCCGCTATAGGCCGCTATAGCCTGCTACAGGCCGCTATAGGCCGCTATAGGCCGCTAAAGGTCACTACAGGCTGCTAATGGCTACTACAGGCCGCTACAGGCAGTTATAGGCCGCTAAAGGTCACTACAGGCCACTACAAACCGCTACAGGCCGCTATAGGCCGCTATAGGCCGCTAAAGGTCACTACAGGCCGCTACAGGCCGCTATAGGCCGCTAAAGGTCACTACAGGCTGCTAATGGCTACTACAGGCCGCTACAGGCAGTTATAGGCCGCTAAAGGTCACTACAGGCCACTACAAACCGCTACAGGCCGCTATAGGCCGCTATAGGCCGCTATAGGCCGCTAAAGGTCACTACAGGCCGCTACAGGCCGCTATAGGCCGCTAAAGGTCACTACATGCCGCTATAGGCCACTAAAGGAACTACAGGCCACTAAAGGTCACTACAGGCCGCTACAGGCGGCTACAGGCCGCTAAAGGAATTACAGGCGGCTACAGGTGGCTACAGGCCGCTACAGGCGGCTAAAGGAACTACAGGCGGCTACAGGCTGCTAAAGGTCACCACGGGTCGCTACTCTTTGAGCTTTTAGAACAAGAGCAGACAGCAGTTTGTTTTAGCACATGCATTTTGAGGACCAAACAGCCTCAAGCCACGCTGAAAAAGCTTGTGTGAGAATCTTGGATGTTTGCAGGTTTTGCCCTAACTAAGGAAAAGCAACAGCTCCAAAAACTGACTTACAATCTATCTTTTAGTGACAAGTCTTTTGTTTGTAGCTAAGGCTCTGTTCACGTTTCGAATTATTAGACGATAGTTAGAAATACAGGCAGTCATTTAACAACATAAAATGCTATTTGTCTAATGACATTAGCTCAGTAGTATAGACCTTTTCCTATAGTATTAGCTCAGTAGTATAGCTCAGTAGTATAGGGCCTTGCCTATAGCATTAGCTCAGTAGTAAAGACCTTTTCTTATAGCATTAGCTCAGTAGTATAGGGCTTTGCCTATAGCATTAGCTCAGTAGGGTAGACCTTTTCCTTTAGCATTAGCTCAGTAGGATAGGCCTTTGCCTATAGCATTAGCTCAGTAGGATAGGGCTTTGCCTATAGCGTTAGCTTAGTAGGATAGGCCTTTGCCTATAGCATTAGCTCAGTAGGATAGGGCTTTGCCTATAGCGTTAGCTCAGTAGGATAGGGCTTTGCCTATAGCGTTAGCTCAGTGGGATAGGCCTTTGCCTATAGCATTAGCTCAGTAGGATAGGCCTTTGCCTATAGCATTAGCTCAGTAGTATAGGCCTTTGCCTATAGCATTAGCTCAGTAGGATAGGGCTTTGCCTATAGCATTAGCTCAGTAGTATAGGCCTTTGCCTATAGCAATAGCTCAGTAGGATAGGGCTTTGCCTATAGCATTAGCTCAGTAGGATAGGCCTTTGCCTATAGCATTAGCTCAGTAGTATAGGCCTTTGCCCATAGCATTAGCTCAGTAGGATAGGCCTTTGCCTATATCAATAGCTCAGTAGTATAGGGCTTTGCTTATAGCATTAGCTTAGTAGTATAGGGCTTTGCCTATAGCATTAGCTCAGTAGTATAGGGCTTTGCCTATAGCATTAGCTCAGTAGGATAGGCCTTTGCCTATAGCATTAGCTCAGTAGTATAGGGCTTTGCCTATAGTATTAGCTCAGTAGTATAGGACTTTGCCTATAGCATTAGCTCAGTAGTATAGGGCTTTGCCTATAGCATTATTCTACATCAACTTCTGTTTTGAGAACATTGTTCCCTCCCGGACGGTGCGGTGTTTTCCAAACAACAAGCCATGGATTAACCGTGAACTGAAGGCTCTGCTGAAGGAGAAGAAGAGAGCCTTCAGGTCAGGGAACAAGGAGGAGCTGAGGACTGTGCAGAAGGAGCTGAGGAGGAAGATCAGGCAGGCTGAGGCCGGCTACAGGAGGAGGATGGAGGAGCAGCTGCAGCAAAAGAACATTCAGGGAGTGTGGAGGAGCCTGAAAACCATCTCGGGCTTCAAAATCCCCCCTGCCCAGACAGAGGGGGATCTACAGTGGGTGAATGATTTAAATGCTCACTTCTTGAGGTTTGATCGGTCACCCGCCCCTCCCCCTGCACAGCTGCATGCTCCCTCTTCCACAGCTGGACAATGCCCTGCATCTGTTCCTCTTCGCTTATCTGCCCCGGACCATCAGCTCCCCACTTCGCCTGGACTCACCCATCCCCCCAGCACACGGTCCCCCTGCCAACCACTGACTGTCACAGCAGCACAGGTGAGGAGTGAGCTGAAGAGGATTAAAGTGAGAAAGGCAGCAGGACCTGATGGCATCAGCCCCAGGCTCCTTAAGTCCTGTGCAGATGAACTGTGTGGAGTGATGGAGCATGTCTTCAACATGAGCCTGAAGCTGAGGGTGGTACCACAGGTCTGGAAGACCTCCTGTCTGGTACCTGTGCCTAAGACACCGCGCCCCAAAGACCTCAACAGCGTCAGGCCAGTGGCTCTCACGTCCCACCTGATGAAGACACTGGAGCGGCTGGTCCTGGACCACCTCCGCTCCACCGTGAGCTCAGCCATGGACCCGCTGCAGTTTGCATATCGGTCTGGCATCGGAGTGGAGGACGCCGTCATCTCCCTGCTGCACCGCTCTCTCTCTCACCTGGAAAAGCCTGGCAGCTCTGTGAGGATCCTGTTCTTCGATCTCTCCAGCGCCTTCAACACCATCCAGCCGCTGCTCCTGAGGGACAAGCTGGAGACGGCTGGTGTGGAGTATGACCTGGCAGAGTGGATCCTGGACTACCTCACAGACCGACCCCAGTTTGTGAGAGCCCGGAACTGTGTGTCTGACACTCGGACCTGCAGTGTGGGGGCGCCCCAGGGCACTGTCCTCGCGCCCTTTCTCTTCACCCTTTACACTGCAGACTTCAGACATGACACGGGCAGCTGTGTCCTGCAGAAGTTCTCTGACGACTCTGCCATCATCGGACTCATCACGGACGACGATGACGCGGAGTACAGAGGACTGGCGCAGGACTTTGTGGACTGGTCTCAGCGGAACCACCTCCTCATCAACGCGGGGAAGACCAAGGAGATGGTGGTGGATTTCCGCAGACGCCACCCCACTGCCCCCTCACCAGTGAACATCCAGGGACGGGACATTGAGAGAGTGGACTCGTACAAGTACCTGGGTGTTCATCTGAACCACAAACTGGACTGGACTCATAACACAGACGCACTGTACAGGAAGAGCCAGAGTCGGCTCTACCTCCTGAGGAGACTCAGGTCTTTTGGAGTGACAGGGCCACTCCTGAAGACCTTCTACGACTCTGTGGTGGCATCAGCCCTCCTGTACGGTGTGGCCTGCTGGAGCAGCAGCATCACAGAGAGGGAGAGGAAGAGGCTGGACAGAGTCATCAAGAAGTCCAGCTCCGTCCTGGGCTGTGCTCTGGACTCGGTGCAGGAGGTGGGGGACAGGAGGGTCCTGGCTAGATTCACATCTATGCTGGACCATGAGTGTCACCCCCTGCAGGACACTCTCTCCGCTCTGGAGAGCAGCTTCAGTGAGAGACTGATCCACCCTCGATGTGTGAAGGAAAGGTTCCGTAGGTCTTTCCTTCCTGCTGCTGTCAGACTTTATAACAAAAACTGTTAGTACTGAACACCCGCAATACTGACCTAACCTAATACTGATGTGCAATTCTGTCATATGTGCAATTGCTGTTGGAATTCATGTGCAATCTATGTGCTGTCGTGACACATATTCATGTGCAATTACTGTCGTGATCACATGCAATGGTATTTATGTATTTATTTATTTATTTATTTGTCTATGGGAGTTTTTATTTATTTATAGGAGATCTTCTACTGAAAGTGTTTTCAGACTTCCTATAAGTGATCTGTTCTGTTCTTCTGTATCTACCTCTGGATCTACCTGCGTTGCACCAATGAAATTTCCCCATGTGGGACAATAAAGGAATATCTTATCTTATCTTATCTTATTAGCTCAGTAGTATAGGGCTTTGCCTATAGCATTAGCTCAGTAGGATAGGGCTTTGCCTATAGCATTAGCTCAGTAGGATAGGGCTTTGCTTATAGCATTAGCTCAGTAGGATAGGCCTTTGCCCTTCATGTAAGAGGCTTTGCATATTAGATTATTTTCTTTTGTGTTTTCCACTAAACACCTGGAGTTTGCTTGCACAGAAAAGTCACTGCACGCTCCTGATGTAACCTAATGTAAATCACCAAAAATGGTTTGGATGATCTCTTTCAGTGATCATAAAAAATATATATAAATTATATTATTATACATGTAATATATACATGATTATAAAATTATCACATCTAATTTAAAAAAGCTGTATGTGACAATAACTGGCATTTACATGGTTAATTGTGTATGGTAATGTTTCATACATTGTGGTATCAGAGTCAATAAAAACATCTTTGAAAATATAAATGTTGAAGTATAGAAGTTTAAAAGAACACATTTTGTACAAAATACAAATGGAGAAAGAATGCAGAGGGTGAGAAGTGTGAAAACTGTTATCTGCATTATGTGTATATGTATGTATGAATGTATGAATGTATGTATGTATGTATGTATGTATGTATGTATGACATACATACATACATACATACATACAAACATACATACATACATACATACATATGCACATACATGCACATACATGCACATACATACATACATACATACACACTCATACACACACACATACATACATACATACATACATACCCACATACATATGCACAAACACACACACACACACACACACACACATACATACATACATACGCACATACATACATACATACATATGCACATACATACATATACACATACATACGTACATACATATGCACATACATACATGTATGTATGTATGTATGTATGTATGTGTGTGTGTGTGTGTGTGTGTGTGTGTGTGTGTGTGTGTATGTATATGTATATATGCATGTGCATATGTATGTATGTGTGTGTGTGTGTATATGCATGCGTGTATGTATGTGCATATGTATGTATGTATGCACGTATGTATGTATATGTGTGTGTGTGTGTGTGTGTGTGTGTGCATGCATGTGTGTGTGTATGCATGAGTGTATGTATGTATGTATGTATGTGTGTTTGTATGTATGTATGTCTGTATGTATATATGTATGTATGCGTGCGTGCGTGCGTGCGTGCGTGCGTGCGTGTGTGTGTGTGTGTATGTATGTATGTATGTATGTATTTATGTATGTATGTATGTATGTATGTGCATCTACCTGTGTAGATCCATATCCGCCGTACTGCTTCTGCTGCTGTGTGAACCATCGCACAATGGGTCGGGCGTCCTCCAGAAACTGTCATTTGTCAAAGATTTATTGAATATGACAATTTTAAAACTTGCAAGAATAATGTTATACAACAAATCAAGGAGTTACTTACTTGTATTTTACTTTAATCTACTATTGGTATAATCAATCAAATACATGTATTTGTAGAGCACCTTTCACACAAAGCCTAACTCAAAGTGCTTTATAGTCAGACAACATTTCAACAACAAAAGAATAAGACTCACCTCGCCCTTGACGAGAGCCAGAAGAGCATAAGCTGTTGCCTCCCGTGAGGACACGTGTCCCTGAGGTGATTTCCAATGGGTCCGCTCTACAAAAAGCACAAGTAATGAATTATGGGCTATTCCTTAATATGAACCTGTATGCATAACAGAAAATAAACACATGAAAAGCTGCAAACAAACCTGGAGAAACAAAATTGTACAGAATATTTTTGTTAAGCTTATTTTCATTGGCCAGAGCATATGACGTAACAGCGACTGCATATGGGTTGGTGAGAGAGGGAAGGCGCTTCTCCAGGTATGCCACGGATTTGTCTATAGCATCAGGTAAACTCTGAAAAAGATGTGCAATAACAAGTAATTAAAAGATGAGCCAGAAAACAGAGAATATACAACCAAACTTACGTTTATTGTGGCGTCACATATTCGTTTGGACTCCTGCATCGCAATGAGACAGATGGCTGTCATGGAGGCATCTGAGTCTCTTCCCTGAACATCGCCCTAAAAGTATATTCACAGCAGGCTAGAGACGACTGTAACTGGGCTTTTCATCCTTAACAATTCAAATTCGAATGACTCTGAATTGTAATACCTCTTTGTTACATTCAGTATAAAAGGGAGTTTAACAAAAGTACATTTGTTATCAAGATAACGAATGAGGAAAGAGGGTCAGAAAAGGTTTTCACCATAATGCACCTAAACAGAAGAAGTGGGGCTGTTTTGTGATACTTACAACAGTCCGTACGTAGTGGACTTTTCCAATCTCTTTGAACATACCGTCAGGCTGCTGTGAGTTAAGGATCAGAAACTTCACTGCATTACAGATATGACTGTTTTCTATTGCAACCAGATTGTGGGCCATGGAAAATACTTTGACTACATAGGCAGTCAACCTTACAGGGAGAATACAGTTAATGTCGGGAGAACAATTTCAGATTCTCAGTTCTGAAAGAATTGTATTTTACCAAGTACTGCTTTTTGCATCCTTCCAAACAGCAAAAGATCCATCAGATTTAGCATATTCCATTTCATTCCGATAGCCTGATAACAGATAAGATAAGATAAGATATTCCTTTATTGTCCCACATGGGGAAATTTCATTGGTGCAACGCAGGTTACAATAAACCTTAGATGGGAATACAATTTCCATGTAATGATCTATATTTGGTGTTACAATTGATACACACCAGTTTTAATATGGCTGAGGGCCTCGCTGCGCTTCTCCATGCCGATTGCTTGCCATTGATTGGTTTTGTCCAAATATGTCGTGGCAATGACAGTCTTAGTCATGTGTTCCATATTCTGCTCTCCACATCCAGAGGGCTGGTAGATTAGGCTGCCCATGGAGGAAGCACCAATGACACTGTCCACCAGGGGGCTCACCTGCTCCCTGCCTGGAGACACACAAATACTTTACTAACTAAAAACAAATAATAATTAAAATAATAATAAAGCAAAGAAAGATTGAATACAAAATTAGGCCCAAAATTATTATAAGAGTGATGAGAATGCCATTACTTTTTAAGCATATTTTTTTGTCTGTCACGCTGAAGAAGGGCCATACAGTCAGTGTAATTATGGGTCATTACCATAGATTTTATTTTCCAAATTCAGTATTGAAAATCAATAATTAGTCATTTGAATTTAATTGCAAAATTCCAAAATCAGAAATGAAATACCAAACATGTTCTGTTTTAATGTTCAAGTAAAACATATAATTATTTAAATAACTAATTTAATTTAGATTTTTGCTCAACGTGCAAGATAAGCAAAAACAGACTTTAATTTTCTGACTCTTTGTGTATTTTATACTAGGTAAAAAGTTAATTTCATTTGATTTTAAAATTAAACATTTATTTACTTGAACATTATACTGTTGAATAGCATGAAATGTTGAATGTTGACTTAAAATAAATACATAATTTCATCTTTTCCAAAAATAATTGAGGGTTTTAAGAAAATAATTGAACCTAGAATGTTTAAATTGAGAAGGTAAAATTATATATTTATCAAGTAGTGTGTCCATGCTGTGTTGTCCCTTAGGGAAAAGTACATACAGTAAATACAGTTGTGCAGAGCCAGGATTGTGACCAAAATTGAGTTGAACTGCAGTTGATTTATAATAGTACCTGACAAAAATACTTTTGTTCTTGATGGGGTATTTGGAACCATTTCAGTTTTTGAAATTGTATTGTTGATGGTCTCTTCTTGTGTGCCACCTGCATCGTGCGGGTTTATGTCGACAACCTTATTTACTGTAGTCAGAACGCCTCTTGGCTGAAAAAGACCATACAATGATCATTAAAACTAAACACAGTTAAGCTTTAGTTCTTACCACAACGCGTAGTGGCTTCAAAACTCCATCGGAGTACCACGAGTCTTTTACAGCGGCTTTAACTTCAATGTTTTTTTGACCTTCTTCCATGGGTATAATAATAAACGGCACAGCACGAGTGGTAGAGCGTCCCACTTCCACCTGCTGAGAAAACTTGCCACGCTTCGATGCTGAACTGCAAACATCTAGGTTTTCTGTGAGTTCAATACGCACCTATGGAAGAAATATAAATGGGTGAGTCAATTATAGGTTCAACTGTTATATTGGTAAATGAAGTATAACTTTACAGTGATGGGATCATCAATGTAGTTGTGAATAATTGCTCTAATTTCAATCTGTTCTCCAACCACCGCAGAATACGGAAGTTTAAGCTCTACAAAAAATGGTTTAAATACAACAACATCCAAAGGTTTCCCAACACAGATGCCTGAAGAAAAAAATCAAAAGAAAATTTGTTTTAGAAATGTTTTGAAATATATGTAGATATAAACCTCTCTTACCAGTATTTTCTGATAGACTAATGCCAGTGAACACCCAGGTTGTGATGGAGTCTTTTAAGGGAATGGCCATTTCCTTTTCACTGAAAACAAAGAAAATTATCTCAATCCCAAAACACAGTAACATTATGGATGCCGATCTTACCAAATTGGTTTCCCACACTGAGGGATTTTTAAGTTAACCCACTGCCAGCTTTCTGGAAATTTTGATCGAGAAGTAATTTCACTGCTGTCCATGTAACTGGTGTCCTCCTCACCTATAGATGTTGAATTTGGTAAACATTAAAATAAAAGAAACCTTTGACATATGTACAGAAAGGTTGGTGTGCTTCTTACTTCGGGCCAGAACAAGGCTGTCCTGCTTGAGATCGCTGCGCTGCTTTTCCAGCTCTTCACAGCAGCGCAGGAAGGCGTCCTCACAGGCCTTACCATCAGTGATGTACAGTTTACGCGTGGCACAGTTGTACGTTAGAGGTGTGGGCTTCATGCCGTCCAAACAACACTCACGCTCCAGGGGGTCCTTATATACACTTGCTTTGGTGTTATAACAAATTATGAATAAATCATGTATTACATTTGTTACATAATGTAATCTACAATTACTTACCCAGAGTGGTAATGGCATCAAACAAAGTGCCAGATCGCTTTTTTCTAGCAGGAACATGGCATTTCGCCTCTAAAAAGAAAACAAAAGTTATTTAAGAGAGCTGTTATTGTGTACCTATACAAATATGAATGCGTTACCATGTCTGTAAGGAGTCCCAGCCGCTGTATCAGTATGAAACATAAGCCCTGCATCATAAAACACCCCCATGCTGTTTCTGCCTCCGCCTGGGGTGCAGCCGGTGTCGGCCTTCTCCACGATCTCCCACACCTGAACAGACACCAAAAGCATTTGAACAAGATTGATGACCTCCACAATTTTCATGAAAAACTTGCCTTTTTCTGGGTGAGGAGGTGCTTATTGTTCAGGACATAAACACCTTTGTCCACGGCCACCAGTCCCACAGTGGCACCCGGGTCTCCAGTGACCTTCAGATTAAATGTCCTCCTCGGCTCATATGACAGGACAGGAGTCTTTGGTTCTAGCGTCAGCTAAAAACAAAACCACAATTGATTCACTTTTTTTTTTCAGACTAAATCCTTAAGGATAGCTCAGCTCCAATATACTGTACTTTGAACGACAACAAATAGCCTCTGAAATTGTTGCACGGTGGGTGAGAAGTGACCATGTATTATATGGTGTGGATAGATGGGGAATAGAGAGGTCCACTGTTAAGTGTACACTTACATTTGATGACTCAATTCCTTTCAATGTAATGTGACAGGCATCTTATACTCCTTAGGTATAATACCTAATTTTAAAGTCCTTAGAAAGCTCAACATTATATAAAGAAGGTATTTAAGATTTACAATGATTTGTAAAATGTATTTGTATGTAAATATGTGTATTGATCTTTAAGTATAAGATTATTGTCTTGTAGATTGTATCTTACCGTGCCCATACAAGAGTCATCAACATCCACCCAAACAGAGTCAGACACCACTTCAGTGGGACTGGGGTGGTAGTAAACAATGAGGCGAAATGATGGTAACATTTGTTTGGTAACTGGGATAATCACAGCAACAGTTATTTGACCTTCTGAAGATTGTCTCCCAAAGCCGACCAATTGACCCCTGCTCTGGATCTAAATGATCAAACATGAATTCATTACATTTATAAATAAAAGAGCTCATCTTACCCCAATTCTGAAATCTATTTGTCTCTGAAAACTGTTAATAAATAAACATACTGACCAGATATGTAATTTCAAATGTTTTAACTTGGCTGTTCAGGCTTAGATGGACCTTAAGATCAGACCCTAACTTCAAATCTGATGACATTACATCTACAACAGAAAAGACAATTCAATTACATCAAAATCAAACAAATTTGCCCACAAGCCAAATAATAAAGCCCATATGAAAACACTTTCATTCAAGCTAATGCATGAACAAGCTCATCTGTTGTAGAAGGAGCTACTGTGACTGACAACACTCTTTCATCCAACTAACAAGATGTTAAAAGTAGATCATAGTGAAACTCTTAAATAAACGCTTAAATACCAATTCTGTTGTGGTAAAGATTCTTTCCCTGAATTACCAAAGTGGCATTCAGAAAAGCAGCTAAAATACTCACTTATGTGAATGTAATTATTGGTGTTTGTCTCATGACGCGTAGCCACCATCGAGGCTGTTGTCTGTCTTTCAGGGGGAAGTCGGCCATCATTGGTCCTTGCCTAAATTGACATAATGATTTTAATTGGAGATGAAAAGGCAAAAACGTTCAAGACTCTAATGCATTTCCATATTTCTCTGTTTCCATACAGTAATGGTCAGGCTTTTATCCGACGCCTTGGTGTTGACTGTCCGACTGGTCCTGCCATTGGCTCCAGTTGTGCCTTGGATCTGACCAGGCTCCACCACAATCGCGACGTTCTCTGCTGGAGTCCCATCAGGGTTAGTAACAGTAACCTGACATTAACAACAACAACAACAAATATTATTGCTAATAATGACAAAAAATGGTTGAGATGTATATTGTAAGTTATTACCGTGACGTCAAATGACATTCCGGCTTTGAAATATCTTGGTGTTTTATCAAAGTTGATGAAGTAAGGTGATTTAACAATTTGTACATTTCTTAACTCTGCCTCAACCATTTCACTTCCTATAAAAAAGAAAAGAAATATACAGTAAATAGGAACATAATAATGCATATGTGTTTTTGGTTCTACTTTTCCACTTGGGCTCACCGCTTTCAGTGTACACCATGGCTGTTACAAATAAAGATCCTCCAACCAGATCTTCAATGTTTGGGAAAGTTTTGAGGACCTGAGCCTTCTGCAGTGTGGCCTGACCGTTTCCCCCAGAAATCTAACGGGTCAGACAAGTTAAAGAGCATTATTTTCATGTAAAAGAAGATTATTTATTAGGCACATGGAGGAAGAATATCAGTATTAAGCAGATGGATATCTATATCTAAAAATGTAATACTGACCGATATTCTTTGCAGTGAGGACGGGAAAACTTTTCTATTTCCATCTTTCATGACTCCAAACACTACATAGGCTGTACCATCAACTTCTTTTCCGAACAAATAACTGAAACCATAAAGACACATGACATATGATCTATGATTACCTCATAACAAGCATTATTTTAATACCAAAATAATTGTTGTTGCATTTCAACAAAACAATTTGATAAACTACTGACGTGGCTTTGACGTCGACGCTGAACGACTCTCTGTCATAATAGTAGAAATTACTTTCAGACGTCAGCTTCACTTCATAACTGGGCAGCACTGAAAATATAATATACAATATAGATATTATCTAAAATATAAATAAATCTGTTCTTACTCTTCAATTTCCACCAATGCCCTTTTGAGCTCTAGAGAAACGTACCATATTTTTTTACCTCAAACTCAGCAGAGTAAGTCTGCTGTGGGTTGCTTTGAAGCCGGGACACAACTTTCCATTGGCCAATACTGTCGATGGACAGAGAGAGTTAGAAAAAGAAACACAGTACAATCCAACAAGTAGCCAAAGAAATGAAATTAAAATAATCCATAATAATGACTAACCTGACGATTTCACCAAGTTGGTATGATCCAGAATACATGCCGGCATTGAGTGAGACAGGATCCAGCGGGATGACAATGCCCTCAGGTGTCTGAACGAAAGCAACACGTGAACATGGTTAAGTATCTAAAGAGGAACTAGGTAACCTTTCTGGTGGAGAACCACCACCTGCGTGTCTCCATGGGGATGTTAATGTTCTGCCTGGAAAGTTCCACATTATCACATTAAACCAATTTAATGGAGACAAGCAGGTGATGCCACCAGGCCAAATTACAGATCAGATCTGTGGAGAGTAAGAATAAAAGTGTGAAAACATGTTTTTCAAAGTATGTTTGAGCAATAAAAACACATGTAACAAGTTAAATGTCACACTGTGGAACATTCCATGAAATTAGGGCTGAAACCGACCGAAGTAATTCTGGTTGACTAAAAACATAACCTGTGCATTGATAAGTTGTGCTGGCAAAAGCTATGAAGTTCCTCTATGACAATAGTTCACACCATTTCATTATTTTAATTATAACCCTAGCCCTTTTAAACACAGAATAAACAATAAACAAACAGATGATATCAAAATAAAACCCAAATTAAAACAAAAAAAATTCAAATGAACCAATACAGCTGCCCGGTGGTCGAGAGGGTAAGGCTGGGGAAATTTTGGTGTTGCAACGCAACTAGATACAGAAGTAGGAGAACAGATCATTTATAGAATGCTTTAAAAAAAAAACACTCAACAAAACTCCTATAGACAGAACCTCTCATATTCTTAATAAGGAATAGAGGGAAAAAAGAAAAAGAAAAAATAAGATAGCATAAGACAAATAATAATAATAATAATATTAATAGTGGCAAAGTAAACACTCTTATACACAAACAAAAGTGCTGATCTCGTCTTGCACTCATTGCCATTCTACTTTCGAGTATAATTCACGGTGGTGAGTTCTGTATCCTTCTCCTGTAATGAACCTTAATGCTGAATGATAAATCGAGTTATTAACAATGCTGCGGTAGAATGCATATATATAATATAACCATAATCTAGAACTGAAAGAAATGCAGCCTGGATTAACAGTTTTCTTCAATTAAGAGGAAAACACGTTTTATTTCTAAAGAAGAATGAAAATCTGGCTTTAAGATTATTCGTTAGCTCTTGAAGGAGAGTTTATCATCGATCCAAATGTCCAAGTATTTGTAATAGGGTACTTGTTACCATCAAGCGTAAGAACAGATAACTTTTTTCGTATTTTGGAGAGAAGTATACATTTAGTTTTATTTGAATTCATCAAGAATTTTAAACACAATTTTGAGTGAAAATCAATAATATTTTGAAGCATTTGTGCACAAGAAGGTGCCTTAGCATACATAATTGCATCATCTGCATACAAGTGGATGCTACTGTGTTTAAAATTATGCCCAAATGAGTTTATAATTTTATTAAAACAACAACTTGTAAATAACAGTGGTCCTAGGACAGAGCCTTGAGAAAAACCTTTATTAAGATAAGAAAATTCAGATTGAAAGCCATCAGCAGATGCTGAGCTCTATTTGTAAGGAAATCTCCCTCACTTTTTAAAACAAAATGCACAAGAGAATAAAATGATCTACTGAATCAACAGCCTTTGAAAATCTACAAAAACAGCATCACATTCTTCATGACTGTCCAATGCAATAGCAATATAATGTATAATATATATATATATTGTAGCAGCCATGACAATACTACGCCCTGGTCTATATTTGCCTGACCAGCCAGTCCCTCCTACAGTCTGTTCAAATGCAGAAGGGTCTGGAATCCAACCCAGCCGCTCCAATTTTAAAGGGAGTGATTGACAGGCGGATTAACCAATCAGACAAACGCATTGTCCGTTCGAGGCTTACGATAAAATAACACAGACTGAGAAAACGTTGCTGTTGTTGAGTCAACAAGCGACGGACTCAACTCTGTAAATCTGAGGTAGATTAATATTTTGTTCTGAAAATATTTGAGAGACACGTGACACAAAGTCTTCCACATTTGAGAGACACGTGACACAAAGTCTTCCACATTTGAGAGACACGTGACACAAATTAGCGGCGGTGGATGAACCGGTTCATGCTCGGAACGTTTTTTTTATGTTGATCTGACTCCAGACCCTTCTGCATTTGAACAGAATGTAGGAGGGACTGGCTGGTCAGGCAAGGTCTATATCCTGACTGATAACTATTTAAAATGGAATATTTGGTTAGGAAAACACGCACTTGGTTACTTATTAGCGTTAGAGTTTTGCTAGGCAGTATAGTTTTGAGATTAGAAGGAAAGTATTCCAATAATTTTTCTTTCCTCCTTTTTGTAAAGGGAGAACAACAGTAGCTTTCCATGTTAAGGGGATACTTACTAGGACATACTTATAGAGAAAACTACAAAACAGTGTTTTGTTTGTAAAAAGGCAGACTCCCAAATCTCAAATGTAATCCTTTCTTTTTTTGCTGTGGTCCATATAAAGCCTTATAATCCCAATGAAACAATTAGTTGACTAATAAATCATTTGTGGGTCACCAAACTTTGTAGGCCGGAACCCCTTAAATAACCATACGACCAACACAGGACCCCCACTGTAGACATCTGTAATTATTTAAAGTTGTACATCTTTTTAATTCTGTATTTGTATAATACAAATGTTTGAATTCCCACTGAGGAATTATGGAGGGTCTGAAATGTTCATCGCAGGTGCATTTCCACTGTGAGAGACAGAATCTAAAGATTGCCCATTGTTGTAGTTGGAGTCTGACTAACATGTTTTTGAAAGCCAGAATTCTTGCTGATTGGCAGGTGTTCAAATACTTATTTGCAGCAACAAATAAATCATTGTGATTTCCGGATTATTATAATTATTTTTTAATTCTGTCTCTCACAGTGGAAATGCACCTACGATGAATTTGTGAAATCGCAGGGTTTTCAAATACTTATTTTCCTCACTGAAATGTATTTGTTTATTATGTCATCTGACCCAATTTCACTAAAATGTACAAACCACTGGACTAATACACCATTGACAAATCAATCACCTAAACAACTATAGCTCTACAGCACATGTGTCAAATACAAGGCCCGCGGGCCAAATCCGGCCCGCCAGACGTTTTAATCCGGCCTGCCGAACATTTAAAATGTATATTAAAAAAAATGTTATTTTAGTTTTTTTTTAAAAATCAATTCATAGAACCGTAGTTACATCCGTAACCGTTTTTATTGCTAAAAGTACGTGTCCCACAACGCCGCCGGTGGCCGCTCCTCCCCCACGGGGCTCTGCTGCACTGCTGTGTGAGTTGCCGAGGGAGAAGTGCACTTTAACATCTCCATGAGAAAAAGCAGGTGGTGGACGCACCACCAGAAAACCCCCCCCCTGCACATTTAAGCACTCACCACAATCTCCACTGTAACGGTGGCAGGATTTCCACTCGATTCATCGTTTCTAATTGGCTTCATGCCCGGCGTCAGAGCAAAGATTCTGAAATCAACTGTGACAAAAGAAAACGTTTGTGTCATGTAGAGTTTACAAATTATACTGAGTAAATATTATAGAGCAATTTAAAGAAACATCACAATGACCTTTATTGTCGGGGGTGTACAGGGTCTTGTCAGTTTGGATGAACAAGTATCCCGACTGAAATGAGACTAAGACAATCTTGTCCAAAGTGTATCCCGGGAATTCTGCTTGCAGGTGCACGTACTGTTTTTCTGAAGGGTTTTTATCGAAACTGTCCGGAGGGATCTGACAGGCAATGAATCAAAAAATGTGTATCTGGCATACGGTTTATAAAAGTTATGAAATGATGGTGAAAACTGAATAATTGTTTACCACAAGTTCTGCAAGGGCTTGGTATTTGTTGTCATTATTGAGAGTCACAGTTGTATCCTTGAGTTTAAGGTTTTTTGTTGGATAATTCCAGGCAGAGATTACAACATTCATGGGCCCCTGTCCAACGCAGTCCTGACACTCCACAAATATGTTTTCTGCTGTTCCCACTCGCAGCAGGTTGGGGGCAGACAACACTTTTCTGTTCCAAAAATAAGACATAGAGGTTTGCAACAAAAGGAGTAAGTCTGCTGAAATATATTTAGTTTCAATGTTGTAATTACTTTAATGCTTTTCTTTACTTTTTCTATTAAACAGAACATTATTGTTTTGTAGCAACAATAATACGTTATAGCTATGGCACCCCTCTGCTGACCCTTCACTGAAAGAATTTATGCCAGAAATATTAATTAACAAACTAACCCCCGGTGGGATCAATGAACATTTCACCAGAACACTGAACTCTGATATTTGTGGCCAAAATCCACATTAGTTTTGAGTGTGACACAATAATAATAATAAATATAGCCGCAAGGGGCAATGATCGGCCCTCGCTACGCCGCCGCCACACCGCCGCCACGCCACAAGAGGAGGGGGCGCTAACGCGCCCCAATTGTCCTTTTATTACACCTACTGCTGAATCTGTGACGCTGTCACATCTTCTCCCCTTTGTTTTACCATCAAAAAGCAATTTTATTTTGAATTCTTGGCAAAATGTGCGGCTTTGCCGCACAGACACCGTGACTCTTTGAATAAAAATGTGAATAACTTTTGATGGTCCACCCCTGAAGATGAGTCTCACCAAATTTCAGGTTAATAGGGCTAACGCCCTGGGAGGAGTTTGTGAAAGTCTAAAGTGTAAACATGTTCTGGCGATTTCCCCATTGGAATAACATGGGAGGTTTTGGTCATCGTTACGGCAACACCATAACAATTATGACATGGGTCTCATTGACTTTTTTGATGGGGATGCCAAAATTTAGTTGTGTGTCAAATTTCATAAAATTTCGCAAAACTAAACATTTAACCCATCCATCCATTTTCTACCGCTTATTCCCTTTCGGGGTTGCGGGTGACTGGAGCCTGTCCCAGTGACTTCGGGCCTTAGGCAGGGTACATCCTGGACAGTGGCCAACTGCGACAAGTCCAGGATTTAACCTCCATATAAAATCTGTAGGGGGCGCTGTGGCGCCAAATTAATTAATTTCACTTCAAGTAGGTTTAGGGCAAAGAGTTTAACAACTGATTGTAATTTGACGCAATTCGGACTTTATCTGCGCAAACGGCAGAAATGTTAAATTTGGGAGATTTCTGAAATTCTAGCTAAAGTTTGCGGCTTTGCCGCTCAGAGACCGTGACAGGTATCAATGTAATTTGAATAACTTTTGATGTCCCACTCCTCAGTACCATTTTCACCAAATTTCAGCTTTTTAGAGCCAACGCCCTGGGAGGAGTTCGTAAAAGTACGACGTTTGGAAAAACTCCCAAGTCATGCTTAGCCATTTTTGAACCAATATGGCCGACATTTGGTTGGGTGGACAGCGTTGCCATAATAATATTTTTTACTTCTCTTGTCACCATCTACCTCTGCGCCAAATTTCATGATTCTACGATCAGATTTTTTTTGGGTCATTTCCTATCTCAATGCATTTTTGGTACATTTGGGGGCGCTGACGCGCCAATTTTTTTTATTTTAGAAAAGGGAAATAGCCAGAATGTAGAGAGGCACGATTTTTAGAGGTGTGTAAATTTTTGTGACTTTTTGTCAATGTTCACTGGGTGAAAAATAGGGGGGTTGGTCCCGGGAAGAAAGAAAGAAAGAAGAAAGAAGAAAGAAGAAAGAAGAAAGAAGAAAGAAGAAAGAAGAAAGAAGAAAGAAGAAAGAAGAATATTCCGATGCGAAAACAATGTTTCCCATTTTTCAAATATCATAAACTATACATTTTCGGAAAGCGCTCGCGCTTTCCTACCTCATGGTGTGGGTCCCTGGTCACTGACGGGTACTTTCGTTAATTTTGAGTGGGCTCCGCCCACTTTGTGTTTTTGGCCCTCTATACAGTAATAATGTTCAATTTTTGCATTACATGCTTATATGCAAGGAACATGCAAGAGATGGGGAACGTATTCGTGAGCTACTTAGGGCAAATGAGTGCTTTATATGGGGATGACGACCGCAATGTAAAGTGCTCGTTTAGTGCGCACTTTTGCACGGGCTTCGCCCGTTTACAACGGTAATGTTCCATTTTCCTACTACTAATTAGTATGCACGGGGCGTGCGTGAGTGAAGGAGTGCGTTAGTGAGTGTTTGGAAGTGGGCGAGCGCTTCACGCTTGATTTCGTCTTACGAGATTACACGGCCTTACGAGATTAATAGGCCTCTCGCCAGCTTGTGACGCTCGAGCCTAATAATACATTTTATTTGTAATGCACTTTAAATTCCAATGGAATCTCAAAGTGCTAACAGAGGCTAAAAACAACAAGCAAGTTACAGAGTTAAAACAATAAAGCATACACACACAGATAAAACATGAGAATTTTAAAAGGCTTTTTTAAATAAAAATGTCTTTAGGCCTTTTTAAATGCCTCCACACTCTGTGGGGCCCTCAGGGTCTCTGGAAGGGCGTTCCAGAGCCGTGGGGGCGACTGCCTGAATTTACAATCAGTAAATTAGTCTAAAAAACAGTTCCATTGAGTTCAAAGCCAGTGAAGTGAGATTAAATAAAAATCAAGATCAGCATAATTGTATTTGAAAATGTTTGCAAACAGTAATTCTTAAATGTCCTGTAGAGTTTCTTTTATTATGTTTTGTATGCCATATTTAGCCTTTTGATTATTTGATTATTGGACATCCTGAAAAGGCTGTAATTTCCTAATTTGTATCAACCAACAAATAGATTTCTCTTTCATGTCCTAAAGCTAGTGATTAGTTTGAAAATGCAAACTTACAGTGGAGCAGCATCAGTACCAGCAGTGATATAGGCCAGGCCCAGAGAGGCCAGGAGCCACAGCAGAGTCCTCCTCATCCTTCAGCTCAGACCAGCTCTAGTGCGGTGCTAACTCAGGAGACATTTTTATCCACTGTCCCAAAGGTCCTTGTCCCATGAGTAAACATGAATCGATTAAACCATTTCCCGACAGCGATTGAGAAATGTTGGAAAAAACAGTCTTTACAAAGACAAATACAGAAAGCAATTATACAGACTATACTGAGCCATGCAAAAGTAAATGGGATGAGGTAAAAATCCAGAGAAAGTATGCTGTGACCCCTTGAAACTTTCTTGCACTTAACAAATGTCACGGTAGACTGGAAAATCGCCTCTTACAGAAGAAGTGGGTCTGCACATGATGCTTTCCCTAGACCCTGTTCATTAAACTGCATTCAATGCCCGGCTTTCACTAAATGTATGAATTGGAATGAATGAATTTGGTGCGGTTCTGCGATGAGAGCACATTGGAGGCGCTCACACAAGGACGTCATTTACCCAACCCCAGTTTTGGACTTGCAGTGACCCGTTTATTTAAGCTGGGGACAGTACAGTACCAAAACAAGAAGACATTAAGCTGAAAAGTAGCCCATGGTGCTATTTCAGAATCAGAATCAGGTTTATCACCATTTGTCAACAAAATTCACAAACATAGGAACTTGTCCTGGTGATTCAATGCAACACAAACAACAAACATTGAACAATGAACAATGAATACGAAACAATGGGACAATGAATAGCTACCAGATATATAAAAAATATGTAAATATAGTTAAAATACGGTTAAACATTTAGTGCTTTTGCGGGAATAGACTTTATACTTTCAGTGACCTGTTCCCTTTGCCTGTTGGCACATTTAGGACTATTGATTTAGTCAATGACACAAACTGCCAGAGAGCTACACTCTGCAGTCCAATAGCCTCATTCAGTCCCTATTTATTGATGCACTGATATATACATGACAGGGCTGACTAAAGATGATGACTAAGAAGATCATGGATTGCAGGTGGTGCCCTGTGCCCTGTACCAGAGACCCAATAATTATCGGATGGTTATATATAGTTGACATTGCAAATATTGTTTCTTTGTGGGTTGTAAATGTTTTTACAATAAGCTATTCTTGAAAGGGAAACCAGCTTGCAGTTCTCTGTAGTCTATCCATGGGTTTCAGAATTGAGAAATTGGACCATTGCCATTGTAATTAACAATTTTAAACCAAATATCTTGTGAGTCTCAACATACAGGCTCTTCAGATATGTTTGTTTTCATTTTGGAGTAATGACAATTCCAGAGCCTGTGCATTATTTAAAGTTTAGTTTGTTGAATTACAATTAAATCATAAATCTGATTTTCCAAACTATCACTCTTTGTTCAAAGTAGTTTCTCTGAATAATAGTAGTAATATTATTTTAAAGTAACACACCTCTGGTAATAATTAAGCCCAAGCTGGAACTTTTCCTTGAGATCAATTATTTGTGTTTGCTGCAAAGCAAAGCAAACATGGCAAAGCTACGAAAACTTTGCTGACTGATAACGCAAAGTAAAATGTGACTCACAGAAACTGTTTGTGTGGCATGTTTTCTTTTTATTATTAATTTAGTATTTGATAGAACAAGAAAAACAGACACAGTGAAACAAAACAAGACCAGAGAGAGAACAATAGAGACAATATCAGAATCAGAAAAGTGTTTATTGCCAGTCAGTATATAAAAGATTCACAAACTAGGAACTTTCTTCAGATATAAAAAGGTGCAACATGAAACAACAAATATAATACCAAAATATAAAATAATAAGACAAAAAATTGGGTTAACTAAATAAGATAAAAATAAACTTAAACTAAATAATTTGCACTGCTAGTTTTTGCACTCAGACTAAACGGTAAATTGTTCACAGTTTAGTCAAGAGGGTTAACAGGTGTTAAGACAGGCATGTCCAAACTAGGGCCCGGGGGCCAAATGCGGCCCTAAGACCAATTTTTGTTGGCTCTCCAGCTTCCTGCTATGTTGGCCCAAACAACAAAAAGTAATACTTTTTACTGTGAAATTGGAAAAATTCAAACATATTGTTGTTTTACCAACCTAATATTAATGTTCTAGGTCTAATTAAAGGTGTGAAGGCTCATCGCAATTACGTCAAATGCAACATTTTGAATGATTCACTTAGTCATTCAACAAATTGACATTGTCAAGTTGTTTGTGTTTGCCCCTCTGTCCCGTATAAGTTTCAAAATGCGGCCCTTGGTGAAAAAAAGTTTGGACACCCCTGTGTTAAGAGGTGTTCATGAGTCCAACGGCAGAGGGAAAGAAACTGTTCAGATGGCGGGAGGTTCTGGTCCAGATGGTCCATAGAGCCATAGGGAACACGCCTGAAAAAATGACCCTCATTTAAAACTGAAGCTGTTCCTGAACCCTCTGGAGTACAAACAATTGGCTGGAATTGTGAAGCTGATACTGTAGTTTGGAACTCTGATGTCTGTTTTGCTCTAATTAGAAGTAAACAAACTGCACAGAGGAATTCAGGCTTTAAATCCTGCCTCGATTTTCTTAAAATATATGAATGAGTAAAGCTGGTTTCAGGAGAGATCGTCTGATTGACACTAAAATGAGCATTTGTTGAGTTTTGACAATTCTATTTTTAAGCTGAACGTAAATTCACAAAACATTAGTTTTAGGGACTTCTTTTTAACGTTATATCGACTACTACCTTCAGATTCAAAAACAGAGAAAGTTCCATCTTTCCGCCTTCACCTGTAATAGATCCACGCGCGGTCTCCCGAGCTGCTCAAACAAGCCTGACATGTCATGCTTTCTGCTGCAAATGCATGGGCCTTTAGTGCAGGAGGGAGGGAGGAGGACTGCACGCCTCTGATTGGTGCTTTGTTGACATGTGACTTAATTTACGCACGGGCCGCAGGTGATCGTGGGAGCGAGAGGTGACGTCTCTGTTTGTTTGAGGGTTTGTCACGTTACAGTGGATTAAGGGGAGCACGTGGGCCCGGAATCACAAAGGTAAGACACACGTATTTACTGTGGGCTCAGCTAGCATTTAACAGAATTCTCCTGCGTTTAAAGACGTTTGCGTTTGAAAAGTCACGTTATACCGAACAAGGAAGCTACCTGCTCAACAGGTGTAACAAGACCTGTGGCATTCCTCCACGCAGCCGCCCATCGGCACAAGAGTGGTGGGAGCCTGCTGGAAGAAAAACACGTAGCTAAAATCGTTTGAAACTGTTCTTAAGGTCGAGGTCAGAACTGGAGGGGTAGTAGGCCTGTTGTTTCACCATGTTGTGTAAAAGTAAGTATGTGCTTTTGCATTTACTGTCAACTACTGAAATGTTTATTCTGGTCTTCATTTGCTTGTCTGTTCTGCAGATTTTCTCACGCCTGACTTCTGTGTGCATTAAACCCATTCATTAACTCGAGGCTGTATTCTGGCATGAAACATTGATGACAGGAGCAGCTGCCCCTTTGTGGTGAAGCCTGGGGCCTACATGTGATTCATTCATCAGGAAGGTAAGTTAAATTTGCCTAATGTAAACTTTCTGGTGGAAAGTTCCCCACAACTGCATGGCTCACTGATGTGTTGGCGCCACAGTACGATGTAAACGCCAGGTTCTTGCATGTATTCAATAGAAGGTAGTTTTATTGAGAAAACAACAACACAAATGCATTTGTTTTATGCCATTTTGTGGAACATTCCAGGCAGAAAAAAGGCTGACCCTCCATACATGAATGTAGTGCACACATGATTTAACCTTCTGTCAATGCTGTCTCTTCCAGTCTCCTCTCAGCATGGTGGTGCAGGAGTTGACCCCAGCGTCTGTGTCTGCTCTGTTGTCCACTGCCCTGTCCCTGCTCTCACTGGCGTTACTGCTGCTCATGTGTCTGATCAGGAAGAAGAGGAAAATGGAGGGGACGTACCGGCCCAGTGCAGAGGAGCGGAAACAGACGCGGGTTAACTGTCCCGAAAAACCTGGCCTACCTCTACCATTACCTAAAGAGGAAAGACTCATTTAATCTTTAGTGTCCTGTTTTGACTCTTCAAACTAATTACACACTCAATCCCCATCGTTTCACTGGAATGGATTACACCCTGGTTGATGTTTTGTCGTATCAATGTCTGTTCACAATAGTGTTTTTTATTTATATATGTATATGTGTATTTCACTGTGTGCCAATATGAAGGATTCAGACTGTGAAACACATTTTTTTATAGAATATGGAAAAAAAAATGCACATTCTTTGCACAGGAGATATGTTATATTTCTGTAAGGTTGAGGAGGAATGGGCTGTAATGGATTTGGTCTTCCAAGTAATAAATAAATGTGTTAATTTAATTACACCTCAAACAAGTCATTGGTTATATCTTGCAGTGGAAATGACACTGGTCAAAGTGGAAGTGAAGAAGCACTGGACAGTTTTGTGTTCGTTAATGCTGAGATGCTTGGCAACTCCCAACTTAGTTTAATCAAATTCCAACTTCACTTAGTTTGATTTCCACAATTACAGACCAGAATCACTTATTTAAGCAGGCTCAAGACCAACTTTATTGGCTCAGATTTTAATTAATGTAATTTATTTTGAACAGTATGTAGTATTTGAATCTATTCTCTTCTCTATTTTGTATTTGTGTTCTAGCTTTATTCTAATACTACCCCATTTTTTTACGCTATTTATTTCATTCTATTTCTTAACTCTTTCCCATACTGTAAATCTTTTGCTTTTTAAAATCCTTTACAGTAAGAATATCCAGCAAACCTGTATTCTCTCCTGTGTGACAACACTTTCATAACGGCAAAGTAAAGGAATCACAACTATAAAAGACTTCTGTGTTGAAAACATTTACAGCTTTTTACGATTTAATGAATTAAATTAGATGAATACAAACTATCCGATTCACATTTTGTTCTGTCATTTACAAACCAGAAGCTTTGTTATGAGCAACATGAACAGCTTTAAAATACTTGGTGAAAACTAGGTTTGCCAACAACAGGCAAAAAAAAGCAAATGTGTTAAGTTTCTCTGAGATCACTTACCAAACAACTGTAAAGAGGCTTGTGGGGTAAAAGTGTTTTCTTGAGCACTGCTCACACACAGATTGACTTCGTTCAAAGGGATTCATTACCACTATAAGGTAAAACCATAGCAAGTTTTATAAGTCAGAATCTCCAGTATGTAATAACTGCAAAGAAAGTGAAGGCACTCGAGTACATTTCTTTGGTGCATCCAAGTTCTCATTGGACCTCTCTACTGATTTGTAATCAGCCTTGTTACCGGGCTCCATTGTTGCAAAAATACTGATCAACAGTGGATTCTTGAACTGACCTTTAAGTCTGTAGATGGATGGAAAGTATTGGACAGATGATTGTAAAATGACAGGTCTATTTCTCTAATACTTGCAATAAATAGTAAATTAAGCAGGGTCAATGGAGGTTTCTCAAGTGTCCTTTTATTGTAAAAGTCTTTTAAGTTTTCTCACTGGAAAGACAGACAGCATTAAAATGGGCCAATTTAAAAAAATGAACTCCAGAGTTTCCTTTGAGGAGCCTCTACATCAGGAGCAGTGTCTTCTGGGACAGACAGATGTTTAC
The DNA here is from genome assembly GCF_026437365.1 of Eucyclogobius newberryi. Lineage (NCBI taxonomy): Eukaryota > Metazoa > Chordata > Actinopteri > Gobiiformes > Gobiidae > Eucyclogobius > Eucyclogobius newberryi. The sequence continues at coordinate 19,604,286 of NW_027316056.1, read as the reverse complement.
TCCTAGTGCAGACAGCTTCTCTGATGGTGTTTCCTCAACTGGTTCATCTGTACTCACACATGTAATGTTTTGTGTGCATGTGCACGGACTGTGTCTGTGGGTGGGTTTGGTTGTGTTTTTAGTGAACTGTAAAGTACTTTGTGTTACATTTTGATTGAATGAAAAATATCAAGATACAACTTCATGCACAAAACAGCCAAATCTAGCAATCCCCTTTTATTTTATAAAACAATAACATTGTTCCGCATGTGCCTAGGATTTCCGGCTGCAGCAATGTCCGAATGTCTCTCCAACTCTTCACCCCATTTCACGCTTTATATCTATTAGGTCTATTACATTCGTCAGAGGGAAAAAATATTTTAAGACCAACTGTAAGTAACCAACTGTGATTAAGTTTCAAATCTTCTCTTAAGCTCAGACACCTTAACAGGAGGCAGATCCTTTTCCTCCTCTGTGTCAGACTGATTCTCCCGCTTATGTAAGTGTCCAGCTTCTACTAAAGTCTTCATCCTAGACTTTAAATCTGGTCCTCCGATGGAGGCATGACACTGGAACCTGACCGCTGCAGAGAGCACTTTGGGAGGAGAGGGGGTGCTCTGGATTGGACGGGTTTCTAGTTTGAATGCTTTTGGGGCCTCAGCGACACCCTCACGAGACAGACTAGTGTCATGGGGGTGGACACAATTATCAGTTTCCTTTTTCCTTTGAAACTCTTGATCCTTTTCATGGGCTTGATTTTCTTGTGTTTTTCTAAGTTGTTCTTCATAGTATCTTTCTGACACATGTATATTTTCATCTTTTTTTGTGTCACAAATTAGTTTAACATCTGCTCCGTTTGCTGTTGTTTTTGTCTGAGATAAAAGGTCTTCCTTACTGTTATCTATTTCATTCATTTGTTTGGTCTCATCTTGTAATAGGCTGTTGTGAAAGTATTGATGGTCACTGATTGTTGGCGTTTCCTCCTCCATCTTGAATTTTTCCAGACTGAATTGATCAAAGTCCTGAGTTAAGTCCGACAGTTCTTCTGTGGTCTCCTGGTGCCAGCTGTGCAGACTGCCGCTACCACTGATGCAAAGGCTTTCCTGGCTTGGGTGGACATGACAGCGCTGAAATACAAATTTGGAACTGAATTAAAATAATTATCAAAAAATACTATACCAAAAACTGGCACCAAAAATATATTTTCTTTGATTACATTTTGATGTCTGGTGTGTCCTTGGAGAGCAGAAAGCTAGCGTACAAATGTAGTTTTATTAAACTTAAATTATCAATCCATCTTCTTCTGCTTTATCCGGGGCCGGGTCACGGGGGCAGCAGTCTTAGCAGGGACTCCCAGACTTGCCTCTCCCCAGACACTTCATCTAACTACTCCGGGGGGATCCTGGAGCGTTCCCAGGCCAGCTGAGAGACATAGTCCCTCCAGTGTGTCCTGGGTCTTCCCCGGGGACTCTTCCCAGTGGGACGTGCCTGAAACATCTTCCCAGGGAGGCGCCCAGGAGGCATCCGGAACAGATGACCGAGCCACCTCAGCTGGCTCCTCTCGACGTGGAGGAGCAGCGGCTCTACTCCGAGCTCCTCCCGTTTTACTGGGATGGAGAGTATAGAGCTGGTCCAGTGTTCCACAACCAGGATGAAAACCACTCTGCTCCTCCTTTTGACAGTTGGATTCTCCGCTCCAGTACTCTGGAATAGACCTTACCGGGGAGGCTGAGGAGTGTGATCAGAGGGACCACCACCCCGGTCTGCCAGTCCAAAGGCACTGTCCCCGACCGCCACGCGATGTTGCAGAGACGTGTCAGCCAAGACAGTCCTACAACATCCAGAGACTTTAGGTACTCAGGGCGGATCTCATCCACCCCCGGAGCCCTGCCACCGAGGAGTTTGCCAACAACCTCAGTGACTTCAGCTTGGGTGATGGACGAGCCAGCCTCCGAGTCCTCAGTCTCTGCTTCTTCTTCAGGAGACGTGACAGAGTGATTAAGGAGATCCTCAAAGTATTCCTTCCACCGTCCGACAACATCCCCAGTCGAGGTCAGCAGGCCTCCACCCGCACCGTAAACGGTGTTGATGAAGCACTGCTTCCCCCTCCTGAGGCGCCGGACGGTTTGCCAGAATTTCTTTGGGCCTGACCGATAGTCCTCCTCCATGGCCCCCCCGAACTCCTCCCAGCCCTGGGTTTTTGCCTTGTGCTGTCGCAGAGGCCTATAATTCTGTTTATTCTTCTGTTTAATTCTACAATAATGAATGCATGCAAATGTACTGAGTCCAACTAATATTTGAAATACTATAGCTACAAAAAGTATTTTTTATTCATTATGTATTTATTCATACGTATTCATTCCCTCTACATGTCTAGCCTGAACTTTTGAGTATTTAACAGTACACTTGTAAAATTTGCTAAAATTATGCTCTGTCTATTTGATCAGAAATAGCCTACATCAGTGTTTCTTAAACATTGGTATGCAAGCTCTTTTAGGTGGTACACGGATTCCTCAGTAGTTCAATTATTTGCTGAGTTTAGAGTAAATTGAATCCACATTGTTGTCATTGTTTGGGTCAGTCCTTGTTTAGACATTGTAAAGCAATATTATTCTCCTATTGTAGACATTTAGACCTGGGTTAGATCTGATGGCATTACAAGGCAAAATATTTCTTTAGGTGGTACAGGGTGTGAAAAGTTTGAGAGCCACTGGCCGACATTATTCACAACTAAGTGCTGGTTTTGTGCCGGCATAAGGAGATTTTGTACATGTACCTTAGTGATGAAGTCATGGCTGTCAGGTGCAAACAGGTCCAAGCTGCGGGTGCCGTAAAGTAGCCCGCAGTCGTGGGAGCTCCGGGAGCTGAGAGTGTCAAAGATCTCCCCAAGAAGGTCCATCTCCTCTGGATCGCACAGCAGCGGGTCTTCCTCCTCTTCTTTGTGCTTGTTCAACTCATGTTTTAACTCAACCCTGAGACAACAGCAAAACCACACACACAAAGGCACACACAGGAATGCTTTGTACAGAGTCCTCTCTATATGGATGTAGAGAAGTGATTCAGGGTGCATCAAACACAATTGTTCTGGCACAAGCTAAAGACAAACAGATAATTGGAAATGTATCTAATTTTTCAAGGCAACTTAAAAGTAAATTTTTTTAAAATAAACAAAATTTGTATGCGTAAGTAACATCTTTTAAATCACATTTGTATTCACCTGCCCCATGCAGTATCCTCTACATTAGCTTCATCTTTGAGAACTCTATACTTGTGAATGTTTCGAAGGGGACGTGACTGACATGAGGTGAAAATGTAAAGCCAAAACAATATAACAGCGCCACACAAAACATTAAAGAGCAGCAAAGCATGCAGCAAAAAGTCAATGGACAGAACAGATTAGCTTGTATTAATGATACACATCATTGAATATATTTGAGAAAAGTGTAAACTAAACATACTTTTCCAAAGTATTGTGTGTTTGTTCGGCAGCCCTGCAGGTCGTCGGACGGGAGGCGGCGGTGTGACACAGAGCTTCCTCTCTGCAGACTAGGCTCTTCAATCTGGCTCTGCATTAACACATGTATGGACACCAGTGTTAGAGTAGAATCAAACAATTAGGCAACACATTATGAGACTGGCAACTGCAAATATGAGCACAATTTATATCGTCAAACTTCCTCAAATGAGTGCACATGCCGCAGACAGTCTCATGGCCAATTCATTAGCTGCATCTGTCAGTGGTCAAATGTTCTGCCTGATAGTTGATCTACGTATATGGAATTGTTTTACCTTATGGATCAACAGATTTTTCAGTCCAGATTTTGTGAAACCTTTGGCCTGTAAAGCAAAGTGTTTGACATATAAGAGCTCAGCAATGTCTTCAGCACCCCGACTCTGGAACTCCCTCCCCCAACCTGTCCGCCACTCTCCCTCACTCACAACATTCAAATCCCGCCTAAAAACATACCTCTTCACTCAAGCCTATGACCTCCCCTACCCCTAGCCTCCTCTACCCCATTGCCTACTCTTCTACCCCCTGTTACATCCCCATCTTTTTCTCTCTACTTCTTCTGTCTTGTTCATTTTATCTGTATTTTAATGTGTATTGTACGTGTTGACCCCCCCTGTCTGTAAATACCCCCCCCTTTTTTACTATGTTCAGCGTCTTTGGGTCACTGAAAAGCGCTATATAAATAAAAGTTATTATTATTATTATTATTAATTATTTATTTCAATTTTTTCTACTTACTTACCTTCATGTTTGACTTCACATTGAGAATCAGTGCCCCCCCTCCTTTCTGAAGAAGACAGCAACAATTTTATCTTTTCATTTTAAAAAGAGACAAAATTGTGTTTGATCAAACTTTCAATAACTCACCCTTATATTGCCAACTAACTGCTGATAAGACCTGGATTTCCCTGTAGCAGACACAAATGATTAAATCACTGCAGACTTATACAAAAACACATTCAAGGGACAAACCTGGAGATGCTTCACAGTTTTCAATCTCTTCCTCAAAAAGGTCATTAAGCTCCTGTCCTTTGTTCAGAATGTCCAAGCGGGTGTCAATGAACTGAAGACAAAATTAGACCATATAATATCCCATGAAATTATCCCATGTTACACTTCTCAGGAAAGTATGTATTTGAATCTAATCCAACTTGTCCATAGCTCTCACAACCCCAGGCTAGTGCACAGTTTAGAACTGCTTTTTCAAACGGCAAAGTGAAGTTCGGTTGTATAACGCTTAAGTGCACCCAATCAGAGCACTGCGTTCAGCTCTTACTACCTGGTTGACCAGAAAAATATACTTTATTATCTGCAGCAGACGGTGCTCATTTAGTCCCAAAGTGCTGCTTTTACAATATACTCCTTGGAAAAAAACACAAAATTCACCAGGTACCTCAGCTTTAATCGTTTGTAATTGTGGTCTATAACCAGTAGAGGGCAATAGACATAAACATAAACATTGCTTACCTGTTTGAAGAACTGTAAATGAACAGCGCTTTGAAGAAACTGCCTCATGCTGGTGGACTTGTGATCCAGAAAAAGCTCTTCGTTAAAACTGAATTCACCGTTCTGCAAGTTTTACATGTAACACAGAAAAAATGTTAAAGGTGCAATGTACATTTTCAGGAGGAGAGTCTGCCACCGGCTTGTATCCATGGAGATGTTATAACCTGAAATGTTCCACATTAGAGCAATGGATGACAGATGACAGCACCAAGCCAAGTTATAGGTCATGATTTGTGTGATTTTGAGCAATAAAACACAATAATTGAATACATGCTGCGTTCATGTTCCAGAATATGTTTAATGCCACACTGTGGAATCTTTCAAGCAAAGCAACATCTCCATAGAGATAAGCAGGTGGTGGACACCCCACCAGTTGTGCACTTTTAACTTTTCAAAAGATATTGACTCAAATCAGTTTTTCAGTTACATAACAAATATAACTGACCTGTGTGTGTAGTGCCTCTCTGTATCCCCCGAACAGCAGAGCCTGAGCTTTTAAAAACGCTCTGGAGATTCCACAGCCTGGAGACACAGCCTGCCGCTTGAGACTCATCTTCAGCTGGGACATCTGTGCTCACACACATTCAGGGGTTAGCGGTACGTTCATTCAAACCAAATAGCTGAATGAAAAGGCTGCATTCATGTTCGGCAATTTGACAATGTCATGATCTCAGATGAAGGACAGGGGCCAATGGAGTGGTATTGTTTTTCACAGAAACATCCAATCTAAAATCCCACAAATGTTTAATCAGACTACTGTACTATTGGGTCCAAAACGTTGCACTTGGTTGATTCAACAATTGTCCAGCTTTTGTTCTTTGTCACTATGTTTTGCCGATACAGTGGCTGCAAGAATGTTGCAGGTTTGACTCACAGAGTTTGCACATTTCTCTCCGTCAACCCTTCATCAACCAAAACATGCACAATAGGTAGAATCCTCCTTGTTATCTTCCTGACAGAGCCTGCTCTGATCCCGATCGGTTGCCCCAACGGCATTAAAGTATGGGTCGAACGCAGATGACAATGATCAAAAATATATATATTATTACCATGTCAGGCGGGATCCTCTTAAAGTCATCAAAGGGGGTTTCCAGCGTGTTGGTGTCCACATTGAGAATAACGACTTCTTCTAAGCCACGGCTCTTCACCTTCTGTCATTCACACATAATCCGATTGTAATACATGACACTGCAGATAATCCACATCTTGTTTCTCACTGGACCACACTGTCCTCTGATGGTAACAGGTTTTGTGTATCTTACCTCTGATAGACTGGCGTGGACCCCTATGAGGTACGGCATTGGAGCACTGCAATCGAAACCATTATAAACCATTATACCATTATAAATCCAAAGTTGAATTCCTTACCAGCAGTAATCCAGCAGGTGTGGGGGCAGAACAGGGATGAAGATGTGTTGCCAGTACATAGGATACAGTACTGCGCTCAATGCATGTACACAAGATGTCAGCTAAACAAAGTAAGAAAGGTGGGTTTACATTTTTGTACAGGTTGCATAAGCGGTTCAAGTCATTTGGCACAAATTTATAAGCATAAAGAATGGCCAAAGAATCTGCTGGTGCACCGATTAGTAAACTTATTTAAATGGTGCTAAAACAATAGCTGCTGGATTCAAAATAATGGTACCCTGTGTATTATAGATTGGGACCACAGACAGACAGATAAATGAGTGACTTAACTGTGCTGAGTTTACTGGCAAAGATGAGGATGCGTCTCTCAAACAGCATGCTGGCATAGATCTGGAGAAGGTTCCCCACGTCAACAGCGACAATGAGCTCAGTCAGGTTTCTCTGGTAAAAACATTAAATGAAACACACTGTTTGAACCTTATTATTGTGACTGAGGGAACATATTCAGAGACTCACACTCTCAGGTATAGAAGGAAGACTTCTGGGGTCAGGAGCAATGAAGTAAGGAACCTACACAAAAGAGCATTTAGAGCGTTCTCAAATCATGCAAAACACAAGTCTACAGCTTGCACCTAATGTGATGGCTCGTGACGACATGATAAGCATTCACTAACCCTTCAGCTTTTTGAGCAGTGCTCATCTGTTAATCAGACCTGTCCAAATGGTCCTTGTATTTTGCCAGTGCAACACTTTTATCCGCTGAGTATAAGGTTCAGAGTATATAATCAAGTAAACAGATTCACGTCTTCTTCAGTTAATTATTTATTCTAACAAATCAACTGCGGGTCAAGCAGGGTACATTGCAGTATTGCAGTGAATTGTAAACTCTGGCTCCAAAAATTGTATAAAATATACACCTAAATATACAGTACACATTTAGGTGATCAATGATTAGAAGTGGCATGTCTGCTGAAGAGAAAATAAATAAAGCTTAAGTCTTGATTCATGAAGACACATAGAAAAGATTGATTAGAGGGGTAAATGGCAGCCATTTGGGGTTAGTCTCTGCAGGGATTAGTCTGGATCTGTAAATCCTGGGTTGGACTCACCCCCTTGGGTGCCTCTAGGAGCCCCACATGGAGGGACACCTTAGTGCTGACCAACACCTGTTCTCCCTCAAGGAAAAACACAAATCTTAACCTGCATTTGGCCAATAATCAGCTGTGATAACATCCATTCAGTTTCTCTCCTTTTCTGCTTCACTGAAATAACAGGCATAAACGGCCTTTGTGTGAAAGACTCACCATGCCGAGCGTGACCGACCCAGACATCAGCGGTAGAGGCTGCTTGTAGAGCTCACTCAGCAGTGCCCTCGCCTCGTTGGTCTGTGCTCAAACAAGAAGATTCAGTGGTGGTGGAACATAAAGGGATATTGTGTTATAACATTAATTCCTCACTTGTCCTTTTGAAAGGTAATCAGCCAGGTTGTTAAGGAGCTTGTAAAACACTTCAAACCAAGGAAGATAACTAAAACACACCAAACTTATTTGTTTTTATAAAGAAACCATGTGATTCAAGTTAGTTTCATTCTTATAAAAGTTACACAACATTGATAATTTCCATGCATTTGTTGACAGTTTGTATAGACCTGTACCTGAGTATGCACAAGCAGGTCTGCGAGGCGTTTGCAAGTCGACAAAATCCGAAGCGTTGGCACCCCTCGAGGTCAGTGAGCGCGAAAGTGAAGTGCTGCACTGCCACGCCATCCCGGGCTCTGCCGCACAACAGACACAAGACACCCAGGGAGGGTCGAGTGACTCCAGGCAGCAAAGACACAGACAAACTGAGAAGGTATTTGAACTCACCTTTGTATGTCGTATGGGAAACAAAACCGTGGTAATGTTTGGCAAGACTCCTTCAAAATTGACAAAATATATTAATGGAATTAGAAAAGCCTGTAGCTTAACTAGACTGAAGTTGATGATATTAGCCTAGCCCACTGTGAAAGACAGAATCTAAAAAAATATATATCCGAAAATCACATTGTATGTTTTTCAAATATTTTGTTTTTGTTTTTTATTGCTGAAAATAAGTATTTGAATACCTGAGAAACTCAACGTTAATAAGTGATACTGATGCCTTTATAATTACAGAGGTCAAAACGTGTCGTTCTTGACCAGGTTTGCACACACTGCAGCAAAGATTTCTCCATCACACAGATCTTCTCTAGATCTGTCAGGTTTCAGAGCTGTTGCTGTGCCACACAGTTTCAGCTCGTTCCAAAGATGTTCTATTAGATTTAGGTCTGGAGACTGGCTTGGCCACTGCAGATTCTTGATATGCTTCTTACAGAGCCGCTTTTCCTGGCTGTGTGCTTCAGGTCATTGTCATGTTGGAAGATTCAACTACGACCCATCTTCAATGCTCTGACTGATGGAAGGAGGTTGTCCAAAATCTCACAATACATGGCCCCATCCATTCTCTCCTTAATACAGTGCAGTCGTCCTGTCCCCTGTGCAGAAAAGCACCCCCAAAGCATGATGTTTCTACCCCCAAAGCATGATGTTTCTACCCCCAAAGCATGATGTTTCTACCCCCAAAGCATGATGTTTCTACCCCCAAAGCATGATGTTTCTACCCCCAAAGCAGGATGTTTCTACCCCCAAAGCAGGATGTTTCTACCCCCAAAGCATGATGTTTCTACCCCCAAAGCATGATGTTTCTACCCCCAAAGCATGATGTTTCTACCCCCAAAGCAGGATGTTTCTACCCCCAAAGCATGATGTTTCTACCCCCAAAGCAGGATGTTTCTACCCCCAAAGCAGGATGTTTCTACCCCCAAAGCATGATGTTTCTACCCCCAAAGCATGATGTTTCTACCCCCATGCTTCACAGTAGGGATGGTGTTCTTCTTCCTCCAAACAAAGCGAGAGGAGTTTATACCAAAAAGTTCTATTTTAGTCTCATTTGACCAGATTCATTTCTCCCATGACTCCTCTGGATCGTCCAGATGGTCATTGGCAAACTTCAGACAGGCCTGGACCAATGTTCCTTGTAATTCTTCATCTGTCTGAGCAAATGCAGAAACTCCCTGAGCGGCCTCTTGGACAACTGTGAGCAATCAGATGTGTGCACTGTGGTCACACCAGTATCACATCCATCCAAGTTACATGCTTTGTTAAAAGCTGTTAGATTATTTTTAATTTAGTGTTTTAATCCATTTACAGTGAAAAAGACAACCTTTTGTTCATCACCTGTGTAGCAGGGGTGAACTGGGTGAAAAAGATAAGATTCTGTCTCTCACAGTGAAAATGCACCTACAATGAACATTTCAGTCCCCTCCATAATTACTGTGGGAGAATTTATTAAAACAAAAAAAGATTAAATACAATAATTGAGTGTCTGCGTCTCAGCTTCAGTGAGAGACTGATCCACCCTCGCTGTGTGAAGGAAAAGTTTCGCAGGTCTTTCCTTCCTGCTGCTGTCAGACTTTATAACAAACACTGTTAGTACTGAACACTCGCAATACTGATCTAACCATGTGCAATTCCGTCATATGTGCAATTGCTGTTGGAATTCATGTGCAATTCATGTGCAATTGCTGTGAAATTCATGTGCAATCTATGTGCTGTCGTGACACATATTCATGTGCAATTACTGTCGTGATCACATGCAATGGTATTTATGTATTTATTTATTTGTCTATGGGAGTTTTTTATTTATTTATAGGAGATCTTCTACTGAAAGTGTTTTTTCAGACTTCCTATAAGTGATCTGTTCTTCTGGATCTACCTCTGTATCTACCTGCGTTGCACCAATGAAATTTCCCGATGTGGGACAATAAAGGATTATCTTATCTTATCTTATCTTATGTCACGCAGACACTAGATTTTCTAGTTAGGACATGATATGTTAAATTCATCCAGCGACCACCAGCTCATGCCTCCTGACCCCAACTTTTGGCAATACTACATTAGCCTATACGCTTTCTCTTTTACTATTGGATTTATCTAAATAGAAATACAATAATGTTTTATCTTCTCTAGGCTACCTCATCTGCGAAGTCTTCTGGGAACATAAACTGCACATCTGGGTCTGCAGTGAAAAAAGAAAGCAGTATTATTAAGGAGACACTACACGGCAGGACATACCGGTATTATCTTGAGTGAAAGACATACTATCTTGAGTGAAAGACATACTATCTTGAGTGAAAGACATACTATCTTGAGTGAAAGACATACTATCTTGAGTGAAAGACATACTATCTTGAGTGAAAGACATACTTTCTTGAGTGAAAGACATACTATCTTGAGTGAAAGACAAACTATCTTGTGGGAACAGATAGAGATAATCATGTTTGCACAACTTAATAACTACTAGCTTCCTGTTGCTTGCCAATTTGGACAAAAACATAGTTATGCAGTACATTTTTGTCAACATTTGAGCCCAGGAACTGAGTGGGATCCATCGGGAGAGTTCCTCCCGCACCGTCTCACCACTTGGCCTGACCTCATGTTTCAGCATGAGCACAAGGCTAAAACTTGTCATGTTCACGGCTGCGTGTAAATACTGCATTGTGTGACACAATCATGGCCGAGACCCAAATACATAGTTCTAAAATTGAGTGGGAAATGAGTGGGATGGTCAATATTTATGTGTAACAGGACAGTCCCAGAACACATGATAAGGATGTGCCTCATGGCAACCACAATTTCTCCAACATTCAGCCCCCCCCTGTGCGAAATGAGCAGTTTAAAATGGTATAAAAACAAACAAACACATTCTTCAGACAGAATTCCTTCCAAACATGAGATTTTGTAGTTCACCAATTGTGAAGTACGTACATTTTCCCCGCTCCTTGTCTGTCAGAACAAAATTACCCTCTCTTTCCAATTTTCTTTAAATGTATTTAGTAGATTTGCTGTCCAGCTTACCAATTCATTTATATACCTGAGATGTTATTCCCCTTGAATTTTTTTATTTGTATGCCTTAATGAAGATTTAAGTCAAAGGGTTATGATAATCATTGCTTTGTTTATTTGTTGATTATAATAACTTCTTATTCGTAAATACCTATTGGTCTTGTTTCCCCAAGCCAAAGGATTCCTTCAACATAGCAGAGCTTTTCATTTAATTTTCTTTTATAATCTGATAAATAAAAACTCTTTTGCATTTTCTTATCCAAAATAGGCATAGCACTGATGGCGACCCGGATTCGTGCTGTTTTTTTTAAATCGTGCGCCTTTTATGTGTGTTTTTGACAACAACGTGTGAGTCAAAAACTTGGTATGAATTGAGCGCAAGGAAAACGTTGGACATTTCTTTCTATTTGCACTGGTAATAATTTGGCAAACATCCCAAACAATTTCCCATGGAGTGGGCCCACAGTGGTTGCTGTACACTCGAGACACTCTGATGGCACTTAGATCCATGGCTGCAACACCGCCAGCAGATATAGCTCTGCAGCGGTAAAAACACTACCGAACAAGGGCAGACATCAGAAGAGAGGAAGACGAGAAGGAGTCTGGCAGCAATTTCGGAGAAGAAGAGAAATGTCATCTCTTTCCAAATATCAATTAACCCTATATTACAGGGGTGGGCAAACTGCGGCAAACTGCAGCCCGCGGGCTTTTTTTTGTTTGTCTTTATAATCCGGCCCGCCAAACATGCCAAGTAATATTTAAAAAAAAGAAAAAAAAAGAAATATATATATATATATATATATATATATATATATATATTTTACGTGGAATTAATTAAATAATAGATTAAATACCCTGTATTTGACAGAAAGGTGATATTTTATTTGCTATTTATTTTTTTTAATTTTTTTTTTCACACCAATGATCGCGGGCCAGCCCTCCGCTACTTGCCTGGATTCAAATATGGCTCTTGGAGGAAAATAATTGCCCACCCCTGCTATATTGTGTATTATTTTGGAAATGTGTTATCTATATATTTATCAGTACTTTGTGAGTTTGAAACTTCAAATGTAGGCTGAATGTGTAAGTTCCGGTCGACACCACAAACAAGGTTCCCTCAGAGTGGTTTGCAATCATAACCCTAACTTTAGTATAGACAGTGAGGATACTTCCTTGTGGAGCTCATACATTTATAAAAATAAACAAAATTCCATTAATAGTTCCTTTGACCAGTAAAAATCTGACACCTTTATCTTTGTGTTCAAAACTTTGTTCAAATGCTGTTCTGCTTGAAATCAATATAGCCCCTCCCCTCTTATGTTTGCCCCTGAAGAAGGAAGAGTAAAGTTTATTATAACTGGTTCTAGTTCATGTTTCATGTATCTTGTGGATCGATTTTTTTATTTTCTCATCTTTGTTCGTATCTTTGACCACTTAACTGGGCTCAGTGTGCCTTTAACAATAAAGGATGCTATTATTATTACCATAATGCGATTATTCTTTCTAATCTGCTCTTGTTACAAAGATCTATGGTCAAGCCCAACACATAAACACAAAAAACAGGAATATAACAAAAAGAGAGCTCTTACAAAAACATGGAAAGAGGCTGATCCAAAAAGGATCAGAATATGGAGGGAAAACCATTAAACATTTTAAATAAGAACATGGCCCTCCTATGGTTTGTACAACATTTTCATCTGAGTATTTACAAACAGAAGGAGAAACACATCATCTTACATTGGGCAAATACTCACAGGTGTCTAATAAGATCCAGGTCCTTGAGTTGAAAAAATTAAATAAGGGGAAGAATATCAGAGTGTTCAGTGGTCCTGTCTGCATCCTTTATTATCATATGTAAGTCATTCAACTTCATTCCTCAGAATGGAGAGAAGATCTGATGTTTACATTGCTGCCATGGATGTGACACAAAACATGCACAAGAGGTAAATACCTCCAGCTAAGGTTGTCCTGACCAAGCCTAGCTCAAGAAATGGAGATGAGTTCCTGGGCACTGAAGAGAAAACAAAATATCCTATGCCAAGATATTTTCATATTGCAATGTGATATCTTGTTCCCACATATCTTAAACTATATATATATATATATATATTTTTTTATTGTGCTGGACTTTGTGCATACTTTTCCACTTGAAAACAACAATACTGTCCAATCTGATGTTTTATCATTTCATTTAATGAACTTGCATCCATACATTTATATGGGACATTGTAAATTCAAAGACCATGAATATTATTATTTTTTCCTTTAGAGACATAAAGATTACCCCTTAAATAATCTCACTTTCTGGTACTTAATGTAATGATTCTGATGGATCATTCAGGTTTTTAGGCGAAAATATATTTTTTACATCAATGTTTGCTTGATTTTGTAAACCTGGCTCTATCCATCTTTTCAGATTTAGCCTATATGATGAACAAGTTAAGAAAAGGTTTTACATTGATATATCTAATTTCAGATTATTTTCCTATTCACCCATAGGACCAGAAAAGTTCATCTTCATACCAGCTTTGTGGTTTTCTACATCATACAACAGGAAGCTTCACTCACTGGAAGCATGTAGCGCTCTTATTTGTGTATAAAGCTGGAACAGGAACTGCATTACCTTCTCTGTATTGCTGAATGTATGTTCCAAAATTGGTTGTGTAGCAAAGATGGTTGCTGGAATCGCATTTGATACATTCCTTCATCAAGGTGCAGAAAATCTCAAACTAATTTTGTGACCTTTTCCAGCCCATATAAAAAGAATCAGATAATGTAATGCCAAATTAATGTTTAAGTCATGAGTCAAGTAAGACAAGAAACTTAATACCAGGATAGCTAGGCCTGTACAAAAGATCTGAACCAGACGAGTCAGGTCTAAATGAAAAAGAGGAGGGAATATCTCTGATTTTCTCTGTTTTATTTGACACTGCACTCACCTCTATCTCTGGTCACAGGACAAGTAGCTTCAAAGAACCAGTAGAACGTCTGCTCAGGATTTTGCCTTGAAAAAACAACCACAACAAAAACATATAATTATTTTCCAATTCAGGGTCAATATCGTCCGTAATCAAGAGCTTCTTACAAAGTCTAGTTTTTCAAGCAAAATATTCTAAATCAGGGCCAAAAACAAAAGCCCAGATTTAGCCTCGTCTCACAATGTTTAAGACACGTCACTTGTTAAAATGTGGTGTTAGTTAAAGTCAAAGTCTTGTCCAACATGAATTACTGAAATATTACAGCTACTTCATGCAGTGAAACTATAACATAATAATAACATGTGGATAGATAAAGAAATTAGAAACAGCTTAAACACATAAAGATATTATAGAAAAGCATTTTGAGTGAGCTTCCTGTGCAGTAATGAGGAAGTGATGAAAACCACAAGAACAGACTGAAACTCTAAGTAAGACGATGGAAGGTGTCGGCGATGTGAACTTACTTGAGTCTTGAGCCCATGCTGCCGGACACAGCCAGCCTCCATGTGTAGGTCCAGCAGAGGAGAGGGACGGGGCAGTGCTCGAGTCCTACACAAATCTCATGACTAGAATGTAGCAGGCAGCACAGGGCACAGACACTTCCACTGTGTAAAATCAGCACCGCACTGACAGCTACACACTTCCTGCTTTGTTTCAAATGTGACTCTTTATTAGGCCTCTCACTTCACTTTCCTTCCTCTAGCGTCACACATTTGTGTTTCGATCTACAGGGTGATCTCTTTGGTACTTTTACATTGTACTGTTTCAAAGTGCCTTCTTCTGATAGATGCAATACCTAACTATTAATACAGATTATCAACAGTGAGGGTATAGCTTGTAAATGGTCGAATAAGTGTGAATCCTATATCGATTATATCCAACCACACAATGCCCCATAGTGACAATTAACATAAACCATAAACAGTGGCCTCATTTACAGTTTACTGAACCCATTTCTTGATGGTTAATAGATGGAAACACAATAATAAAGGTGATTTTTTTTTGAGAGAGAGATGGACTGACTAAGTTGTAACTCACAAAACGTTTACCCTTTTGTTTTCCCCCGTGAGGACAAAGCGTGCACTGTGTAACGGCTCATCCACACTGTCTAACGCCTCATCCACACTGTCTAACGCCTCATCCACACTGTCTAACGCCTCATCCACATTGTCTAACGCCTCATCCACACTGTGTAACGGCTCATCCACACTGTCTAACGCCTCATCCACATTGTCTAACGCCTCATCCACATTGTCTAACGCCTCATCCACACTGTCTAACGCCTCATCCACACTGTCTAACGCCTCATCCACACTGTCTAACGCCTCATCCACACTGTGTA
Source organism: Eucyclogobius newberryi (assembly GCF_026437365.1). NCBI lineage: Eukaryota > Metazoa > Chordata > Actinopteri > Gobiiformes > Gobiidae > Eucyclogobius > Eucyclogobius newberryi. Next base: position 19,588,680 of record NW_027316056.1, on the reverse strand, counting down.
ACGCCTCATCCACATTGTCTAACGCCTCATCCACATTGTCTAACGCCTCATCCACACTGTCTAACGCCTCATCCACACTGTGTAACGCCTCATCCACATTGTCTAACGCCTCATCCACATTGTCTAACGCCTCATCCACACTGTCTAACGCCTCATCCACATTGTCTAACGCCTCATCCACATTGTCTAACGCCTCATCCACATTGTCTAAAGCCTCATCCACATTGTCTAACGCCTCATCCACATTGTCTAACGCCTCATCCACACTGTGTAACGCCTCATCCACATTGTCTAACGCCTCATCCACATTGTCTAACGCCTCATCCACACTGTCTAACGCCTCATCCACATTGTCTAACGCCTCATCCACATTGTCTAACGCCTCATCCACATTGTCTAACGCCTCATCCACATTGTCTAACGCCTCATCCACACTGTCTAACGCCTCATCCACACTGTCTAACGCCTCATCCACACTGTCTAACGCCTCATCCACACTGTCTAACGCCTCATCCACACTGTCTAACGCCTCATCCACACTGTGTAACGCCTCATCCACATTGTCTAACGCCTCATCCACATTGTCTAACGCCTCATCCACACTGTCTAACGCCTCATCCACACTGTCTAACGCCTCATCCACACTGTCTAACGCCTCATCCACATTGTCTAACGCCTCATCCACACTGTGTAACGGCTCATCCACACTGTCTAACGCCTCATCCACATTGTCTAACGCCTCATCCACATTGTCTAACGCCTCATCCACACTGTCTAACGCCTCATCCACACTGTGTAACGCCTCATCCACATTGTCTAACGCCTCATCCACATTGTCTAACGCCTCATCCACACTGTCTAACGCCTCATCCACATTGTCTAACGCCTCATCCACATTGTCTAACGCCTCATCCACATTGTCTAACGCCTCATCCACATTGTCTAACGCCTCATCCACATTGTCTAACGCCTCATCCACACTGTGTAACGCCTCATCCACATTGTCTAACGCCTCATCCACATTGTCTAACGCCTCATCCACACTGTCTAACGCCTCATCCACATTGTCTAACGCCTCATCCACATTGTCTAACGCCTCATCCACATTGTCTAACGCCTCATCCACATTGTCTAACGCCTCATCCACACTGTCTAACGCCTCATCCACACTGTCTAACGCCTCATCCACACTGTCTAACGCCTCATCCACACTGTCTAACGCCTCATCCACACTGTCTAACGCCTCATCCACACTGTCTAACGCCTCATCCACACTGTCTAACGCCTCATCCACACTGTGTAACGCCTCATCCACACTGTCTAACGCCTCATCCACACTGTCTAACGCCTCATCCACACTGTCTAACGCCTCATCCACACTGTCTAACGCCTCATCCACACTGTCTAACGCCTCATCCACACTGTCTAACGCCTCATCCACACTGTCTAACGCCTCATCCACATTGTCTAACGCCTCATCCACATTGTCTAACGCCTCATCCACATTGTCTAACGCCTCATCCACATTGTCTAACGCCTCATCCACACTGTCTAACGCCTCATCCACACTGTCTAACGCCTCATCCACACTGTCTAACGCCTCATCCACACTGTCTAACGCCTCATCCACACTGTCTAACGCCTCATCCACACTGTCTAACGCCTCATCCACACTGTCTAACGCCTCATCCACACTGTGTAACGCCTCATCCACACTAACGCCTCATCCACACTGTCTAACGCCTCATCCACACTGTCTAACGCCTCATCCACACTGTCTAACGCCTCATCCACACTGTCTAACGCCTCATCCACACTGTCTAACGCCTCATCCACACTGTCTAACGCCTCATCCACACTGTCTAACGCCTCATCCACATTGTCTAACGCCTCATCCACACTGTCTAACGCCTCATCCACACTGTCTAACGCCTCATCCACATTGTCTAACGCCTCATCCACACTGTCTAACGCCTCATCCACATGCAGGAATCATGACAACCTGCCATATGGAAAACCTCTTTTATTCTCCCACAAAAAAACACAGACGCATTGATAAGATTTTTCTTATTTATTTGATAATATTAATGCCAAATAACATAATTTATATGTGATTTTGCCCAGGTATGAAAGTGATGATAAAATTAACTATTATCAAAAAGCTACTGACAAAAGACCACAAGCACAGCTGTGTAGCTACTTCTAAGCAGCGCAGAGATGAGAACTGGTTTAATATAAATGCTCCTCTGACAGTGACAGATACAGAAGAAGGAAAGTAGATCTAGAGACACATAGATAGCTAGCTAGATAGAAAAGAAAAGAAGAGAAGAGAAGAGCAAAGAAGAAGGAGGTCAGAGTAGTCATTGGAGTGGCAGTGATGACTGGATGGAGTTGTGAAGGGTGCTCTTGGTAAACCAATGCATGACGATTTCAGCCTTAGGCCACTTCTTCCTCTCCCTCCTCCTCAAACTCGCCCTCCTCAGCCGTGGCGTCCTGGTACTGCTGGTATTCGGACACCAAGTCGTTCATGTTGCTTTCTGCCTCAGTGAACTCCATCTCATCCATGCCCTCTCCCGTGTACCAGTGGAGGAAAGCCTTACGACGGAACATGGCGGTGAACTGCTCGGAGATGCGCTTGAACAGCTCCTGGATGGCTGTGCTGTTACCAATGAAGGTGGCAGCCATTTTGAGACCACGAGGAGGGATATCGCACACAGCGGTCTTCACATTGTTGGGGATCCATTCGACGAAGTAGCTGCTGTTCTTATTTTGGACATTCAGCATCTGCTCGTCAACTTCCTTCATCGACATGCGGCCTCGGAAAACTGCAGCCACAGTGAGATAGCGACCGTGCCGGGGATCGCAAGCCGCCATCATGTTTTTGGCGTCAAACATTTGCTGGGTTAGTTCGGGTACTGACAGAGCGCGGTACTGCTGGCTCCCCCTGCTGGTCAGAGGTGCAAAACCAGGCATGAAGAAGTGCAGACGTGGGAAGGGGACCATGTTGACTGCTAATTTACGCAAGTCAGCATTGAGTTGCCCGGGGAAGCGCAGACAGGTAGTAACCCCGCTCATGGTGGCTGAAACGAGATGGTTGAGATCGCCGTAAGTGGGCGTGGTTAGTTTGAGAGTGCGGAAGCAGATGTCGTAAAGAGCCTCGTTGTCTATGCAGTAGGTCTCGTCTGTGTTCTCAACCAACTGATGCACGGACAGAGTGGCGTTGTAAGGCTCCACCACAGTATCAGACACCTGTAGAATGAGAGAGCAAAGATATCAATGTAAATACTGTAATATCAACAGGTGCAAACTTTTTTTCATTACAAAACATGAATTTGTTTTTGACAGAAGAAGTTACTGAGTTGTTACCTTTGGTGAAGGCACCACGCTGAAGGTGTTCATGATGCGGTCAGGATACTCCTCCCGGATCTTGCTGATGAGTAGAGTACCCATCCCAGAGCCAGTGCCCCCTCCGAGCGAGTGTGTGAGCTGGAAACCCTGCAGACAGTCGCAGCTCTCCGCCTCCTTCCTCACCACGTCCAGCACCGAGTCCACCAGCTCTGCTCCCTCTGTGTAGTGACCCTTGGCCCAGTTGTTCCCTGCACCACTCTGACCTACACACATAAATGATTAATTTGTAATCATATTCTACACCTATGTTTTGTTGTTTTACAGGCTTGTTGGCCATTTTAATGATTTAATCCTTAAACTAAACCTTTAAAAAAAAACAATCTTATTATTATACATATATTATGGAATAATATTATTGAATAACATAATGGTCAATTCAATAAATACTAAAAAATAATGATAAATTAGTTACCAAAGACAAAGTTGTCAGGTCTGAAGATCTGTCCAAAGGGACCAGAGCGGACTGAGTCCATGGTGCCAGGTTCCAAATCCACGAGGATGGCCCTGGGCACATACTTCCCTCCTGAAATATATTCAAATATAAGATAAGATTTTAAAATGTGAGGAGTTATGGAGCATTTGTATTATCGTTTGGTTCCGCACCTGAAGCTTCATTATAGTAGACATTGATCCGGTCCAGCTGCAGATCACTGTCCCCATGATAGGTTCCAGTCGGGTCAATACCGTGCTCATCACTGATCACCTCCCAGAACTACATGCACACAAATTATCATTAATTGATTAAGACAACACCAATAATAATTGTAATAGATAGAATAGAATGTCTTGATATACAAATATGGCCAATTCTATCCTAAACTGCAGAGATACCCTCACCACTGCCCATAGTTTGAGAAATACTACCTAATATAAATATTACATAATATATTAGGTAGTATAATACTAATATAAATATTACAATCAAATATCAAACCTAAATATAGCTGTGTAAAAAGGCCTATTCTGGTCACATTGCAATAGCCTTGAATACAGTTTGTATCACATGGTGATAAGGATGCCAACGCGCAACCGGTTTTCCAGTGCTTTCGGTGCCACACCCCTCTGTCAGACTGGCCCACACATTATGCACACAAACACCCACACATTTTTAGCAAAATGCGCATCGCTCCCACGGGACACACAAAGAGGGCACAGCTGCGTCTACTGTCTGATGCGTAAAAGCCGGTGCACAGCGAGGACAGCGGGGATGTCTCGTCGTGCCACCGCCCATCCTTAACCAGGGCATTGTTTGAGCGCATCACATTATTGCACAACCCTCCATTTTACACTGACACATTTAGACTTTTCTTGGACACCATCCGCGCGCAGACAGTTACGGTTCGTGTTTAATCGCAAGGAATCTGGCGCACGAAGCAGGTTTGTAGTCTATGCGTGATCCTTTGACAAACCTTGGCTCCAATCTGGTTCCCGCACTGGCCGGCTTGCAGGTGTACGATCTCACGCATGTTGTCACCGCGGTGTGACGGGTCGGTCTAAAGTAAAGTCGGTGCGGAGTCTTGGTCCGGTCCGGTTTGCGTTTAACGGCTCAGACGGGCTCTAACTGAGGTCTCTAACTGAGGCTGAAAGTCGAAGAGGAGGAGAGAGAGGTTCTGAGGCTGTGGCTGCTGTGTCGCCGTTTCTAAACCAAGCGCATGCGCAGATAGTTTCGCTGCTGCAGCATGACGTCATCGCCATGGCAACCAGAACCGGGCACGACTGGAAAACGCTGTGTCCGGGGCGGAGAGCGGCCGGGGCGGTCTTCTTGAGCCTTTGACCGCGCAGTGTGGCCTACTTTCTGTGATGGATAAGCGTGTTTGATCTTCATAAAGCCCTTGACTCTTTGGCTGCTCATCCTGGTGACCTGCTTGCCTGACCAGCCATTCCCAACACGTTTTGACAGACTACTTGACAAAACGGTGAGTGGGTGGCACACAATCCTGGGCTCTGTAGTCCGCTTTGGTGAGCCCCCACTGCCTACAGATACTCTCACCTGTTCAGGGAACTTATGGCCCGTTTCTACCAGCCTTACTACTCCTCTAGGTCTGGTTGTGTTTCTATTACTGTGTCTGGTACAGTAACCATGGATTCAATCAGTGATCAGGGAACAATTTAGTTCCTACTAGAGCTGCACATGGGACCAGGTACTGACCGGGCGAGTCACGTGACTGCATCAGTTGGGCCAAGGACAGTATGGCCATTTAGGGCTTGATATACGGAATCCTAGGTCTGTAATATTGAGGTGTGGGTATATGTATCATTAATTAGCAGATCTAGCAATTACAACTATGAATAATCGGGTAGGTTCAGCATCTGTGTAGCATACTGTCTTAACAAAACACAATGTCTGATATCACCCACCAAAAATGACAGTTGGCTGGGTGATATGGCAAATCAAATAAATACAGATATATTGAGTTTCTATATTTAGTGAGCTCGATTTTCAATTGGGTATATTTTGTCCTTCCACAAAACAAAATCAATATGTCGTATAGATTAATTTCATGAACATAAACATGTCTTTAAAGTAGTGCCATTTAACAGAAACATTTTTCTTCCAAAGTCAAAACTCCAAAGAACTCTCGATTGTTAATATTGTTCTATTGATTTACACACACAAAACCGTAAAAATAGTGAGGACAAGAACCAAAACAGCAAAAGACAGACAAAAACACAGACATTTGACAAATGGAGGGACAACGGTCTAGAATATATATAGAGAGAGTGTTTTTCAAACTTCCTATAAGTTATCTGTTCTTTTCCTCTGTATCTTCCTCTGTATCTACCTGCGTTGCAACAATGAAATTTCCCCATGTGTGGACAATAAAGGATTATCTTATCTTATCTTATCTTAGAAACTTCAGAGCGGAGTGATTGCGCGCGTCAGTGTGTGTTGCGCGCGCGGATGTGGATGTGTGTGATTTCTGTCCAAAAGTGTTTGACCTGAGTGCAGTGCTGGTGGATATATGTGTGTCTATACTTTTCCGAGGGCAATGTGTTCAAATCTCTTATGTGAAATCCATATTGGCTAATCTGTTACCCATCTAATGTGTTCTGTGAAGTGTTTTGTATTGTTTTAATTATAAGTTGGCATTTTTGGACATAAGATATATATTTTTGCAGATTTGGGTCCATAAATTGGCATCATGGGTGATTGAAAGGTCAATTTCCCATTTTATTGTTGGTAGGCATATGGTCTGCGATGGCTTTGAAATTATTTTGGATATTTTAGAAAGAAGTTTCTTTGGAGAAGAGATATTAAATTTGTGGCTCTGATGTTTGTTTTCTCCATAACGGATTATTTGATTTGTAGGTATTTAAAAAAAAAAAAAGATTGCTCCTGATGCCAAACTCCTGGACCAAGTGTGGAAATGTTGTTAATATGTTGTTTTTAAAAATATGTTTAATGTGGATGTGGAAAATATGTGAGTGTTTTATGAATTGCTCAAGAAGTCGGGGTTGTTCCAAGTTAGATGGGGGAAATGTGGAATTTGTGATTTGGTGAAATTTCCACCAGGCGGTCAGAGTAGAAACTATGGTTGTAGCATTAAATCATGTGTGTCGTTTTATTGATTTGGTGAGAAATGGGATGTCTGCTATATTTAGTTTTATGCATAGTGATTGTTCTATTTCTAGCCATATAATATCAGATTAGGTGGAGTGAGTCCATTTGTAAATGTACTGCAGTCGGTTAGCCAACGAGTAATATTGAGAATTTGATGCTTTGGTGCTTTGTTTTTTTGTAGTGTACTGGATTTAATCCTTATTGTTTTATTTTTCCAATAGAAGTGAGTGATAATGGAATTTAGAGATTCAAACCAGGGGGTGGGTTGGGATCATTAAGAATAAATAGTTTATTTTTGGTCAAATTGCCATCTTTATTGCTCTATCCTGCCAAATATGGAGAGGGGAAGGTCGAGCCATCAAGGTCATTCTTCTTCTATTGTGCTGTGAAGTTGAGTGTTATCAACTCTGACAGTCTGGAGGAAATCGTGATGCCCAAGTAATGTGATCATGGCTTATGGGTATGGGTGATTGGTGCCACATCCCATTTGGGTTTATGTAGCGGGAGGATGGATGATTTATTCCAATTAAGGGCATAGTCCGACATTTTTGAAAAAGACTGAATTGTTTGGATTATTTCTTGAATAGATGTTTGAGGTTCTTGTATAAATAGTAGTATATGGTCTGTATAGAATGAGTTGAATGAATGAATTGTGCTGTTTCAACACCTTTGATTGATGGGTTCAGGCGTATAGCTGCTGCTAGGGGTTCAATACAAATTGTGAATAGAGACGGAGAGAGTGGACATCCTTGCATTCATGTAGTGTGAAGCTTTGTGATGTTAGTCCATTGGTTGTGACTGGCAGATGCGGATGTGTATAGAATCTTTATCTAGTTAATAAATTACTCCCCAAAGCCAAATATTTGTAGTTTGGTGAATAGAAATCTCCTGTTGAAGGCTATGAGTGTGTCTTTCTGTTGTACTGATGAGTAATACATGCATTTATTACATCTGCGGGTGTTGTTGGATGCGTGTCTTCCTTTTATAAAGCCGGTCTGATCTGGATTAAAATGATATGTGATATATTCTTTTCAATTCTATGTGATTGCTTTACTGATCATTTTTATGCCAACATTTATAAGTGAGATGGGAGGTAATTCGATGTGAGTGTGTGGTCTTTGTTGGGTTTAGGGATGAGTGATATTAGGGCTGTGTTCATGTGGGATGGGAATGCAGCATTTTGTTTTATTTATGTTATTGTTTTAGTGAATAATGGGAATGAGGTTGACCAAAACCTTTGATAGAACTCAGCAGGAAAGCCATCCGGTCCTGGTGCTTTATTATTTTCATTTGACTCAGAGCTGAGTGTAGATCTTTTTCAGTGATTGGTATTTCAAGAGTGTTTACTTGTTCCGGTTTGAGTTTTGAAAGGAGTGTTATGGATAATGGGTTATCGAGGAATTGGTTTATGTCTTCTTGATTTGGGTCCAGATCAGATGAGCATCATTTTGTTTTGATTGGCAAATTATTATTTTTTTGCGGATTTATTGCTGTTGTGCAAAGTCTTGTGACGAAGTCTGTGGATAAGGAATTGGTTTCTTTTGTTTATTATTTAATTAGCAATAATTTATTTGTTTCTTAGTTCTTCATGGATGTTTTTTGATGGATTGTTTCCCTGTAAGAAGGATTTCCGCTCTCTCCTGAAGTAGCTGTCAACATCTGGATCTTTAAAAAGAGATGTATTGAAACGCCATCTGGTGGGGTGCTTCTGTATTGCAGGTATGTTCCACGTGAGAGTTACTGGTCACTAACATTGATGGGGTGAATTTTGTTTCTATGATATTTGGTATGATTGAATTACTGCTTAGAAAGAGATCAATAAGGGAGTAGGTTTGGTGGACATTAGAGTGAAAAGTATATTCTTGTGGATGTTGAAGCCTCCAACCATCTCCAAGACCAAAATCACTCATATACTGTTTTTTTTTTGTTTCTTTTGGAGGATTGCCAGAATGGGTTTGTATGTTTCAACCGGTCTATTGATGGATTGATAAGGAGATCCTCCAACTATAAAACCCAAGCATTTAATTTACGATTAGACATGACTCAATCTTGATCTCGATTAAAATTCGATTAATTTCCCAGCCCTAGTATGACATCATCACATTGTAGAATCCGGAAGCACACACACCAGAATAACACTCGTTTTCAGTGGTTTGTGTGTAAACATAGATGTATCCTAATACCAAGGTTAAATCAAATATCGGTGTTCATTTAGATCAGGAGCTAATAAGGCTGAGTGAAAATGATGCTCATGGAAGTGGAATATCTTAGACGTCTAGGCTTGGGTCAGAACAAGATGAGCTCTGTTTCTGATAAGTTATGAGAAAAAAAAATGGATGCTTGTATTTGTTATCCTAGTTAGATCACCCAGTCCACACACCTTCTTCTAATATATACTTACAAATTAAACAAATACATTGTTGAGGCCAATGAAGAGTCTCCAATGTAGTTTGTGTTTTGTAGTTGTATGCATTGCTGAGCACAAGAGGAGAAACCACACATTTTATTCAAGTAACATATAATCAAATGTAGATTAGCCTTCCTGAAATAAATGATTAAAATGTTCCAACTACTCAAGAAAGAGTAATTATAGTCTAGCAGTCTGGACGTAACATTTGATTTTTAATTTACTTAAGAGTAGCTTACTGTTAGAAACAAAAAATCTATTAGGCCTATTTCACTGTGTGCAGCAATTTGTAAAATGTATTGTAGAAAAAAGTGGAACGGATTGGACTTTAAAGCAAATATTGCTCAAGTAGGATAAAAAAAAGTCTGCCATCTGAAAATAAGTGGGCATATTGTACATGCCCACCTCTGCTACTGAGTCCACTGGTCCCAGGAGTGACTCGTATAGGTTTTAATTGGTCCACAACAATGGCCTTATCCCAAAGTGTGTTTATGGCGGAGCCTGTGAGTCACATTAAATGGGATGAAGCTTTTGTAAAAATGTTTTTAAACAATATTTGATATAAATTAACAGATGCTTTATTATTTTTCAAAAGAGAATTGAATACATTTATTTGCAAATGATTTTATTAAAAGTTAATATAATTTCATTTACAAATCATTTTGTAACTTGAATCACTTTCTTACCCATTTTATAGTGGTGACATTCATTTAACTGTTTATTACATTTCAGAAAATAATGTCATATACACAAAACCTATTATCGTTAGTTCTACACACATTAATGATTTGTCCAAGGTGAATTTTAAGTTTAAGAAGTGCATGGATTTTAAAATACAATGATTCAAACTTGACTGTCTCACTTAAACCAGTGTCCCACTTTATTTGAATGTTATTGACATTTAATGAATAATGGTCATACAGCCTATATAGTCAAATCTTAGAATATGAAATTAAACGTAACATGATGATTACTTCACTCAAGACTGTTCGTGGTTTGAGAGGTAATTCTCTGGTTGCTGCATTACCTTTATTGGTCACTAAGGGGTGGTAGAGTTATTTTGGTGTGTTTGGTTGTGTGATGTGATAAAGAGATCACATAATAAGTGCTGTCCTTCGTTCAGACTTATTCATGGGCTGTAAACAACCCACGCAGCCACAGCTATGCATTATCCATGAATCTGTCCTACCGCAAGACGTTATAAAACATAAATCATGCCAATTTGTCCAGGCAACATCATCAATGTTAAAATGTCCTTATCTCACAGTGGTTATACGAGGATCTCATGGAAGGTCTCAAACTCTTCCTGATGAAACAAACCAAACTGTAAACAAACAGAAAATCAAAACGTTTTTTTGTTTTGTTTTTTTAACCTTGTTTATGTCATTGATTATTTGATTTCACAGAAATTTCACAAGAATTGTAGCGTAGACAAAAGGAATATGACAGAAAATTATTTCAGTTGTTTTTGATGAAGCATTTCCAAAAGCCTCAAAAATGTATGAAGCATTATAATAACATAACAGGTGTGTCAAGGGTTATTTTGTTATTATTATAGTTTATGCTAAAACTTTAAAGAAAAAAGCCGTTTTATTAGTTTTAATAAATACATTTTTTTTTTACTATCTATCTAATGAAAAAAAATCAATGCATGGAGGCAAGTCTTGAAATCCATCATGCAGTTGGGCCGCACTGAGCCTGGGCCTGCCACAGGGGAATGAGTTGCCTTTAAATGGCAGTGGAAGACATAGTCTAGTGGGGTGAACTAATGGTCAAAATAGAAATAATAGCAGGAAAGTAGGGTCAATTAGCTTCTATTTGAGGCCCGAGCTGAGTTGCTGAGGTCACTTGACAAGGGTAGAAGAGCTAATACTTAATATGCCAATAAGATTGATCACTAAGGGACATGTTTGACCAGCAAAATAGTGTTGAGTGTCAAGAATATAGACCCTGGTACAAAATAAGTCACCATTTCAAATTTTCATGAATTCTATATATATATATATATATATATATATAAAATATAAAAAAATAGAACTTTTCTGTCAAAGATATATTATATATATATAAATATATAATTATTATTATTATTATTTGTGTTTTATTTTTTCACACCAATGATCGTGGGCCGGCCCACCGCTACTTGGGTGGATTCGAATATGGGCCTTGGAGGAAAATAATTGCCCACCCCTGTCCTAGAGGATGGGCTGAAACAGACAAACGGGGTAGCCCCCGTTTGTCTGCTCATCCGAGGGGAAGGATAGAAACTGTTCTCTAGCTAAAGACAGCAGAAATCAATCAAAAAATCTCTTTGGGCACATAATAATATATGGAGTACCCATAGCACTGTAAGAAGGTTAAAAGCTCTGAAAAGTCGATTTCGCATGATGTGGGACCTTAAATTGGCAGGTATTCATTATTGTGGGGACATGATTGCTTGGTCATTAAACCTCCATAAGTTTCGGTGTGATGAAAAACGAGGACATTAATGAATTAAAACAAAACATATTTTTAATGCTGAAAAATCTTCAAAATGTTTGTCAATAAGCAGGAAGATGAAATCCATGAATAGGTTGTTTTATGGGCACCTACAGGAAAATCCTAATTCAGGTTTCTCCAGGCTTGGGACCTGCACAATCTCACCTTGTTAAATGCCTTATAAATATACAGTAGACATAGAATAACTTATCATGTCACCCTCAATCATCATTTGTGTAAGTGATCTTGACCTTGATTGTTGACAAAGTTACTAGAAAGGCTGATCTGTTCACATAATGATAAACACTCTGGGGTTTTTGGTCACCCCCCCTCCGGTTCAGGGTTATTAGCACTAATTATAGCAGTAAATGTAAACAGAAAAATTCTCACGAAAGTTTATATTTACCAAAGCACATTCATCCGTCAGAGCAATTGTGACACATCTGCTGAACTATTATGCATGGAGGAAATTCCTCAAGTGAAGATATACGGTGTGTGCATTTCAAAAAGGAGATGCAGATTCCCACACAACTGCTCCGACGCTTCAAAGCAACAAGTAATGATCAGCAGAAACACAGAGGGACAAATGATAAGAGCTGGGAATAAACAAAACCGCTTACAGGCGCCTAAGCAGAGCCATGGAGCATCAGCACTTCACCAGCCTCTGACACAGTAGTAGAGTAACCACAAACCATAGCTTTATGTTTTACACTGTTGCTATACTATGAGGTATATTTTTTCTTTGAACTACAGAGACAATATTGGAATATATGATTGTTTACATTGGTTCTCAAACTGTGGTACGTGTATTCCTTTGCAGTCAGGATTCAAACTCACAACACTGCGGCCATGTGCTGCCGCCTTAACCAATCAACCACCGGGCAGCACGAATTTAGAGACAATTACAGGTAATCCCCATTTGTGTCCATTTGGTCCACTAGAATCTTATGTGAGTTGTCCTATTTCAGATTCAGCTCCAGTTTTGACCGACGTTTTAGACCTGGCTAGACTTGGTGGTACTCAGAAGGGTAAATATTTTCTTTAGTGGTACTTGGTGTTAGACGTTTGAGTAGCATCGGTTAAGCATAATATAAACCTTTCACATTATATCAACCTTTTACCAGACCAAAACAAAAACATTACAGGTTAGAAAATTAAAAATCATTATATTATATTATATATTTAAGATTTTACAAAAATCTTCCATTTTCTCTATTTTGTAACCATGCAACCATGCTGTAAAAAGGGCTAAAACATGTAGTATTATTATACAATAGTTATGATTTGACCAAAAATAATTCACAATGATATGAGATTGTTTAACTGCCAGAAACGTTGTTTTCTGAGTGTAAACTGCTCTGCCTTTTGGATGTAATGTCACTTATTGATGACACATTTGAACTCACTCTTCTTCACAAACTGTCACTTGACTGATATAGAACAATGATAAATATTAATCATAGGACTAATTCACTAAACAGATGAAAGAAAACAGCACAACCTTTTGTATATGTACATGTATATGTATTTTAAGTTTACTTTAATGAGCAGGTCAAATGTGAAGCTCATTGTCAATAGTTTATAATAGTTTATTAATAAACCTTTATCACACACTGGCCAGGCTACAATAATGAAGCCACCTGTTTTTGCTACAGCCCCACAAATAATTACCATATCAGACATGTAAAGACACACATTAGGTGCAGGAGTGCAAGCCGTGGGTGGATCAACAATAATTAACTCCATCTTCATGTGTAAATGTTACTCATCTAATTTATTATGGTAATATTTAATCGTGATGCTAAATTATTATTACTTCTGTGTGTTGAATTGGACATGTTATCACGGAGCACTTTAATTAGAGTGCACGTTCATGAAAGGGGCTGTACCTGGACGGCGTGTGGCGTTAAAAGTAGGTCAGCCACGCCTATTCATTTGTGTTGAGTGTGGCCCAGGTGTGTTGTGGGTGTTGTACCCCTGCGTGCCTCAAATGTGTGTGCTTCGAACTGGGGACTTAATAATAGTTGCAAAACGGAATGAATCATCGTATCATTCAAGGGTGCAACCTAAACAGCAATTAATGATAAAGCAACATAAAAGAACACCGGTGATAACAATGTGATTTCACCCTGGAGAGACTCAAACACAAAAGCAGAAAATATGTTTTAGCGAACTTTATCGCAAAGTTTATTTGGCGCTCAGACCCCGGTGGAAGGTGTAGCGATCATGGGCACTCCATGATCTGATTGAATTAGATACCTTCCCCCGGAGCCTGGAGACTGGTGGTGGTAGATGTGGCGAGAAGGTAGAGGATGATGGGAATGCAGAGGAGGAGCAGGGGAGGTGGTGGGTCGCAGATACGGTTTGAAGCGACTGAGCCATCTGCCTGAGGGTTTAAATGCGACCGCCTGTGCGTTGATTGGAGCGGGGAGGAGTGACTGAGAGCGTTGATAGTGGATGAGGAGCAGGTGCGAGGGCCATGATGCAGACGTCCCCTGACCTTTCACCCTCCTTCTTGGCTGGAAAAAACTGCATAACCTCTTTGGGATAAGCGCAGAAACCTGGGAGAGTCCATGGTGAAGTGAGGGATCTGACTCCCCCAGACGGACAGGCGGACGCCCGCTTGAGTGCGATGATGGCGCTGGGGAGAGGGGTCCTTCCATGGTGGCCGACGTAGATTTAAGTTAGGTCTTCCAGATGAACTTACGCAGGCTTCATTACTGAAATATTCAAATGAGCTGGGTTAGTTCTTTGACTGAAAAGGTTAATCAAACTGTTCAAGTAATTTACTGGAAGTAACACGCCTCGTTGAATCTGATTTGAGACTTTTGAAGCCCTACATTATTCTAAATGAACGATTGATGTTTTATTTATCTGGATTTATGTAATACAAATATTTAGACAGACAAAATGACATGGCTTGTAATTTGTTAAAATACTTAAATTATCACTCAAAGGCTTCATGGAAAATGTAATAATAATGAGCTGAATAGAGTGAATTAATAAAGCAGATAAACACGCTGCACAGTCCCTCAAATGTCCCTCTCTCCAGGTGTTTAACATGTTTTTCTGTCTTCACCAACTCCAAAGTCTCCAAGGTTTTCCCGAGGTTATTACTGAAGCAGGAGCTTTTGCGGAACATAAAAGTCTCATTTCACTGCAAACTGTGATTCATTTGAAAGCGTTTTAAGATATTATCAAATTAAAGTAATTGCTCATCAAAACAGACGGAGGCGAACAACACATGGCTCTTATTTGTGTTTATGGTTCATAATAAAACATAAAGTTAACTTTGTCATCCATAGTAACCTCCTCATGTGCAATTAAATTAGTCATTAGTTAATAGTAAGCTAAGTCAATTTTTATTGACAGTGTCACGCTGGATGTAGCAGATAAAAGAAAACTAAAGGCATTTAAATACAAAGTGCCTTGGGACACTCTCCAATGACAATGATAGACCCCAGTGTTTCCATTTCCTCCTCCCACTCCACCACCACAGCTCTCATGACTGAGGGGTGACTCTATAAAGCCATGAACAATTTAGATATTTTACCAGAGAAAGTTGAGTAGGAAGTAGATACTGTAATAACTAAAGAATATGTGTTTCGAATTGAAAAATATAAACAAGGATTTTTCTTTCTTTGCACTGTTATACCTCCAGTTTCAGCAGTAACTGTTTTAATACAATCAGATATGGCCCAATCCTTTGACTGGAAAGTGCAGTAGTATTACTATCCCACTACCTCACTAGCAAACAAAACGTATAAATGTGATACATTTGGATAATTAGCATTATACCTTACATTGTACATTTGATTAGATGTTGTACAGAGCCCAAAAGGAGTAGTCTGAAAAGTTACTGCTTCATGTACAATACAGAAACATAAAGTACATATTACTTTTTGGAGACTCTCCACCAGTGCAGTGACATGTCACCTTTAAGTAGCAGATACCTGAGTCTGCCAAATCAAAATGAGACCTTGTGGAAAGGTCTGAAATGTCTTTTAAAATTAATGACATGCAGTTATGGATTGCTATAGGTACCTCAGAGGTTAATCAAGTATCATTTTCTTTGATGTTATGGGCAATCCTTTACATGTGCTGGAATCCTTTTAAATGTGCCTCATTGAAATGCATGAGCTGTCGTCAGGCTAAATGCATGTGGTAGAAGAGCATCTACAGTCATATTTCACTCAGATGTAACCGAGATACTTGAGGTTCACGAGCCGACGAGCAAACCATTTTCAGTCACTGGAGGGCCTCAAGTGGAAATCCCCGTGTCCACACTTACTCTCACATATATCAAGGCCAAATGACATTCAGCGACTGATTTGTGCATAAATGAACGTGAAAATAAAATGTGACACGAGGCACAGCACATAAATCAAGGTGCCGTAATTAAAGCTGCTTAAATGGTCTTGTTATTGTTATTCTAAAATGCTGTTTAGTTTGAGACATGTTAACAGTTTGAATTTAGCGCACCTGTAATGAATCTAAAAAAATTAAGAACATTGTTGTAGGTTTTGCTGTAGGGCCTATTTCATTCATTTCGTTTATTTATACAGAGAAACCCCAATGAGAAAAGTTATCTTTTTCATTATTGAAACGAAGCACATAACACAACTTCCCAGTTGCAATCCAGTTCTGAGGTGCATGAAGTCAGATGTTCAAATCCCCACATGGGCTTTACCCAAATGTACGTCTCAGTCTCAGGTATTAAAACCCTCTCATGTAAATGATGCTGTGACCACTAATGAAAGTCGTGGGCTAAATCTAATCTTCTTAGTCTCTGAATCTAAGATGATCTTTATATATCTTTATTTCTCATCACTATAATCCCTGCCTTTTAGAGAGTGGTGATTCACATTTGCCACAGGTTTTATCTTGGGGCTAATCCTCATTATTTTGACCCCTTGTTGCTCAATTTATGTTCAGACTGTGTGTTTTTTCTGTGATGACATCACAGAAGCATTTTACAAAATGTTTAACTTCGCAACTCAATAGTCTTTTCCATTGACTTGTATTTATTTTAGTGCCATTGGATTTTCACAGGAGAGACAACATACATTGAAATGAAATGTTGATTAATGTGTTAAGTAACTTTTTCCCATAATAAATTATTTCATTTTTCTCTCTTATCAAATATCTCATATTCTTTAGGATTTGAAGTTGATCTACATAAAAAGTGTATGTTCAATTTAAGCCCCAGACACAAAATTGTTTATTGTTGTCCTTGTGATTTTTTATGTCTCCATGGAGATGGATTAGTTTAATGCCACACTGTGGAACATGTGGAACTTACATAAATCATAAACTCAACATTTTTGATCGTATACGGTTTGACTCGTCGACTGTTAATGCTGTTCATCACGGCTCATAATAAAATCCCAGCCGGTCCCGCCCCAGTGTGTTTTTTCCTGGACCACCCCACATTTTACAGCTCTTCAACTCTACGGACTTTACACTATTGAGTTGTCAGTCTGATGGATGTCACCGTCTTTGTCACAGCGCTTAAGTGTGTTCTGATCCTGAAATAACCAGCGGCTTCGTGTGGCAGGTGTTTACAACTTCCTGTCCATGTTTTCAGCTAACAGGAAGAGAGCAGTGCAAGCGGTGGAGACCTGCAACAGTGCACGGGCAGATATATATATATATATATATATATATATATATATATATATATATATATATATATATAAAAAGTGCAGTGCTAGGAACAGCAAAAGATACTGTGGAGAAATAGAGACCGCCTGCAGAGAGTGAGAGAGGGTTTGTATACTATGTGTATATATATGTGTGTATATATATGTGTGTATATATATATATATATATATATATATATATATATATATATAATAAATATAAACATTTTTTTGCTTTGTTTTTTTGTTTTGGATCTATTTGAAATGAATGGAATCCCCTATTAAACTGAAAAGGTCAAGAAAGATGAGGCTAACAGAGAGACCTACTTCATAAGAACAAGAATAAATGAGATATAATTTATTTAGCCCCTGTGGTAGCTCTGCTTGCAGCAGCATACTAACCAGTTTTCCTCCTTCAATTATAGGGAGCATCTTCAGCATGCAATTCACAGAGAAAGGAATTTGGATCATAATAGAAAATAAGATCCAGCCATATACACTACTATACATTCATAAATAATTTAAACATGCTTTGACTTGTAGATGGCCTTTTGAAGTGGCCCATAACACTGAGATTCTCAGCTTCTGTCGCTCTCCACAGTTTGGACCGAATGGATTTATGTGAAATGCCATGGAAAAAGGCTTGTAAAAGCAGTTTGGTTGTTCTAATATTCGCTCAGGTGTTTACTTCCCCAATACATCCTGAGTTTCGTTTGGCTGTGAATCACATTACTGGACAATTCCCATTTTCTTTGAATTTACAACTCACAGATGGTTTTGTAAAGACACCCAAAGGGGCTCTTTAGAAGAAAATATGGAGCCCTTTTGGGTCTGAAAGAGACATTTTCATGTGAGCTATCTCCATGATGATCCAACCCAAGCCCATTTGAGAGAGTTTTGTGAAAGGAAATGCGTGGTGAAGAATACAGTGCTCGACATAGTGGTGAGAAGGGAGAAATGTTGTTTTTTTAAATACTGAAGGATACTGTTATGGCCTTTGTTGCTTCAAATAAAGAGTATGTCCCTTTTTCTTTTGCATATTTCATATATTTCTGTGCTCAAAACCCCCCCAGCCAAACCGATTTTAGCTTCATTATCTTCTGTCTTTTCGGTTGCACATGTCATGAAACACAGTATGTCGTGCACCACTCAGCCCTCTTCAGACAGTGTTCAATTCAGCTTTTAGTGGGGCTGAAATTGAGAATGACCTTGAGGTTGTGTTAATTATTTACGAGCCACTAAATGGTTTGAATTTTCAGATATATTATAAACCTTGTGGGAAACAGTTCTGTGAGGTTTCGGAGACAAACTGCAAAAGCGTGAATCTAAAATAATATTATGACCCCCTTGAGAACATTCTCCATTTGTCTTTGCTTTTTGCTACTGTTCGTCGCATTCACTGAATGTCCCTGGTTCGCCGATATTCTTTAAATTCACCTCCATTCTACACTGTCAAATTGCTACTCTCACATTTTATTAGCCTCCAACGAAATATACAAGTGTTGGATGATTCGCCTTGGCAGAGCTGCAGCAAGAGACAGGAGAACAGAAGAATCACTGCACATCAGTGTTGGAAAGTACAAAAGTAAAAGTGCTGCATTTAAGTACATTTTACAGTGTATACATTTTACTGTACTTTACTGCATTTGAGAGCAGGCATTTGTACTTCACTACATTTTTTAAAAGGACTGAAACGTATAAAGTACTTTCTATGGTTATTTGACAACCTGCCTAAATGTTGTGAGTTCAAACAAGAAGACACATTTAAGTCTAAAAATTTTGAGAATTTGATTGACTAAAAAAAATGATATTTTTTTAATCAAGAAAACTGCCTCTTAAATAGTTTCATGTATGCTTTACTCTAAAAGTAAAATTGTGATAAAAGTCATTTGAAAAAACATTGTGGAAACAGAAATTGTGGCACTCCAGTCACCGGAACGATCCCCAGACCAGGGCCTTTTGAGTTTGCATATTCTCTCTGCGTATCAGGCTTCACACTAAGATACTTCTACTCTCTCGCTCTGGGTTGATAGGGCAACTTTATATAGGTTGTTTTATCATTGTTCATTATTTTATGTGGCACCAAATCACCAAAGCAAGTTCCTATGTTTGTGAATTCTGTTCATTGACAATGGCAATACTATGGAGTCATTGAAGACTACAATTACGACTACAATGTCTATTATAAATAGATTTTACCCTTACAAACACGTCTCAATAAAAATGCACCCTGTAACTGTAACTGACTTACCTGCACTGAACCGGATGCACTCAGACTTGATGGTGCAGTAAATATTCACTTGAGATGCAGCTGGTGGTCCGAACAGCGCTGACGTCAGATGAGCTGTGCCATCTCCCTTCACCTTAATGAATGGCAAATTATAGGTTAAAAGTCTCTGTGGTTTTGTTATTGGCTGATAGAGTGTTGGTGCTGCGGTCGTAATATTGAGGAAACACTGTCATATTCTCATTTTCATGTACAGTCACGCCTCTCAATATGCAAATGTTACTTCACATAATCATAACACATTTTGATTTAGTTCTCTTTGCACGCAATATGTCTTCTTTTTAATAAAGAAATGACCTCCCTCAAAGTATCTTTTACAGACTGAGGACACGTGTCATGTTTACAGCTAATAATT
Source organism: Eucyclogobius newberryi (assembly GCF_026437365.1). Lineage (NCBI taxonomy): Eukaryota > Metazoa > Chordata > Actinopteri > Gobiiformes > Gobiidae > Eucyclogobius > Eucyclogobius newberryi. The sequence continues at coordinate 19,568,541 of NW_027316056.1, read as the reverse complement.
CTATATACATGTGACATTATAGTTTCATGTAATAATATCTTATGATTAGTTGAGACATATGTGAAATGGACTTGCATGAGCTTTTGTCTGAGTTCTTCGGAGCTTACTCAGAGTTGTACTGCGATGGCTTCATGTATGTTTGAGGAATTGTCTTGTATAAATTTAATACTAAATATTTTGGAATGTTTAGTATTAAACTATATCATGATTTAAGGGTGAATAAAATCGGCCAGTTTTACTTTTTTATTATATTATATATGTATTTTTTAAATTCAGTTTCACGTTTGAAATTGATACTATCACCTTATTTTGTGATAGTTAAGTGCCACCACTATTTTATTTAATTTTTCACGTTTTTGGATTTTTAAAACGTGATACCAGGAAATGACCTGCTAAATGATATGACATCAGCCCATTGGCGATCAGATCATATCAGGTCAGACAGAATCACAGATGATCGTCTCCATACATTCTTTAGGCACCGCAGTGTTCCAGGCCAATGCTTAACGCCGATGCTAAACCTATGTATATATCGTATCATGTTAAAACATAAAACTGAAGAAATGTATACAGAATATAAAAATAAATAAATACAATAAAGGAAGGAATACTATGCTTCCCTAATGTTTCGATCTTTATTTAACGTTTATTTTAAAGTGCAATATTGATTTAAAACGGTTTGATAACAGAAACAGGTTAATTGACTTTCTTGACTTCTTGACTTTCTTAATTGACTTTTATTATGTTCTTATTGTTTAAAACAGTTCTATGTGACATGTTTTAACCCTACATGTCGGACCTGGAGTCTAAAGTTTTAAAAATGAATCAGACGTAAGTGAGCAGTGGGCGGAGAAAGAAGGTAGGTGAAAGGTAAGTGGATTATTCAAACATGCATGAATCAATCAAAATACAACTCTGCGTACTCTAACAATGTTAGAGTACATTATAACGTGGTTAAAAACTTATAAAAGTTGTTTTTGCAAAATTATGTCTAATTCAAGTTGATATATTGAAAAGATAAATGACAATTGCCGAAGTCCCACATCACCCATGAAGCAAACTGCCATTTAAAGACATGTTCTTCTCACACCATTTGTTTTAATTAGATCCATTGACACTGGGGATGGAAAACTATATTTCTTTTCAATAAAAGTACTGCAGGCATGTCATGTGTCAACCCTTCATGTTAAATACATGTCTCAACGTAAAAAAATGTGAGTAAATTACTTTAAATTACTCCTTCTAATAACTACGTAATTTACATGGAATTATTTAACTTTGATAGCAATAACCATATAACCTGAAATCAATGAAACTGTATAGCTCAAATGGATTTGGAAACAAAGTAATCTTGAATTGTCTTTCAGTCGCCTCAAGAGCTTGTGTTGTTTATTAACATACATTCAAATGTGTTCAAAGGGACAAAGGAGATACATTTACAATGGTGAATTCATTGAGCGTCTTGAATTACTTTTGTTTTTCTTACAGATGTGCCTTGTAATAAAAAAAATAAATTAAGTCACTAACCAGTTGGCATTTGCACAGTGGAACTTTTGTCAAATACACTATAACAAGCGCAAAACAGCACTATAAGACAATCAAATAATAAGAGCAGACTCAGAGTTTGGCCTTCTAAAATGCCCCACACACAGTACTGTGCAAACTATTTGGACAAGGTTCAGCAAATACTGCCACTAACGAAAGGTCTGTCATCTTCAAAAATATACCGGTGATTGTAAAAGGAAAAAATCTATACATACGTAGAAAAAAATAAATACTGAAAAATCAACAAAACAAACGCACAAAACAAAAAACAAAAAAAGCTCTCAAAAACCCTCGTCTATAAGTTAGCTTGATCCACACCCACACAAACACAGATTTGAAAAAGACTACACACTAAAATTAAACACTTTTACACATCACTGCAGTGCACATACATATTGGTAATTTTAGAGACAAATTATTCCTTCTGTCAAAATTTCACAGAAATCCCCAAAACAATGAATATTTTGCAGTAGGAAATTCCGTTCACTGCTGTTGCATGCAGTTTTGAAGTCATTCGTGTGATCGTTACATGTCGTCAGACGCTGGTCTCCTCGCCCTCTAGCGACCCCATTCGGCACTGCACTCTTTCTTCTAGACACACTTCCTCTATGGTTGTGCTGGTACGACTGGCAGCACCCCGCAGTGGTAGGAAGGAGAACTGCAGCATATGTCTACTTTTTGGAGACCGACTTTTACCCGTCCCGTTGCTGTAGCACACCACTAATCTTCGGTTCTCCTCAGGTGCGCTGGAGCAGTGGCCACTTCGGGCAGGTTTGGCAAGATGGGGCGATTCGCAGCTTGGGTCCAGATCCGCCAGGTTGCCCGTGGCGATGCTGCCGCTCTTTACGTGTGGCGTTTGGCTATAAGTGTGGCGATATTCCTCGTCAATGTCCTTGCCCAGCTTCCAGCGCTTCCATTTCTTTAGCATCTCCGACTGGACCTGCGGCAGAAGGGAACAGACACAGAGATGCAGACAGAGACAGACCTGTGCACCTTTTAGATAATGTCTGCTTTTAAAAGAGTTGGATGTTAACTGATACTTGTGCATCATGCAGACAGAAAGACAGCGAACACAGATAACAGGGGCAATTTGTGAAAGTAACAGGACATAACTGAGATAAAAGAGTCTGCACAAGGCATGAAATAAGTAAAACTAATAACTTAACAGCTCACCTCTTTGTTGACAAAGCAGTAGAGGATGGCGACAAGCAGCCCCTTTAACAATAAAAATACATGATATTTAAACCATTTTGAACTCTAACAATTAAGTAGAAAACAGAGTAAAAATAACAAAGTTTGAGATAAATGTATGACAGTATGGGAATTTATTTAAGAAATGCACATATAATGACTATGAATATGGTCAGTTAAACTACTACTATAGAGACACTATATTTACCGGTACTGTCTTTAGTTTTTTTCATTTATTTATTATAAACCAAAAAAGTATGTGATTAAATAGTTCCATCGTCTTATCTTCTAGTGTTTGTTCTTCTCTTCCCGATGAAACAAGTCCAAAATGAATCAAACAATTTTAATATTTAACAACATCAAAAACCTATGCCCAGGGAAACAAGAGAAGTGTATCCTGGTCTTCAAAATAAATGTGAGCAGAGTAAAGAGTTTGCAGTGTGTGCGTGACCTCTGACCTGGAAGGAGTTGAAGAGGAGGTCACAGAAGAGGCGGATGAGGCGCAGCATGGAGCCTTTAGGGACCGACTCGTCGATGACAAACGTGAAGAGGATGGCGTGAATCCCCAGAAGAGGGATCAGCGTCAGGGTGGACTTTGCTAACCTGCAAATAATGAGGACAAAACTAATATTTATAATGCTTGATTTGACCAACTATAAATCATGTCCTGTGTCACATTGTGTTGAGTAATACACTAGTGATTTACAATCATTATTGTTGTTGAATTCTAGTAGGTCCAATGCTCTTACCTAAATTTGAAGTCTGTGTATCTCATCTGGTGCGCTCGAAGTTTAGACATTAATATTTTGATAATCCTGATGAATATGAAGAAGTTTATCTGCAAGAAAAATAAACCTAACACTTATTTAATGTGTTAAACTGACATCCTCCCTAACATAATCCACTTATATATACACATACACAGATATATGATGTACTCTACATAAAGCTGTTTGTCCATTACTTATAAAATGTTTGCCATATGCACCTGACGTGATACACCGGCAGCGTCACTTATTTCTGCATGAATAAAAGATGAGAGCCACACACAAATGCAATGCTGAGATCTATATGTTCCTAAACTTGGAAATCTAACAACGTCTTGTTCAGCACAAATGTCCTCTGTGTCTGTTTGGCTCTGCGCGTCAGCAGCATTATTTATCCAACGTGTGAATGAACTATTTAGTCACCTCTGAACCTAAATCAATCTCTTAATAGAATAGAAAGTATAAACTTACCAAACATGCAAAAAGAATCGGAGAGCGTATGATCCACCAATATCCCATATTAGTGTTTCTTTCCCAGCACCTGCAAACACACATTATTAATGCCTTCTGGGTCAATGATAAATGGTTGCACTATAAGAACTATAGGAAACAAGGACAAAACCCCCAACATTCAGGTAAGGCAGATAAATTTACGTCTCCACCAGAGCCATACAGTCAGAGAAATTACACACATCAGAGAAATGAATAGTGTTTTGCAAAATGATGAGACTTACTCCTCGTTCTCATAAAGGTATTTGACGGTAATCCATGGAGACACAAAGATGAGAGGCGCACCTGAGGACAGAGCGAGAGTGGACAAAGTCAATGATGCTCAAACTGCTGCTGTTTGGCCTCGGCCTTTTTCTGCAAAGCATTCAGTTGTTGCTGTTTTTTACCATTTCCTGCAGTTGAATATTTTTGCAAGAGCTTTGCAAATTGTGTTAGTTTTGTTTATATTAGGGAAGGGAAGTACTTTATACACAACATTCAAGAGGATTGCAGCTCTGAGCCTTGAAATGTGTACAATGAATCTCTTTCAAGCATCAACTATTTTTGTTTAGAGCATGTCCTTTACAGATAAACACTTACTACTGTTTTAATATTCGTTATATACTAAAAGCACACAGAGGTATTTGATGCTTCAAGTTCACTCACAGGCAGTTCATATAGAGGAGGAAGTAAGCAATTTCATTGCAGAAACACTGTGGTTGTAGGAGAAGCAGATTATTTTCAATTGAGGCACATATACTTTCAAGTGAAGCACTAAATGCATTGTTCTGATGGCAGTTTATTCTTTTACTACTGAAGCATTGGGGAACACACACAAATATAAACACGTGGACATATTTAAATGAATAATGATGACTCACCCCAGCCAATGGCCAGATAGATGTAGAAGTACTTCCTCTCACTGAACACAGTGATGACGAGCAGACTGTGCAGGTAGATGCCCTCCACCAGAAGCCAGTAGTTATTGGCCATGACACTGTACTGCATCATGACCATGGCTCCTCGGCACCACATCACCGCCTGATACACAACACACAAGGAATACAGAGGCTAACCTTCCAAGGCTAACGTGCAACTAACACACAAAAGATGCAACTAACGCCGGGCCTACAGATGTTTCACTGTATAAGCAGTTTTTCTGACTGACATTAATAACATGACTGATATGGGTAAGGCTCATCTGGGTCCGCAACCTGCTTGTCTCCCAGGAGATGTTGATTTGCCAGGCCCTGGAACAGTATGGCGATGGACGTTTCCTCCTGCAGTTCTGCAACGGTGGCAAACCACTAGATACGGCGTGTGCAGCTGGACTTTCTTGGTTGTGTGGTTTAACTGGATTTAGGGGGCGGGGACATTATAGTGGTGTATCATGGTATCTCTCTTCATGAGACAAGCAGGTGATGCCACCAGCCCAGGTTATAGTGCGGCCCTGCCCATATTCTCTCACACTACACACTTCAGTGAAGAGAGCATTTTCTGATTGCAGGAAGTGTGTTGCACAAAAAATCAGAAGTAGAGCTGTTTGCACTTCAGATAATTCTGAAGTGTATAATTGATAATAATAAGGGTTGTGCAACACCCTTAAAATAATAGTTAAGAAATATCACCCAGACCTTGGACCCCCTCACCAACCCGGAAATGCAAACGGCTTGGTTTGATATTTGCCCCCACCCTTGCGAAGAACGATCTGGCTCCCCCGCCCAACCCGTGACATAGTCTCAGGAGAGGGGGGATGATGACGCGGTCTTGCCCCATCCCCCGTCAGTTTGGAGATTTGCGGAAAGGAGATAGTCTGTAATATAGCTAAAAACTGCGGGAATCAATCCAAAAAACACTCTGGGTACATATATGAAGCACAAATAACAATGTAAGAAGGTTAAAAGCTCTGAAAAGTCGATTTTGCATGTTATGGGACCTTTAAAATGCATCCCCCCCTCACAGCGGAATTTTGCTATTTATTTGATAATATCACTATTTATTTATTTATTTGTTTGTTCACTGTTATTATATTTCAATGTGTGGACTACTGTGTTAAAGTAATTTCCCTTATGGAACCAGTTTAAGTCAGTACAGCCACATCATTGATGAGTTATTGATGAGTTATTGATCTCAGAGTAGAAAAATTCCCTTGTCCTCACCGGTATGTTGGCCAAGGAGCGTGTCCGGGTGCTGCTGCTGTTCCGAGGGTCGAGTGTGAGCGACAGCAGAGCGTCTTTCACCAAAATGGACACGGCTCTCAGGATGAACGAGGCAAAAAGGTTCATGTGGATGTTGTTTCTCATGCAGTGGAGCTTCCTGAAAAGACAACTACCGGTAGTAGTATAACTTCAAAGTACGCCATCCTCTTGGCGTGTTGGGGAACCAAACATTGATATAGATATCGGTTTTAAACTTATTGTGATGTTGTCGTGATTTACATAACATAAATGTAAGACTATGTAGAGCCCTGACAGGGAGCCCAAGAGCACATAAAACATTTAAACAACATTTTAACAACAACAAACTCATACACATACTTACATGCTGATAAAACATAAAAAAATGATAAACATATAAATAGAAAAAACAAATATAATTAAATTAATTAAAACAAGAGCACAGTCTTTCAAAAGTGCTTTGAATTCATTAAAATATATCAAATCATGGTGCACAGTGGCAAAGGCGGTTAGTGCTCTTGCCTCCCAAGAAGGAGATCATGGGTTCGATTTCCCAGACCAGACCTACATCACATGATCTCTCTGGGTGGCGTCTGCATGTTCTCCCCGTGTTACCATGGGTTCTCTCTGGGTTCTCCGGCTTCCTCCCACCATCCAAAGACATGCATGTGTTAGGCAAAATTGGTGACTCTAAATTAACCCTAGTGAATGAATGTGAGAGTGAACTGTCTGTAATGTCTATGTCTCTGTGTTGGCCCTGCGACAAGTTGGCCACTGTCCAGGGTGCACCCCGCCTAAGGCCCGAAGTCACTGGGATAGGCTCCAGTCACCCGCAACCCCAAAAAGGGAACAAGCGGTAGAAAATGGATGCATGGATGGATATCAAATCATTTAATTTAAAAAAGTCTTTGATAACTGGATTAACTATTTTCTACAATTAACCCTTGTGCTATCCTCAAAGATAGATTTTTTTAAACTAAAAACAACAAAAACAAACCAGACCCAAAGAAAGAACGATGGCTATGAGGAATACACTTTTAATTTCTAGGGAATGTTGGATAATCCCAGTAAACACTTGAACTTGAACTGCAAAGATCAAATAGTACAACAACACTGGCATAGTATGTATACGTCATAGCCCCATCCTACCTCAAAGATGCTATAGAACCATATCATCCAAACAGAGCTCTTTGCTCTCAGAATGCCGGCCTTCTGGTGGTCCCAAGAGTCTCTAAAAGTACTGTAGGAGGTAGAGCGTTTAGCTACCAAGCTCCTGTGTTATGGAATCAGCTCCCGACCCATGTTAAATATGCTGACACAGTCTCTTCATTTAAGTCCAGGCTTAAAACGTTCCTCTTCGAAATCGCTTATGGTCAGACTAGTTAGGAACAGAAACATAAACCCACAGCTTTAGCTACGCTGCCCTAGGAGTAACTATGCTGGGGGAAGTATGACAGCTTGAGCACTATCCTCTTCTTCTGACTACTTATGCTATCAAACAATATTTATTTTTTGATTCCACTTGCAAACTGTTCACTGTTTCTCTCACTCCTGAGGACCTGTGGACCCAGATGTCCCTCCCCTGGTGAAGTGGTCCCTGCCCTGTGTGGACGGTCCCTCATCTGCCTGAAGAGTAGGTCCAGTTCGCCTCAGACGGTCCCTCATCTGCCTGAAGAGTGGGTCCAGCTCCAGTCTCCCTCGTGTCCTTCTGTGAGAGTCGGATCTCTCCTTCACTGGAACTCCTCCAGGTTTCTACGCTTTTTTCCCAAAGAGGTTTTTTTGTAGTTTTTCCTGGCCGAGAAGGAGAGTCTAAGGACAGAGGACCCTGGGACATCGTCCCTCGCCACCACAGACATTGTCTGACTCCCTCGCCACCACAGACATTGTCTGACTTCATCGCCACCACAGACATTGTTGATTCATTTCTCCCTGTGGCCCTCAGAGGCAACTGTTTGTTGTGATTTTGGGCCTTACAAAAATAAACTGCTTTGATTTGATACATCTGACTTATTACAGTTCAAATGTTAAATGTTAACGTGCTACAAAAAAGGCCTGGTTTTGTGCCCCTCCTTGTTTAGACTTTACCTGAATATGATGAGGATGGCCAGTGCCAACAGCAGCGCTCCCAGGGACAGAGAGTAGCCCACTGTGTACATGATCCATAATTGGTTTAGGATGCGCCCATACTCGTGCTGCAGAGGACAGTCAGCTTTACATCGTTCTACTCACAACACAATATGAGCTATAGTTCTTGATCAGATGGGCGGTTTCCTCTCAGATTGAAATAGTGAACACAAAAACACAATCCTGCAATAATAAATGAACAATCAAAGTCACCTCTGCCGGGTCGTCCTCACATTCAGACGTGTTCTTCTTGGACCAATGGCCGTCCTCACTGCAGCTCCGGTACACAAGGCCCTTCTGGACTGTATACGGGTACAATATTTAAAGAAATGTCAAACAATCTCACAAAAATACAATGTTATGAAAATGTTATGAAAAAGTCTAGCATTTTATTCTGTGTCTATGGAGCAAATGTTTGCACCGTTTGTCCCGTTTGATTGGATATTACTACACCCATTCATAAAATCACAGCTTCCCAAATAAATCCTGCAAGAAGTCTGCTAACAAGAAGTACAGATTATGAGCCACGTTCACATTTATTCAACACCCCTGGAGCAGCTGAAGGAAACTCACAACACAATCTACGCTCTTAGCCATAAAGACCACTACGATGATACAACCTAATGGGGATGAGGCTTTGCTTATCACTAATACAATAATAATAATGTAACGATAAGAGCATGCATAAAAGTCCTGGCTGCTCAAGGTCAAAATATGTCCAAAATTAACCATGTTTGATGTTTAAAGGTTTTTAGTGGTATTCTTGATATGTTTTTTTTTTAAATTCAGGTTTGCTTCTAATAGGACCTCAAAATATTTAAATTCAGACACATTGACAATCCTGGGGTTTAGTCTTTTGGCATTAGTTTTAGAATAGAACATAGCATAGTTTTGCTAATATTTAGGCAAAGCCAGGGGTGCTCAAACAAGATCCAGCCACATCTTTCATTGCTTTGGAGAGTTTTTCGGCCGATTTTTGCACGAGTATATAATACAGTATCATCATCGTACAGCTTATTGATATAGTATAGCATTTCAAATTTATATTTATTAATTTCCATCCATCCATCCATCCATCTTCTGCCGCTTTATCCGGGGCCGGGTCGCGGGGGCAGCAGTCTGAGCAGGGACTCCCAGACCTCCCTCTCCCCAGACACTTCCTCTAACTCCTCCGGGGGGATCCCGAGGCGTTCCCAGGCCAGCCGAGAGACATAGTCTCTCTAGCGTGTCCTGGGTCTTCCCCGGGGCCTCTTCCCGGTGGGACATGCCTGAAACACCTCCCGAGGGAGGCGCCCATGAGGCATCCGGAACAGATGCCCGAGCCACCTCAGCTGGCTCCTCTCGACGTGGAGGAGCAGCGGCTCTACTCCGAGCTCCCCCCGTGTGGCCGAGCTCCTCACCTTATCTCTAAGGGAGCGCCCAGCCACACGGCGGAGGAAACTCATTTCGACCGCTTGTATCCGCAATCTTGTTCTTTCGGTCACTACCCAAAGCTCATGGCCATAGGTGAGGGTAGGAACGTAGACCGACCGGTAAATAGAGAGCTTTGCCTTTCGGCTCAGCTCCTTCTTCACCACAACAGTCCGATGCAGCGACTGCATCACTGCAGCCGCTGCACCGATCCGCCTGTCGATCTCACGCTCCATCCTTCCCTCACTCGTGAACAAGACCCCGAGATACTTGAACTCCTCCACTTGGGGCAAGGACACCCCACCCACCTGGAGAGGGCAAGCCACCTTTTTCGGTCGAGAACCATGGCCTCGGATTTGGAGGTGCTGATTCTCATCCCAGCCGCTTCACACTCGGCTGCAAACCGTCCCAGTGCATGCTGCAGGTCCGGGTTTGATGGAGCCATCAGGACAACATCGTCTGCAAACAGCAGAGATGAGATCCTGTGGTCCCCAAACCGGACACCCTCCGACCCCTGACTGCGCCTAGAAATTCTGTCCATAAAAATTATGAACAGAACCGGTGACAAAGGGCAGCCCTGGCGGAGTCCAACATGCACTGGGAACAGGTCTGACTTACTGCCGGCAATGCGAACACAGCTCCTGCTCCGGTCATACAGGGACCGGACAGCCCTGAGCAAAGGGCCCCGGACCCCGTACTCCCGGAGCACCCCCCAAAGGACACCCCAAGGGACATGGTCGAAAGCCTTCTCCAGATCCACAAAGCACATGTGGACTGGTTGGGCAAACTCCCATGCGCCCTCGAGCACCCGATGGAGGGTATAGAGCTGGTCCAGTGTTCCACGACCGGGACGAAAACCACTCTGCTCCTCCTGAATCCGAGGTTCGACTATCGGTCGGATTCTCCTCTCCAGTACCTTGGAATAGACCTTACCCGGGAGGCTGAGGAGTGTGATCCCTCTGTAGTTGGAACACACCCTCCGGTCCCACTTCTTGAACAGAGGGACCACCACCCCGGTCTGCCAGTCCAGAGGCACGGTCCCCGAACGCCACGCGATGTTGCAGAGACGTGTCAACCAAGACAGTCCTACAACATCCAGATACTTTAGGTACTCAGGGCGGATCTCATCCACCCCCGGAGCCCTGCCACCGAGGAGTTTGCGAACAACCTCAGTGACTTCAGCTTGGGTGATGGATGAGCCAGCCTCCGAGTCCCCGGTCTCTACTTCCTCTTCGGAAGACGTGACTGAGGGATTAAGGAGATCCTCAAAGTATTCCTTCCACCGTCCGACGACATCCCCAGTCGAGGTCAGCAGGCCTCCACCCGCACCGTAAACGGTGTTGGTGAGACACTGCTTCCCCCTCCTGAGGCGCCGGACGGTTTGCCAGAATTTCTTTGGTGCCGACCGATAGTCCTCCTCCATGGCCTCCCCGAACTCCTCCCGGGACCGGGTTTTTGCCTCTGCGACAGCACGAGCCGCGGCTCGCTTGGCCTGCCGATACCCGTCAATGACCTCCGGAGACCTACAAGCCAGAGTGGCCCGATAGGCCTCCTTCTTCAGTCTGACGGCATCCCTTACTTCCGGTGTCCACCACCGGGTTCGGGGGTTGCCGCCACGACAGGCACCGGAGACCTTGCGACCACAACTCCGAGCAGCCGCATCAACAATGGAGGCGGAGAACATGGTCCACTCGGACTCAATGTCCCCGACCTCCCCCGGGACATGGGAGAAGCTCTCCCGGAGGTGCGAGTTGAATACCCTACTGACAGAGGGCTCCACAAGACGTTCCCAACAGACCCTCACAATGCGCTTGGGTCTGCCAAGTCTCTCCGGCTTCCGCCAGCGGATCCAACTCATCACTAGGTGGTGATCGGTTGACAACTCCGCCCCTCTCTTCACCAGAGTGTCCAAGACACGCGGCCGGAGGTCAGATGACACGAGAACAAAGTCGATCATTGACCTCCGGCCTAGGGTGTCCTGGTGCCATGTGCACTGATGAACACCCTTGTGCTTGAACATGGTGTTCGTTATGGACAAACCGTGGCTAGCACAGAAGTCCAATAACTGAACACCGCTCGGGTTCAGATCGGGGAAGCCGTTCTTCCCGATCACCCCTCCCCAGGTGTCACTGTCATTGCCCACGTGGGCGTTGAAATCCCCCAGTAGAACAACGGAGTCCCCGGTCGGTGCACTGTCCAGTACTCCTCCCAAGGACTCCAAGAAGGCCGGGTACTCTGCACTGCTGTTCGGCCCGTAGGCCGCCACAACAGTGAGAGACCTGTCCCCCACCCGAAGGCGGAGGGACGCGACCCTCTCGTTCACCGGGGTAAACTCCAACACGTGGCGGCTGAGCTGAGGGGCTATAAGCAAGTCCACACCAGCCCGCCGCCTCTCCCCGCAGGCAACACCAGAGAAGTGGAGCGTCCAGCCCCTCTCGAGGAGATGGGTTCCAGAGCCCAAACTGTGCGTGGAGGTGAGGCCGACTATATCTAGTCGGTATCGCTCAACCTCCCGCACAAGCTCAGGCTCTTTCCCCCCCAGCGAGGTGATATTCCATGTCCCCAGAGTTAGTCTCTGTGTCTGGAGATCTGGTCGCCGAGGCCCCTGCCGTCGACTGCCGCCCAGATCTCTCTGCACCGGCCCCTTATGGGTCCTCCTGCGGGTGGTGGGCCCACGGGAGGGCGGCCCCACGTCGCTCTTTCGGGCGGTGCCCGGCCGGGCCCCGTGGGGTAAGACCCGGCCACCAGGCGCTCGCCATGGAGCACCCATCCCAGGCCTGGCTCCAGGATGGGGCCCCGGTGACGCCGATCCGGGCGACGTAAACTGCCTTCTTCTTGTTGTCATCATAGAGGGCTTCTGAACCAATCTTTGTCTGACCCGTCACCTAGGACCTGTTTGCCTTGGGAGACCCTACCAGGGGCATGAAGCCCCCGACAACATAGCTCCCGGGATCATTCGGGCACTCAAACCCCTCCACCACGTTAAGGTGTCGGTTCAAGGAGAGGATTTATTAATTTCCAATAAATATATATATTTTTTGCTTGAACTATGAGTCCCACAATCCTCTGCACCAGCCGCCCTCCCCCGCTGAGCAGCACCGCTGGATCGTTGTGCCGAGGGCTGAGAAGTGCCGACGTATGTTGCACGCTAAACTTCACTTGAGCAGAGGTCTGAGAGGGGAAAGAGATGTGTGGTTTTGGAAAACAAAGGAGCTGTGCTAAAAGTGGCGCTGATGTGGAGCTAACAACAAGAAAACAAACTTGTGGGATGTTGCTCTGTCAAATCAGTGCAAACCTGGACAGATCAGGAGCCACAGGTAGAAACACAGAACAGAGTGTAATAACGTCTTAACATGACAGAGTGAAGCTGCTGTGAGGTCTGACTGTGTCCACTAATGTGACTGTGAACACAAGCACAATGCACTCATTTCATTCACCACATGAATCATCAACTATAAAAATAGTGAGCTCATTTGAGTTTGTGATGTGTCTGTGATATCTACTCATATCAGAACTCATATCACAAGTCCATGTTCCTGTTCCTGCTGCTGATGCATGAATATGTGACTGAACGTGGCCAATCCAGTTACATGTCTACCCGGAGACATTTTGAGTTATTCATATATTCTGAAAGTGTGAATTCAAAGCTTTCCAATGATGTCTCACTCATGTAGATCTGATAATATTTGAGTAAGTTGTGGTCATTTGAATGTATACAACTCTCAAACCCTTTCACTGAGAAAACGGCTTCCAAAGTTTCTCACCGGAGTGAGCCCAGAGTCACAGGGGGGCTCATTTGCATCTCATTGAGATAAGCCCTCCCCCCTGTCACACTGACACCACCTTCCCCCTACAGCTGTCACTGAAGACTCAAGAGGAGTGTTGTTATTGATGGTAACTGGACTTGAATCAGAATTAGAAGTTACTATATTAAAATGGAAATACTTGGATTACAAAAGGCCCTGAATAGAATCAAAGAATCAGAATCAGAATAGGGTTCATTGCATTTGTCGATAAACATAATTCACAGGTGATTCACCAACAATGGTGCACTGAATGATTCAACACAAACAACAAAAGATAAGATAAGATAGCCTTTAATGTTACAACGCAGTAGATACAGGGGGAATGGACAGTAACTTATAGGAAGTTTAAAAAACACTCTTAATAGAAGAACTCTTATAAACAGATGCCAGGGCCAGGTATACGAACTGCAACGGGTCCATGGCTTTGAATATATGAGATAATAGATATGATATGTACACCACCAGAGTCCAATTACATCAGAGATCACATCCTCATCCTCTTCTTCATCTGTGCACTCTTCTGTGCTGTGACTCTCGGCTCTTGGCATCAAAGCTGTAAACAAATAACAGGACATTTAAGAAATGGCTAACTATTTCACATAAAACACTCATTAACTATTTATTTTTTTAACAATGTGAGAGTTTCAATATAAATACCTGAAGTGCTGATAACTCTTGATCTTTGGAAGCCGTCTGAAGAAGGGACTCAGATGCTTCTGCCAGTCCAAGTTCTTGACAAACACTTTGCCATCCGCCGTTCCAACAAGCTGTGGGATATTGAGGTGAGACTCAGGAGAGCTGTTTTCCACTACCCGATGACAAGGGCGACAATGTAAAAAAATGAGAACAGAAGAAACATATCTTAAGCAGAGAGCAGCACTGAAGTTTTGCCAGGCTAATGTTTACACATTACAGTAGTCAAATAATATAAACTAACCTCAGCGATGTCTTCCAAAGTGTCAACCCTGGTCTTCATGTATGCTCGCTTGATAATCTGATGATCTGTGCGTGGCCTGCAGCTTCTGATGTGTGGGAGAAGCTGTTTCCACAGTGATCTGAAGCTTGATGTACAAACTGCAGGCTCACTTGAAAAACAGATGTTGCTTATGGTTAATTATACTCTAATCATTAAAACACGAAAATCACCAAAATAATGTTTTACACTTACCACGCTCCTTAGCAGACTTCACGTAGAGACAGGTCATGTCAGTCAGGGTGTCTTTGCCAATTCTGAAAAGGGGGATAAAAGGATTAGGGTTAACAGTAATATGGGAATAACACGCTTCACAGATAACAGTTCACATTGTGACGTTAACGGTGTATTTAAGATGCAAAACGCGGAGATATTGGGACATCTGCCCTCGGCTAGCGATGCTAGTTAGCTCACTTGAGATAACACTGCTCGTAAAAGCAAAACACTTGCAGAACAGCACACCAAAACATAAACATACACTCGAGTTTAAAACCGGCGCACATTAAAGTGATTAAAAGCGGGTGTTTTAGTCGCAAAGCTTACCTGGTTCAGCCGTCCTGTTGTCTCTTCCAACACCGTGCACAGAGACACACAGGAAGCTGATAATGGCCAGGCAAGCGTGTGATTGGTTCGAGTGACGCAGTGCGTGCGTGACGTGCAACATACGTAAGCCACGTGACCAGAAGTGGTATCGGGAGTTGTAGTTTTTTTCTCTTCCCTCGCCGAAAAATAACCCGATAACATAGCAAAGTTTAGCTTACAACTTAGCTCCGAATAGCTGCGTTTAGCTCCAGGCTGTGGCGCTAACAGCCGGTTTAGTCCACCATAAAACACACACAAAGCACAACCCACACAACCCACGGGCCAACCCACGCCGAAAAATAACCCGATAACATGGTGATAACAGCAAGTAGTCACATTAAGCCCGTATTGCAGAGTGCACTGAAGCAACATGTTAGCTTAGCATTAGCTCCACCGGAGCAGACAAGTAAGATTCTAAAGTGATCACGAGACTGCCTTAAAACACAGCGTTAAAGCAATAATTTAGTAGTAAAGTAAAAGTGTACCTGAGTAAACAGTTCCGTTGCAATGTAGTCCAGGAAATGTAAGCTCTGAAGACTGTGCTCTGCAGACGGTCTGAAGTAATGAGAGAAAAACACGGAGCACGCAGAGCACGCAGCTGGCCATGCGGATCACAGCTGATTGGTGGAAAATGTAAAAAATACGTTGGCTAGAAAAAGGTGACGCCCCCCAGGAGAGCAGGGAAAAGACCCCAAAACTCCACATTTTTAACAGCTTAATGTATATGTTTAAGACAACCAATAGTGTTATCTGAAGCACACAGGGGCTTGTTCATAACTTCAACTAGCACATTCTGCAAAAAAATGAAAATCACAAATTTGGGGGAAAAAAAGTAAAATGCTGTTTTTCTCAGTTTCACCGAGGCCGACATGGTCCGACAATTCCCGAGTCACATATGGACTCATCGTCTTTCAACTTTAACTATAACAATAACTATTACTAGGTTATATAAAGCTATTTATTTCACATATTTGTATTCTTTTATTTTTTAAGTTATGTTTGAACATCAAAATTCTGCCCGCGGCCCAAAATGAGTTTGACACCTCTGTTAAGTAGAGGTTAAAAGCATGGGCCTAATACAGACCCCTGGGGCACACTCACTGGCTCTCATTTATCAAATTTCCATACGGCGAAATCAGTGCGTATGTGGTATACAACCAAAACAAGATTTTCTTCGGGATTTATCAATGTTGCTGCAAGTGCACAATGGGCACAAACCATATGCCAGGTCCAGAGGTGGTGTAGGAGCCATAAAACTACTGCATGAATCGACTTTACAAAAAGCAGTTGCAAATGAATCGTGGCCTGGACCAGAAAAGTACCACTCTGGTAAAGCAACAGTCAACAGCTGAGAAAGAAGTAAAAGTATTCACTGTTGCGTCATTTTGCCATATTCTGTGCACAAATGCTGTAAATCCCGTTGGTGAGGCCATTTTCAACCTGAATATTTTTGGGTGTTTATTCAAATGTCGCAGATTTTCATCCACCATATTTACCACCAGAGCTCCTGCGTACACCATAATCCGAGCTGTACACACAGTTTCATATCACGTACACACAGGTTCATATCACGTACACACAGGTTCATACCTCGTACACACAGGTTCATACCTCGTACACACAGGTTCATACCTCGTACACACAGGTTCATACCTCGTACACACAGGTTCATACCACGTACACACAGGTTCATATCACGTACACACAGGTTCATACCTCGTACACACAGGTTCATACCTCGTACACACAGGTTCATACCTCGTACACACAGGTTCATACCTCGTACACACAGGTTCATATCACGTACACACAGGTTCATACCTCGTACACACAGGTTCATATCACGTACACACAGGTTCATACCTTGTACACACAGGTTCATACCTCGTACACACAGGTTCATACCTCGTACACACAGGTTCATACCTCGTACACACAGGTTCATATCACGTACACACAGGTTCATACCTCGTACACACAGGTTCATATCACGTACACACAGGTTCATACCTCGTACACACAGGTTCATACCTCGTACACACAGGTTCATACCTCGTACACACAGGTTCATACCACGTACACACAGGTTCATACCTCGTACACACAGGTTCATACCTCGTACACACAGGTTCATACCTTGTACACACAGGTTCATACCTCGTACACACAGGTTCATACCACGTACACACAGGTTCATACCTCGTACACACAGGTTCATACCTCGTACACACAGGTTCATACCTTGTACACACAGGTTCATACCTCGTACACACAGGTTCATACCACGTACACACAGGTTCATACCTCGTACACACAGGTTCATATCACGTACACACAGGTTCATACCTCGTACACACAGGTTCATACCTCGTACACACAGGTTCATACCTCGTACACACAGGTTCATACCTCGTACACACAGGTTCATACCTCGTACACACAGGTTCATACCTCGTACACACAGGTTCATACCTTGTACACACAGGTTCATACCTCGTACACACAGGTTCATACCACGTACACACAGGTTCATACCTCGTACACACAGTTTCATACCACGTACACACAGGTTCATATCACGTACACATACACACAGGTTCATACCTCGTACACACAGGTTCATACCTCGTACACACAGGTTCATACCTCGTACACACAGGTTCATATCACGTACACACAGGTTCATACCTCGTACACACAGGTTCATACCTCGTACACACAGGTTCATACCTCGTACACACAGGTTCATACCTCGTACACACAGGTTCATATCACGTACACACAGGTTCATACCTCGTACACACAGGTTCATACCTTGTACACACAGGTTCATACCTCGTACACACAGGTTCATACCACATACACACAGGTTCATACCTCGTACACACAGGTTCATACCTCGTACACACAGGTTCATACCTCGTACACACAGGTTCATACCTCGTACACACAGGTTCATACCTTGTACACACAGGTTCATACCTCGTACACACAGGTTCATACCACGTACACACAGGTTCATACCTCGTACACACAGATTCATACCACGTACACACAGGTTCATACCACGTACACACAGGTTCATATCACGTACACATACACACAGGTTCATACCTCGTACACACAGGTTCATACCTCGTACACACAGGTTCATACCTCGTACACACAGGTTCATATCACGTACACACAGGTTCATACCTCGTACACACAGGTTCATACCTCGTACACACAGGTTCATACCTCGTACACACAGGTTCATACCTCGTACACACAGGTTCATACCTCGTACACACAGGTTCATATTACGTACACACAGGTTCATACCACGTACACACAGGTTCATACCACGTACACACAGGTTCATACCTCGTACACACAGGTTCATACCTCGTACACACAGGTTCATATCACGTACACACAGGTTCATACCTCGTACACACAGGTTCATACCTCGTACACACAGGTTCATACCTCGTACACACAGGTTCATACCACGTACACACAGGTTCATATCACGTACACACAGGTTCATACCTCGTACACACAGGTTCATACCTCGTACACACAGGTTCATACCACGTACACACAGGTTCATACCTCGTACACACAGGTTCATATCACGTACACACAGGTTCATACCTCGTACACACAGGTTCATACCTCGTACACACAGGTTCATACCTCGTACACACAGGTTCATATCACGTACACACAGGTTCATATCACGTACACACAGGTTCATACCACGTACACACAGGTTCATACCTCGTACACACAGGTTCATACCTCGTACACACAGGTTCATATCACGTACACACAGATTCATACCTCGTACACACAGGTTCATACCTCGTACACACAGGTTCATACCTCGTACACACAGGTTCATATCACGTACACACAGGTTCATATCACGTACACACAGGTTCATACCACGTACACACAGGTTCATATCACGTACACACAGGTTCATATCACGTACACACAGGTTCATATCACGTACACACAGGTTCATATCACGTACACACAGGTTCATATCACGTACACACAGGTTCATACCTTGTACACACAGGTTCATACCTCGTACACACAGGTTCATACCACGTACACACAGGTTCATACCTCGTACACACAGATTCATACCACGTACACACAGGTTCATATCACGTACACACAGGTTCATACCTCGTACACACAGGTTCATACCTCGTACACACAGGTTCATACCTCGTACACACAGGTTCATACCTCGTACACACAGGTTCATACCTTGTACACACAGGTTCATACCTCGTACACACAGGTTCATACCACGTACACACAGGTTCATACCTCGTACACACAGATTCATACCACGTACACACAGGTTCATATCACGTACACATACACACAGGTTCATACCTCGTACACACAGGTTCATACCTCGTACACACAGGTTCATACCTCGTACACACAGGTTCATATCACGTACACACAGGTTCATACCTCGTACACACAGGTTCATACCTCGTACACACAGGTTCATACCTCGTACACACAGGTTCATACCTCGTACACACAGGTTCATATCACGTACACACAGGTTCATACCTCGTACACACAGGTTCATACCTTGTACACACAGGTTCATACCTCGTACACACAGGTTCATACCACGTACACAGAGGTTCATACCTCGTACACACAGGTTCATACCTTGTACACACAGGTTCATACCTCGTACACACAGGTTCATACCTCGTACACACAGGTTCATACCTTGTACACACAGGTTCATACCTCGTACACACAGGTTCATACCACGTACACACAGGTTCATACCTCGTACACACAGATTCATACCACGTACACACAGGTTCATACCACGTACACACAGGTTCATATCACGTACACATACACACAGGTTCATACCTCGTACACACAGGTTCATACCTCGTACACACAGGTTCATACCTCGTACACACAGGTTCATATCACGTACACACAGGTTCATACCTCGTACACACAGGTTCATACCTCGTACACACAGGTTCATACCTCGTACACACAGTTTCATACCTCGTACACACAGGTTCATATTACGTACACACAGGTTCATACCACGTACACACAGGTTCATACCACGTACACACAGGTTCATACCTCGTACACACAGGTTCATACCTCGTACACACAGGTTCATATCACGTACACACAGGTTCATACCTCGTACACACAGGTTCATACCTCGTACACACAGGTTCATACCTCGTACACACAGGTTCATACCACGTACACACAGGTTCATATCACGTACACACAGGTTCATACCTCGTACACACAGGTTCATACCTCGTACACACAGGTTCATACCACGTACGCACAGGTTCATACCTCGTACGCACAGGTTCATACCTCGTACACACAGGTTCATATCACGTACACACAGGTTCATACCTCGTACACACAGGTTCATACCTCGTACACACAGGTTCATACCTCGTACACACAGTTTCATACCTCGTACACACAGGTTCATATTACGTACACACAGGTTCATACCACGTACACACAGGTTCATACCACGTACACACAGGTTCATACCTCGTACACACAGGTTCATACCTCGTACACACAGGTTCATATCACGTACACACAGGTTCATACCTCGTACACACAGGTTCATACCTCGTACACACAGGTTCATACCTCGTACACACAGGTTCATACCACGTACACACAGGTTCATATCACGTACACACAGGTTCATACCTCGTACACACAGGTTCATACCTCGTACACACAGGTTCATACCACGTACACACAGGTTCATACCTCGTACACACAGATTCATACCACGTACACACAGGTTCATACCACGTACACACAGGTTCATATCACGTACACATACACACAGGTTCATACCTCGTACACACAGGTTCATACCTCGTACACACAGGTTCATACCTCGTACACACAGGTTCATATCACGTACACACAGGTTCATACCTCGTACACACAGGTTCATACCTCGTACACACAGTTTCATACCTCGTACACACAGGTTCATATTACGTACACACAGGTTCATACCACGTACACACAGGTTCATACCACGTACACACAGGTTCATACCTCGTACACACAGGTTCATACCTCGTACACACAGGTTCATATCACGTACACACAGGTTCATACCTCGTACACACAGGTTCATACCTCGTACACACAGGTTCATACCTCGTACACACAGGTTCATACCACGTACACACAGGTTCATATCACGTACACACAGGTTCATACCTCGTACACACAGGTTCATACCTCGTACACACAGGTTCATACCACGTACGCACAGGTTCATACCTCGTACGCACAGGTTCATACCTCGTACACACAGGTTCATACCTCGTACACACAGGTTCATACCTCGTACACACAGGTTCATACCACGTACACACAGGTTCATACCACGTACACACAGGTTCATACCTCGTACACACAGGTTCATATCACGTACACACAGGTTCATATCACGTACACACAGGTTCATACCACGTACACACAGGTTCATACCTCGTACACACAGGTTCATACCTCGTACACACAGGTTCATATCACGTACACACAGATTCATACCTCGTACACACAGGTTCATACCTCGTACACACAGGTTCATACCTCGTACACACAGGTTCATATCACGTACACACAGGTTCATATCACGTACACACAGGTTCATACCACGTACACACAGGTTCATATCACGTACACACAGGTTCATATCACGTACACACAGGTTCATATCACGTACACACAGGTTCATATCACGTACACACAGGTTCATACCTTGTACACACAGGTTCATACCTCGTACACACAGGTTCATACCACGTACACACAGGTTCATACCTCGTACACACAGATTCATACCACGTACACACAGGTTCATATCACGTACACACAGGTTCATACCTCGTACACACAGGTTCATACCTCGTACACACAGGTTCATACCTCGTACACACAGGTTCATACCTCGTACACACAGGTTCATACCTTGTACACACAGGTTCATACCTCGTACACACAGGTTCATACCACGTACACACAGGTTCATACCTCGTACACACAGATTCATACCACGTACACACAGGTTCATATCACGTACACATACACACAGGTTCATACCTCGTACACACAGGTTCATACCTCGTACACACAGGTTCATACCTCGTACACACAGGTTCATATCACGTACACACAGGTTCATACCTCGTACACACAGGTTCATACCTCGTACACACAGGTTCATACCTCGTACACACAGGTTCATACCTCGTACACACAGGTTCATATCACGTACACACAGGTTCATACCTCGTACACACAGGTTCATACCTTGTACACACAGGTTCATACCTCGTACACACAGGTTCATACCACGTACACACAGGTTCATACCTCGTACACACAGGTTCATACCTCGTACACACAGGTTCATACCTCGTACACACAGGTTCATACCTCGTACACACAGGTTCATACCTTGTACACACAGGTTCATACCTCGTACACACAGGTTCATACCACGTACACACAGGTTCATACCTCGTACACACAGATTCATACCACGTACACACAGGTTCATACCACGTACACACAGGTTCATATCACGTACACATACACACAGGTTCATACCTCGTACACACAGGTTCATACCTCGTACACACAGGTTCATACCTCGTACACACAGGTTCATATCACGTACACACAGGTTCATACCTCGTACACACAGGTTCATACCTCGTACACACAGGTTCATACCTCGTACACACAGTTTCATACCTCGTACACACAGGTTCATATTACGTACACACAGGTTCATACCACGTACACACAGGTTCATACCACGTACACACAGGTTCATACCTCGTACACACAGGTTCATACCTCGTACACACAGGTTCATATCACGTACACACAGGTTCATACCTCGTACACACAGGTTCATACCTCGTACACACAGGTTCATACCTCGTACACACAGGTTCATACCACGTACACACAGGTTCATATCACGTACACACAGGTTCATACCTCGTACACACAGGTTCATACCTCGTACACACAGGTTCATACCACGTACGCACAGGTTCATACCTCGTACGCACAGGTTCATACCTCGTACGCACAGGTTCATACCACGTACACACAGGTTCATACCTCGTACACACAGGTTCATACCTCGTACACACAGGTTCATACCTCGTACACACAGGTTCATACCACGTACACACAGGTTCATACCACGTACACACAGGTTCATACCTCGTACACACAGGTTCATATCACGTACACACAGGTTCATATCACGTACACACAGGTTCATACCACGTACACACAGGTTCATACCTCGTACACACAGGTTCATACCTCGTACACACAGGTTCATATCACGTACACACAGATTCATACCTCGTACACACAGGTTCATACCTCGTACACACAGGTTCATATCACGTACACACAGGTTCATACCACGTACACACAGGTTCATACCTCGTACACACAGGTTCATATCACGTACACACAGGTTCATATCACGTACACACAGGTTCATACCACGTACACACAGGTTCATATCACGTACACACAGGTTCATATCACGTACACACAGGTTCATATCACGTACACACAGGTTCATATCACGTACACACAGGTTCATATCACGTACACACAGGTTCATACCTTGTACACACAGGTTCATACCTCGTACACACAGGTTCATACCACGTACACACAGGTTCATACCTCGTACACACAGATTCATACCACGTACACACAGGTTCATATCACGTACACACAGGTTCATACCTCGTACACACAGGTTCATACCTCGTACACACAGGTTCATACCTCGTACACACAGGTTCATACCTCGTACACACAGGTTCATACCTTGTACACACAGGTTCATACCTCGTACACACAGGTTCATACCACGTACACACAGGTTCATACCTCGTACACACAGATTCATACCACGTACACACAGGTTCATATCACGTACACATACACACAGGTTCATACCTCGTACACACAGGTTCATACCTCGTACACACAGGTTCATACCTCGTACACACAGGTTCATATCACGTACACACAGGTTCATACCTCGTACACACAGGTTCATACCTCGTACACACAGGTTCATACCTCGTACACACAGGTTCATACCTCGTACACACAGGTTCATATCACGTACACACAGGTTCATACCTCGTACACACAGGTTCATACCTTGTACACACAGGTTCATACCTCGTACACACAGGTTCATACCACGTACACACAGGTTCATACCTCGTACACACAGGTTCATACCTCGTACACACAGGTTCATACCTCGTACACACAGGTTCATACCTCGTACACACAGGTTCATACCTTGTACACACAGGTTCATACCTCGTACACACAGGTTCATACCACGTACACACAGGTTCATACCTCGTACACACAGATTCATACCACGTACACACAGGTTCATACCACGTACACACAGGTTCATATCACGTACACATACACACAGGTTCATACCTCGTACACACAGGTTCATACCTCGTACACACAGGTTCATACCTCGTACACACAGGTTCATATCACGTACACACAGGTTCATACCTCGTACACACAGGTTCATACCTCGTACACACAGGTTCATACCTCGTACACACAGTTTCATACCTCGTACACACAGGTTCATATTACGTACACACAGGTTCATACCACGTACACACAGGTTCATACCTCGTACACACAGGTTCATACCTCGTACACACAGGTTCATATCACGTACACACAGGTTCATACCTCGTACACACAGGTTCATACCTCGTACACACAGGTTCATACCTCGTACACACAGGTTCATACCACGTACACACAGGTTCATATCACGTACACACAGGTTCATACCTCGTACACACAGGTTCATACCTCGTACACACAGGTTCATACCACGTACGCACAGGTTCATACCTCGTACGCACAGGTTCATACCTCGTACGCACAGGTTCATACCACGTACACACAGGTTCATACCTCGTACACACAGGTTCATACCTCGTACACACAGGTTCATACCTCGTACACACAGGTTCATACCTCGTACACACAGGTTCATATCACGTACACACAGGTTCATACCTCGTACACACAGGTTCATACCTCGTACACACAGGTTCATACCTCGTACACACAGGTTCATACCTCGTACACACAGGTTCATACCTCGTACACACAGGTTCATATCACGTACACACAGATTCATACCTCGTACACACAGGTTCATACCTCGTACACACAGGTTCATACCTCGTACACACAGGTTCATATCACGTACACACAGGTTCATATCACGTACACACAGGTTCATACCACGTACACACAGGTTCATATCACGTACACACAGGTTCATATCACGTACACACAGGTTCATATCACGTACACACAGGTTCATATCACGTACACACAGGTTCATATCACGTACACACAGGTTCATACCTTGTACACACAGGTTCATACCTCGTACACACAGGTTCATACCACGTACACACAGGTTCATACCTCGTACACACAGATTCATACCACGTACACACAGGTTCATACCTCGTACACACAGGTTCATACCTTGTACACACAGGTTCATACCTCGTACACACAGGTTCATACCTCGTACACACAGATTCATACCACGTACACACAGGTTCATATCACGTACACACAGGTTCATACCTCGTACACACAGGTTCATACCTCGTACACACAGGTTCATACCACGTACACACAAGTTCATACCACGTAATTTTATTAAAATTAACAAAATTTTCATTGCAATGTTGATAAATGAGGGCCATTGTGTATTGCAAATAGTTAGAGTAAGAGTAAGTTAGAGTAAACATTCTTAACTTTAACACACTGCATCCTACTGAACAAATATGAAACCCAAGACAGAGTTTTTCCTCAGATACCAAAACTTGAAAGTTTGGAAATAATGATGATTGAATGATTACCTCAGTCTGAGAAATCTGCACCAACCACTTCCCGCCTGTTGAGTCTTGATCTTATGTGCAGAGTGGTAGTTTCAGTAGAAAAGCTTTTCTGAAACTAAACTATAGAGGGTGCAGCCCATTGCTGGTTGAACTTAAATGTATACAGGTAGTCATATGTTCATAAATATTTTTTCCAGCAATCTTTGAAATTATGAGTAAAACACTTTTTATAAAATGTCTTGCGTCATTATAATCTCCAGATTTGTGAATTGGAGTAATGACATCCCACTTCCAGTTTGCAGGAAAAACATTGTGGGAGATTGAGAGACTGATTATATGGGTAATCGGAGAAACCAAAGTGTCAGAATGTTTTTTGATTAGTGCAACATCAAGCTAAAATAGACAGACAGTCTAAATCAATGGAAGACTGACCCTTACGGTACCAGGGCAGAAACCAGGGGCAGGACACATTGACTGTGGATCCAGGGGTCCCATCGGGCCAGCAGGCGTACTGATCGAAAGTGCGGTTACAAACAAGCCCTGAAATACAAAGAGACTAGATAAAAACACTGTTCAATCACATTATAAAACAAACTTAAAATTTAGATGCAAACGACAATGACTTGCTACTTAATACTTTAAACCATCACAGTGACCACATAAAGACTAAAAGGCTCAAATATTCTTGGATTTAACAAGTTGCCAACTCACGTTTTGCTGCAGTGTTCTCATCATCACAATTTAGGCAAACACTGATTGCCCAATAAATTATAAAGCTACCGTGAGTCAAAACTATAATTAAGTTGTTCAGAATCATCTAAAAAAAAGCAAGTTTTCTCTGCACTTTTGCCTCCTTAAGCTTGGTTGGAAGTCACCATGTCCTCTAGTCCTCCCTCCTGGACATACTGCAGCAACCTAGCTTCTTAGCAGCTAAATCAAAGCCTTTTTCAATCGGCTGAGCATGTGGCCACCCATGGCAGCTCTCTACCATGTGCTTTTGCAACCTGAGTGGACGGCAGCTTGTTTTAGAGGTTTGTGCATGCACACTGAGGACAACACAGTCTCAAACTCATGGATCTAAACCACGCTGAATAAACCTACTTGGAGGAATCCTGGAAGTTTGCAGATTGTGCCCTACAGAGCAAGTTTTTTTTATTGGCAAATGTTATGACTAGATGTTGATGACCACTGTCTGCTCGACCATCCATAAAAGTCACTGCATGCTACTGGTTCTCAGTCAGTAGTTACCACAGAAAACCAATTGTAGAGCGATATAGATATTACTTTCAAGGTAAAATGTAAAAACAGGGCTTCAACCAATCTACTTTTACAAAATGAAAATGGCCGAGGGCGGCTCCCGTTAGTGGCCGCAATAAATTGAGTCTAAATAAAAGTGACAGTACAATTCGATGGAGTACAGATAGATGCATTTACCATTATCAATGTATTAGAGCACAATACACAGTATACAGTTCCAAGAGTAGGCATGTGAGTAATTATATTTGAATTATTTTGCATAATATGTGTAGTATCTAAATCCTTTGGGGAACTACTTTGAATGGAGTGGAGAGCTGCTGGTTGCTACATGCAGTAAATGAATTGAAATAAACAGTACAACTTTTGTCTTGTAGTAGTCAGTAGAGTAAAGGCATACAGGAGTCTGAGTATGTTACCAAATTATGCATTAAAGAGGCTGTAGCCCCTAAAGTTAAAAGCAGCTTACATATTGTAGACAAATCTATAAAATGGGGTAAATGCTCACTCTCTGCTTCTAATAATAGTGTGTTTTATTCTTGGTGAAGCCGGAAGTGCACTGTTAGCATGCTATTTGTTCTTACGGTGATGGTAAAACTCACTCTGGCCTCAGAAAGGTGTGAAAAGCACTTGCCAACTCATCTCTGTGAATATCTAGTATGCTCAGAAGGCATTAGGTAAGTGAGGAATACATGTGGACCACTGCAGAGGTTTTTACGTTTTTAAGACAGTAAAAATCAGGTCCAGCACATTTAAGCGTGTGACTTTGACAAAGCTGTGCAGATGTCCGAAACGTGCATATCACTTACGTAGGTGTACAATTGGGATGTGCAGAATAGCGTGTGAAGGGGCTTTACATGGTTTCTAGTTTAAATTCTACTGCCTCATCCTTTCACAGTTAGAAAACAGAGAGCAGACAGGTGAAGGCAGTTTTATGCTAGTAGCTATTCAAAAGGTAAATGTTTCATGGCCTGACCCGTGGCTGGGGGCGTGGTGTTGATAAAGTCTAGGCATTGGTCCTTGTAGCTGCTCCACTGCTCCTGCACGAGCTTGAGGGAGTTGGCGGAGGAGACCTACGAGAACAGTCAACAGTACATCAGACACAACGGAGGCTCAAAGACTTTTGCAGGTTGAGATTTGTGGGCAGTGTTGAGTCAAACCTTGGTGAAGCGGCAGAGTGTGAGCAAGGCCAGCAGCAGACCCACCTGGGACATCCCACTTACGTTGGCGGGAGGGGGGTAAGAGGGGGCCCGCACACAGAGGAGAGCCAGCGCATGAGGCAGTCTTTACGCCTGTCACACCGTGAGCACTGCCAAATAAGAGAAAACAATCATTTAAACCATCAGCTAAAGATGGCCCTTTTGAGGAGGAACTCTGAAAGGATCGACTGACTATTTGAATGATAATTGTACTTGCTTTGCTCTGTTGGTTATAGTTATTGTGGTTCTGTCCTACCTGCACCAGTAATTATCTTCTGCATCACTTAATGAAGAAAAGAACAACAACACTGTGGTAATAACATGAGTCACTTGATCAGTTGTTTCAGTTACCATCTTCCTTATCGACGTAGGAGAACAAAACAAAATCTGAAACGTTTCTGCAAAAAACACCTTAACCGTGGAAACATTTTTAGCTAAAACGTTTCAAATTCCATTCTGTTCGAGTCTCGTTTTCTTCTCTGGGTGGTAAGTCCAGGCCAAACCTAAGACGGACATCAATGCACTCAGCAATATGATGATTAGTCCCTTAAGTCTATAAGCAGAGAGAGAGAAAGAGATTGCAAAAGAGGGAGAAAAACGGAGAGAGAGAACCTTCCATTATCACATTAATAACTCTCAGTCTGCTCCCATCGACCACTGAATTTAAACGCTCAGGAGAGGCATGACGACATGTCCGTGATTTTTTAAAGTTACGTTTAAAGTTGGAACAACTATCGCTTTTTCAAATTATTAGTACAGTTTCAAATCAATTACATTTGACTTTATTCATTTTTGTAGAAAAGTCTGTTATGGGCCAAGTTCCTAATGATTTATTTTGATCCTTGGTGCGTTGGCGTTTCAGTTTTAGATTTAGATTTGTCTTATGCAGGGTATAAATGTTTTGTGTACCGGTACGTTTGTTCATTGCTTCCTTACAAACTCTGCATGATACTAGGTAAAAATAGAAGATGAAAACTACAGCCTGAGGGCATAGTTAAAGAGTAAAAATGTTTCTTCTTTCCAACATATGTAACTTTATCTCCAAACGCTGCATTATATTTGCTCACAGTAGAGATTTCTCCTGCCTCCACCGGGGCATGTGATAGCTTTAATGTGCTAGCTGTGTGTGCGCGCTGTCTGTATATTTGCAACCACAACAGCGAACACGGTACAGTCATGGTTTGTGTGTTGAGTTGAGCTGATAGCCTTATCGACTGCTCAGACAGGTTTTGCATTACACATCCCGGCCCGCACTCCCAAAGAGCAGAGGAATGAGGATGTCCCAGCACATCTCCAACATGTATCGCCCTCAGTTTCCAGGGAACGGGCCCCGCATGTAGCTTTCATGTAACAACATCCAATTCCCTTTCATTATGGCAGCAGCCGAGCAAGTAGAAATAAGGCACTTTGTATTGTACAAAAAAATATTTTGGATTTCTGCCATATTTTATGACAATTGTAAAACCATTGTTTCTTTAAAAAACACAAACTTTTTATTCCCTCTTTGCTCTTTTGTGATGACATGAGAAAGAAATACGGCCATTTGTAAAACACAGGAAACATTTGCCCTTAAAGCACCTGTGGTGTTCCCTTACCACACAGTGACACCTGTGCAGATGAAGGCCCCAGTGAGAGGGCTGCAGTTCACTCCAGATTTCCTGAGCAGCGTGATATTCTGAAATAGTGCTGGAAATCAATCATCTTTTTTCTGTGTTGAGTATGAAGTTGTTCTCATCTCCATAGACCACAATGTCCCTCGCCGTGTTCCTATACCCTGATGACGCCCAGGCCTTTGATGATGATGGCGGTGTTACGCTTTGAGACACATCCGGTTTGTGTCAGCTCGCAGCAAGAAAGTCCCAGGTTTGGCTTTTGTGCGGCACGGTGCTTTTCTGTGTGAGTGTTTGCATGGTTCTCCCCTCTGGTTTCCTCCAGTTTTCCCCATCAATCCAGCTAAAGATCTGGAGATGAGCCCCTGGGCGCTGCACTACGGCACACGCTGCGTTATAAGGGCGATTCAAATGCAGCGGACACATTTTTCTATGGCCCGGGACAATAAAGATAACTTATAGATTACTCGAAGGGATTTTCAGGAATGTGCACATCTTTGGAACAGATGGCAAAGGAAAGGAGTACAAAATATTGGACTAAAAGTAGACTAACATTATACCAGATTCTTTCTTCAGCGTTTAAGAAAGTGGCTTTTAATGAGATACAAAGAGCACATTCTGATTTAGAGACAAAGTGCAGCTTTTTACGACTCTGTTCTTATTCCCGTAGAGGTTGGCACTTGGCAATATTAACACTTGTATGTTTTGAAGATATGCAAACATTTTAATATCGCGTATACGTATCCTTTTATCGTGTTACTGATATTTCACATTTCTGTTTGACTGACATATCTGAATATTTTTTCTCCTGGTACTTAACAAAATGTATATAATTTTTTGTCAATATCACCCACCTTTTATTCCAGTTTTACATGTACAAGATATTTCATTTCTGTGTATGCCAATGTTTTTTTATTTGTACCTGTTGGCTTTGCTCCAGTATTTACATTATACTCTTCTTAATCATTTCTGGCACATTCCTGGATTTTTAAGTGATCAGTTAATGTGCTTTTCCAGAGAGAAAGTAACAACACGCGTTTTGCAGGTCAAAATAATATACAAGTTAGACATATTTACAATCACCGTGCCCCTTTCAATTTCCACATTCTTATGTTACTAAGTCTATACATAACAACAATATATAACATGCAATGATGAACAATAGCACTCGTCACCACAACCACCAGAGTCGAGCTTACTTCAGATCGCTCCTATTGAAGGCTTTTCAACTGCTAACACCACTTTTCTGTCTCTGTAATGTTTTAAGAAAGTATGTATCCTAAAATATCAGCTTATATGTTTATCTATGGATAGGAACTCAATAACTTCTATATCTGTATCCAGCACCACACTTTAAAGGGTCTGTAACTTGGTCTGGTGTTGGAGGTCCGCCACTTGACTGCATGTATGTGTGATGGCTTAAACTAGTGTTGTCACGGTACTGAAATAACATTTCTACTAAAACTCAATTCTAATACTGAGGAATAGACCCAACACCGACTACAATGCCACAATGATAATATATATAAAAAAAAAAAAAAACATTTTCAAAAATAGATTGTATTTTTCAACCTAGATAATAATACTTTCTTTACATTAGTATGTGGTCTTGTACAACAGTTCTGTTAAAGGTCATTAATACTCAGGTCAGGGAAGGTAAAATGTAATATTTTGTCCTGTTTATGATTTGTTTTTGGAATCAATTCTTGTTCAAATAAATATCTAGTTTTGATACTAGTTTTAGTTTTGATTAGTATCTGATGTTCTACACTTTTGACCACCTAAACATTAAACATATCTAACGCCTTCTTCAGGAAACGTTGCCTTCACCAGGAAAGTTACATCCCAATAACTTTGATGTCCTTTCTGAAACTGTAAGAATACAATTCCATTGAATATACACTGATAATGATATATTGTACATTGTGTCACTCATTCTTTCTCAAGCCTTTGAGCCTCTTTCATACGTTCATGAATGTTTTCACAGGACAAAAGTTCTCATCTTTCATAATCCTTTGAGAGATAACAGAAACATGTCTGCATTGCACTTCACAATCAAACTTCGAGAATCCACTGATTATGAGGCAAAGTCAGCTTGTCATATGCAGTCTTTGTGTGTGTATGAAATATGTGTGAAGATTGGGTCGTATAGCTACATGTTCCTGGGGCTATATGAATGCACATTCCTTCCATTATTTAATTTGTCCACATGTTGCTAATGGACAAGTGATTGCTTTAGGGGTTAAAGCCGTGAAACATCAACAAAATCAATAAAGAATTGTTTAAATTAATACTTGATGTCTAAATCTGTTAAAAAATGCAAGCAAATGTATTATACTACTTTATTACACTCTACTATTGGAGATTGGAGTGAACCTGTCAATGTGACCTGTGAGTGGCTACATTATCTACTGGTGTTGAGGTGCATGATTTGGGAAAAATATCTTGCGATAAATATTAGTTTTGCGATTGAGATTAGCTTTGCAATTTATGTTTTAAAGGTCCCATAACATGCAAAATCGACTTTTCAGAGCTTTTAACCTTCTTACATTGCTATTTGTGCTTCATGTATGTACACATACATGTTTTTTTGATTGATTCCCGCAGTGTTTAGCTATATTACAGACTATCTCCTTTTCTTGAATCTCCAAACTGACGGGCGGTGGGGCAAGACCGCATCATAAGGGCAAGCACGCGTCTGAAGTTCTATCGTTTCTCACTCACTCGCGCGGCAGGAGCGGCGCAGCGCGGAGCAGACAGCTGTGGGGCTACGTCACAGGTGGGCGGGGCACACACGCGCTCTGAGACTACGTCACGGGTTGGGCGGGGGAGCCAGATCGCTCTTCGCAAGGGTGGGGGCGAATATCAAACCAAGCCGTTTGCATTTCCGGGTTGGTGAGGGGTCCAAGGTCTGGGTGATATTTCTTAACTATTATGTTAATGGTGTTGCACAACCCTTATTATCAATTATACACTTAGGATAGACTACGAAACGTGGAAAAAAAGCATGTTATGGCACCTTTAATAATGGGATTCTGTTCAAAGTTCAAAACACTTCCAGGAGAATTGACTAGAAAACTCGTGTTTGCACAGATCTAAACTACAGGGTTTGGAGTTTTTAATGCAGATATTTTTGTTTGTGGAGGAAATTATGGTACTTCAAAAATGGCAGCCTTTACAATTGTATCATTGTGACCATTAAAATTGCAATTTTGATTAGATTGTGATTAATATTGCAAAGTCCAATATTTTTCTTTGCTGTTGTGGCCGATAATGCATTTTGGCCAATATTGAAATCAGTATTATCTATGTCAGTATAAACCCACATTATTCACTTTTCACTATTGTAAAAACATATTATAAAATGTATCTCTGGAATATTGTTTAATGTTTATTATGATCCCCACTTATATCTGCAGATATTAGTGGGGATCGGAATGAACAATAATCTTGTCTAAACAACAACAGCCTAGCTTCATGAGGTTTCTACTTCGATGACATATCTTTAACTCACTAGTTCAGAGGAGGACTATGTCACTTTTCTGGTGGAGGATCCACAATCTGCTTGTCTCCATGGAGATGCTATTATGTATAAAGAAAATATAAACGTGCTATGTGTTATTGGGGGATTTTACCCATATTTGAAAAAAACATTTCTGCCAATATTAATTTTGGAAAATAGTTATTTGTACCTCAGTGGTAAAATGTGCAGTGCAAAATACAGAGCATGATATGAATTTATTGAGCGTCCTTCTACATCTTATTTTATTGTGGAGATCATACGTAAGAATATCCTGAGGGGATCGGTATAAAAAGGGCAGCGGCAAATCATTACAAAAATCCACTTGTTACATTTGAGATACAGCGACCTCCAAACCAAATGGACAATAATGAAGTCTCACTGAAAAACAGACCACTTTCATACATTAAATAATTGCACATAAAGTCACTGCGAGCACACCCCAATTACCTTGTTTGAATCAATAAGGCTTCTACCTCAGATGAAGAGTGGACAATTAGTAGACATGGACACTATGTAGGAGGTAATAGAGCCAGCGCATTTGGCGTAATGGAAAAAAACTATCTACAATTATCATGTTTGCACTTCGTTTTGAGCACCTCTCTTGTTCCCTTAGCAACTTCAAAACACAAAACTTAATCCTCATTCTTCTCATCTTCACAACATTATTTGTGGAACAATTTCTTAATATTCCTAACAGGCGGGTACAGTAAAAGCAGCATGTTTAAAAGGTTAAATGAAATCACATCAAATCACTTGCAGCACAATCAAACAGGCCATTACTTTTTCTGGTGGAGGCGTTGCACTTGCAGAATGTGCTTGTTACTATTGTCATGTTGTGAGTTCAAATCCCGGCCACAACAGTTTGCTTAAGGTCACTTCCTTGTCTCGCCCCATTTCACACTATGGGCAGAATTTTGCCCCTGGAGGTTGCGTTAACAGGAGGCTTTTCCAGGTAGTGACCTTGCTGACCTTAACGCTGGCATAAAGAGGCTGGACTTGGCCGCGTGAGGCTGGAGTGGGATGGTGCCAGTCCATTGGCTCAAAAATACCATATATTATATGGTATGTTTGAACCAATGATCTAATAACTGTGGTATTCAAAAGCACCTCCTGTGTGTGAGATGTTTGCAATCATGGCATCATATACAGACAATTAAAGAAGCGAGCAATAACATTGTTTGATTTGTTTTTTTCCATTCAATTTGTTCCCAAAACGTAAAAAATGTAAATACATTTTACAAAATGAAATATTGGAATGCAGCCTCGGAGGATTGTTTCTTTATTTAATTCACCTTTATTTGTTTTGCACAACGTGGAATATGTCCTCAAGATGGGCTTGTGCTATTTAACCGGATCTGCTGAGTGCTCGATGGGCTGCTGCTGGTCTGGAGAGAGAAGGGAGCACGCACTGTGGTCAGCTCAGGCTCATCTCAGGTGCGGATCTCTTGTTGGGCTGTCAGTCCGTGCCCTTTTATGCAGAATTAGACAAGATTTTGGGTGAATGTGATGTGACTGTGGAATTTATTTGATATTCCAAATAGACGTTCCTCTCTAAGCTGAGCACATTCAAGTGCAGGTCCAGTCTGGCCCAGACCGCACAGTAGCAGCTGTCCAACGCAGCAAAAAGAGCTTCTAAGGCCAATTCATACTTCATGAGAAGAAAGAAGTTTGTTTGTTTACCTATAGGGCAGCCAGAACAAGAAGAAAGGAGTGAGCGCGCTTGCAGTAACAGTTTTTTTGGAAAAAGAAGGTGTTTTATGTGTAAGTTTAGCCAATCAGAGCCCTGCTGAACATACTTCTTGCTTCTTCTGAAGTATGAATTGGCTTTAAGAGCTGAGTGCGTAACAGCGCTGCGATGTTTACATGAGTGGGAGAAAAATAACCACATCAATTGTTATTGTATTTATTAGTCTGTAACTTATAATTTATTTAAGTTATTTATCTTCATGAAGGTTGTTTTATTATGATTATCTTGTCCATGTGGGATTAGTAACATAACTCCAGTGGACTAGTTTATTAAGTTTATTAGTTACGATTCTGGCCACATAAAACACCAGACCACGCCCTTAAGTTGCTTTACTCCACCTCATATTTGAGCATAATTATGCCTCTTGTTTAGAATTCCACCCCCTGCACTGTCATCAATTGCGGCAATATAATATGATCAGAATTAGGGATGTCACAATATCAAATTATAGTGTTACGATTATTGTGAGAAAAACATCACAATTTAACAATTATTCACAATTATTGAGACTGTGACCAAACAACAATGACATTTTACATTTTCTTTCATTTTCATTTTCTAACATGTTACTCTTCCTCAAGTTTGGGCTCAGCTTTGCACAATTGAACAATTTCCAAAAGACAAAATAAAGTAACATTTTATCACATTTAGGTCTATTTTTTTGGACAATAGATTGAACTAAAAATACTCAATTTTGCTTCTACAATTGTCACAATTATTATATTCTGGTTCTTACGATTATATTGTGACCCGAATAATCACAATTAACCAATTAACCTTGACGTCCCTAATCAGAATGTTGAGAATTTGATTATAATGGTTGCTCAATCAAACACAGCAGATGAAGGATTAAGATACACATACATTGAAAAGTTGCTGGGTGTGAACTGAGGAAGGGGGAAGGGGGGGCACATGCGGAGGCCCTGTCCAGAACATACCATTCCCGGTGTCCTGTGAAGAGTGCCAAGAAACAGGCTCTAAATCTTCAGCCATGTGGTCCCAGGACACTCTACAGAAAGAAAATCATCTAACTCACAGAACACAGGCCTCGCTGCTCTCTCTCAGTTCCTATGGAAACAATGAGGCCACAATCACTGACCATAAAACAGACTTCAGCCACCTCAGGCGTTAAATGTCATTTAGTAAACAGCAGTAATTAGTGTCTGCTACTAGCTGTTTTACAACCAGGGGTCTGCTCAGATACTCTATGTCTCACGTTCACATTTTACAGGAACTAAAAAGATGAAAGACGAGCATAATAAACCTTTTGCTGCCGTTTGTGAAGTTACAGTTGGTCAAGGTCATAGCTGGTTGTAGTTCAGGGGTAAAACTTCTTTGCTCAGTCAAATATCAGATATTATACTTGCAATTGTAAAGATTGAAACAATAATACTATTGGCCTTAACTTGTAACAACATATAAATACATTATATCACATAAAACGAGTTCTGCTGTGATAAACAAAATACCGTGTCAGTCCTTGTCTGCCACAGCCACAGAAAATGTCAGACTGAAAAGCATAAATATGTTTTTAGAGTGTGATAAACATTAGTCGACACGGGCCGTCAAACATCTGACAGCCCACAACATTGACACCCACTGCACTGACCGACATACGACATGGAGCATGACACAAGGAAGAGAAATTATATTTTTCATGAGCCTCAGGAAAGATGCAATAAAATCGATAGTTTTAGAGGCAATGCTGAAAACGTACCCTACATAACAATTTGGTGAAATCCCTCATTCGTCCAGGAATGTTTCATCCCAGAAAAATATTTAAGTGAGTAAGTGAGTATAGAGACATTTTGACTTTCATCCAAAAGTCATTCTCAATCTGTGGTTCTAGTCTGGGAACTCAAATGGTTTTGCTGCTCTGAGCTGCGTAAGCCTTGTCCACCGGGCGGAACCTCCTGATAATACCCTGTCTTGTTAATTTATTTGTTTACTCTGCCTAAGTTTCACCTGGAACTAATCTTCTTTGTCACCCTAACAGCCCAGTAATGGGCCATAGAAATCCTACTGTTGACTCCGTTATTATTCTACATGGGACATTAAAGTATCCAGAACACTGTGGCCTGTAAACACAGTATCATGAGCATGTGTGTGAACTCCACCAACACATTTGGCCCATATTTGTATTATTTTATCATCATCATAATCCATCATAAATTGTTTAAGTCTATCACCCTTTAAAAGCAAACTAACTTCTGTGGCAATCTGTGTTGCTCTCAGACTTAAACTTAAAGTATGGGACTCGGAGGAATAATCCATTGTTAAAAATATATTTTCCTGAAATCGTGACAATCTCATGCTCTTATTTAAATGGCTCTGGCCCCCGTAAGCTAAAAACGTGTGCTAAAAAACACGTTAGCAAAGTTTCTAATGTTTAACTATTTGCCATATCCATGCCATTGTTGCCATAGTTACCCCTTTAGATATCCAGCATACTCAGGTGCAGTATACTCATAGCATGGATGACTCATACAGGGATATGAGTATCCTGGTTTCTTTAAGCACAAGTTAACGCCATGTCCAGAAAACTGTAATAACGGGGATGCTCTGCTCATAACCGGGTTATTCGTGCGCATGTGACACACTCAGTGATGAGGGAACTGCAGCCAGCAAACAAGAGGGTTTCTATGGCCCATTACAGCGCTGTTAGGAGAAAAAAGAAGAAAGGTTTCAGGTGAAACGAAAGCAATGTAAACAAATATATAAACAAGGCTATTATCAGAAGGTCCCGCCCGGTGGACTTACGCAGCTCAAAGTTCTCAGACCAGGTCTGCACATTGAGATCCACTAGATCCACTAGAACACCAGCATTTTGTTGTGACACTTTTGGCGCGAGACTTTCCGGACTGATTCATGTGAAGAACTCAGTGTAAGACACATATCAACCCGGCCTGAGCCAGGGTGAATGATTACAAAAACATGCATGAATTATGTGAGTAAATTAGAAGGGAAAACAATTATTAACCTAGAACTCAGTTGAGATCAAAACCTCTTTTTTAAGGGTGACATGGGGCAAAGAAAAGCTATAACAGCCCACATATTTTAAAACATTATGGTACACACTTACAAGACATTTAGAAAAGAAAAACAAAATCTACATTTAAAATCACAGACAGTTTTTTAAAGATTCACTCTCTTTGACTTTTAACATCTAATGAAAACCCCTGATTGAGACCGTTTTACGCATTCTCAACT
Organism: Eucyclogobius newberryi; assembly: GCF_026437365.1. Classification (NCBI taxonomy): domain Eukaryota; kingdom Metazoa; phylum Chordata; class Actinopteri; order Gobiiformes; family Gobiidae; genus Eucyclogobius; species Eucyclogobius newberryi. Next base: position 19,529,898 of record NW_027316056.1, on the reverse strand, counting down.
CCATCAAGTTCCAAGCTGCAGGAGCAGCATAGATGAAAGCTCGGTTTCTCCAGCCAGTTCTGACATGAGGGACAGACAAACCAAAGAGATCGCGTGAGTGTAGGACATAATGACACTCTGCTCTCCGCACCAGGGCACACAAAGAGGAATGTGCACAGCCACATGTAACTTTATACACTAAGAGCATCTGCTGTGTGAACCTTCTGGCACCCAAAGAAGCAAATCCAGCCTTGGAATAGTGTTCAAAGTGATGGGTGAATATCAACGCACAGTGATGCACAGTATCCAATGATTTCAGACTTTTGGCAGATGCATTTACCGGTATGTAAAGGGCATCGCCATAATCCAACAGTGGCATAAAAGTGGCCATTACAGATGTTTGCTGGCTTCAAGGGTAAAACAAGCTTTAGTACAAACTTAGTTTTATCTTCTTTTAACCAGGTTTTGTAAAGAGAGCTTTTGGTCCAATATAAAGCCATGGTACTTCAAATTTGAAGACAAACACAATAGATTAGACTGCCTGACGCTGCTTTGGAACTGCAATGCATAATTATCATGATAACATCTTTAATAATGAGATAATTAGAAAGTTTCCAATACAATCAACTCTCAAAAACAACAGCTGTCACATAAAAACATGTATAGATGTGAAGTACAATAAATGACGCATTGGCAGCTGGTAGGCCTCATGTGTGATATTAAAACAGTCATGGCGCACACTTAATGGTGATGATACATATTTTACATGTAAATAAACGCACATTCAGACAGATGTACGACTCTGTAATGTTTTCTACAGCGAGGGCTATGGAAACATTGAACATAAGCGAGACAAGATCAATCAGATGTATTTTTATCTCTGGCTGTTACCTTAATTTCCCGTGATATATGTGAATTCAGAAACTCATAAGAATCTGTCTCGAGCTACCATGGGTAAGAGCAATTTACAATTCACAAGGCAATATTGTGGTTTGGGCAGAAAATGCAGACCCAATCAATCAAAAACAAAGACCGTGACACTGATGGCAGTACTAAGGCCTTTAACAATGGACTATTTAGGGTTTTTTTAAGTGCAAAGGGAAGTGCAATCAGCATTTATGGATGAGAAGGATGTTCTCTCAACTGTTCTCTGCTCGTGTCGCTCTTGTGAGGCTTCATCCAGTCAGCTCTCAGTGCACTTCCAGATTGATAATGAGTAGAACTTGACTCAAAAGTCCTATAAAAATGGTAGTTATCCATCTGGCATTTACTATGGTACTAGTATGTGAATAAAACACAAATGAACCATGACTGAAACACTGCCTTGTACAATTATAATTAAATATAGTGGAGTCTGAAGTAGTTATTATTAGCATTTCTGTAACAGAGTGAGGAAGATGTTGGTTTGATTGATTCAAACTATGTGGATGTTATGTCAGTTTCCTCTACTATCCACACTACACCCATGAACAGTAATTTGGTGGCCAACATTTAATCAGCCTTGAAAATGACTCATATATTAACATATATGAGTCATGTACATTTAACATTTAAAACCATGATGATTACAGATAGAAATGTGTAAACAACAAAACAAGCATGTTCATACCATTTTACTTTCCTCTTTTCAAGTATTGAATCAAAACATCTTGCAAAAGCTTATTGCTACTGCAGTCACTCCACTCAGCTCACATACGTACTTCCATTTGTTCAGGACGAACTGAGCAAATGTACTATTTGTATCTAAGTGAATAAATCCACTAAAATCAATGATGGTGATGCAGTAATAATTTAAAGCCCATGAAACAGAAGAAAAGGCGGATTCTGTTCAATGGAGTGTGTTATAACCAAAGGAGACGAGCCACGGAAATCTCACTCTCTGTTGATTGACCTAATACTCTGGAGAAATGTAATGAGATAATTGTATTTGACCTAAACGTGTTAAAGCCATCTACATATATATACACACAAGTGTCTTATCTTACAAGAATGCACTCACAACCTGGTTTAGCAGGAGTCTAACTGTCTGCAAGTCGTTTTCAAGTAATCTGGTTATAGACAGTTTCAACAATTCACTCAAAACCTTCTTGTTGAGACATTTTGACACTATTTTACGCCATAGTCTGGCGACATTTATGCCAGACTATGTGATTAAGACTATGTTAAATGTTATATATATATCTTTGTGTCTTGTACAGTGTTCTATGTACTGTATGTTTTCAAATAAAATGTAAAAAAGTGATATATGTATAAACATTATAAGCAGTTGTCTACCACTAACCATACATTATACACGGCTCACGATGATGACATAACAATATTGAGATGCATGCAATAATCAATATATTGTTCATTATATTCATCGATATATATCAATATTTTTTTAAAGAACCCAATACATTTTTCTTGGTTAAACCACAACGTGCACAAACTTAAAATGAAAAACATTTTCATTTTAACCATTTTAATAACCAAACCAGTGAATAGATCAAATGTTTACATAAACAACTTTCCTTTCTCTAAATAAACAACAACATTGTAGTGCTGTCACAAAATAATTTGGATAATTATACCAAAAATTACTCTGTATTATAATGTCAATATACTGTTACAGCAGCCCATGGAACCACCCAATTTAGTATAACAATATACTGATATTTTGATATTTTGGCACACCCCTATCAAGAACCACTTCACATATAAAACTGGACATTTCTGAATGAGGCCAAATGTCTCTTTCATATTTGGATATGTAGTTGACTCTGTATGCACAGTGTGTTAGATTTAAGTACATTTTTGCTATTCATTCTCCTGCTGCTCTTGAACTGTAAGTTGCCAATGGAATTCCTTCACTGTTGAACAAATAAAGGTTATACTATCTTGTCTTATCCTAGTTTAACAGTATATTTGTATGAAAATCCCAATCGTCCATCATTTATCAAATAAAAATGTCTTACTTTTGCCATGTGTTGCTTTGCTTAGTAGTTCTGCCCCTGTTATGTGAAGTTTCTTATGTGCTTTATAACAGTTGTGTGCTATGCATGGTGCACGTCCATCAGCTGCATGTCCACAGGCTCCTGTAACGAATTATAATATGTGCAGTGCGCCATGTGTGCCATATGCATTATTAATGCTGATTAGGAACAATATAGTCTCTGCGTGAATAACTGGGAACATTGGTAGAGACTTGTGTTTCGTTGATGTCCTCTGTGACAATACGTCTACAAAAAGCTCACGTCCCTCTGTTCATACACACACCATGCATTTGGATGTGAAAAGACTTGTTTTATATTCAAGTCCCTTTTGTCCACTTAAGGGTTCAATATCAATATAGCTAACCAGCATTTACGCATTTATTCTGAAAAGAGTGTAGGCAGAGAAATAGGATGAATAAAAAGGATGTACATAGATATTATATCATACTTCATTTGTAAAATTAACCCACAGTTGGTATAATTTAACATGGGGTGAGCTCACAGCTTTGAGAACGTAACTTTGAGACACTCGCATTGATCAAGTGAAGATGTGTTTCTGTGGGTTTACTGACTTCATCCTGCTCTCAGGATTTATCGGGAGCTGAGAAATGAATTTAACCAAGAATTAAGGTAATCAGGGGTATACATTGAAAAAAGTCAAGGTATTGAAAATGGTTGGTATTGAAAACCATAGAAGAAAACATATATAAGTTTAAATACTCTTTATGCCTGGTCCTTTGAAAGTGCCAGCAATAAAATGCTAAAAAAAACTGGGTTGTCATAAAAGCTCAATTTGTAAACATAATTATTGTGTTATGGTTCTATGTATGAATCTATAACATATTGTAAAGCAAGCATTGTTTGAATACAGTATCCAAAAGAACCACCATGGGAATGTGTGTTGTAGTTTGTGATTTCTGTTGTGCTTATTACGTTTAGTAGAGTAAGCAAATGTTTTATTGAACTTTCTGGAGCCAGATGTTATCACTATATGTCTAAGTTGAGAGCTGGGTGTCCTTGCCCGGTCCAAGTCCAGCCTTATCTATGGGTCTATTAAAACTGGCAACATGCTCAGGCAGCAGCTTCAGTCTGATAAACCGGCCCCTGTGACACACAAATATTTACCCTCTGATTAGAGAGAGCTCCAGACTGAAGTGGACCAAAGTGTGCAAAGATTAAACAATGAATTGACTCACAATTTGAATTTTACTGTCATATTAGAAAAAACAAAAACAGCTGAAGCTCACATAACACTGACAAAATGTATCACTTTGAGAACTTTGAAACAATTTGAGAAATAGAATGTAAGCTGGTCTGTAAAGAGCCAAGAAAGGAGGTGAAAGGCAACACATGCATCTCAGACTGCGAGTTGGGGACAAACTTACCACTTCAATCAGACTGTCCTCACACCTAAAAAGACAGAATTGATCATTTTGTTTGATCCCAACTGGAGTCGTATCTCGTGTGCCAAAACAGCGCCTCTTGCAGGTGTTGTCTAAATTGCACTCACTAGAGACGCCAAAAAGGGATTTACCACAAGTTGATAACATTGTAGGGTATTTGGGAAGACTCAGATGTGGATCCCACTCTGAGCTCTTTGGGTCCTTAGAGCTGTCGGTGAGACTGATCTTTGAGCAGGGTTTAGTGTTTGAAGATTTAGACGGGTTCAACAAAGCATTAGTCCAGTTACTCTTTTGTGCAGGAGTATGGAGGCCAGAAGTATGGATGCACCCCTGATGGGGAAGGGGCCCCTGGGGTCTCCAACCTGATGTGTCTTGTGCCCAAGTCCAGAGCAAGAGAGAGTGAGAGGGGCCCGGTGGTCTTTTCATCTGACCTCGGATGTGTCGCTTAAAGTGGGAGTAACTTTAAGGCTGGCTTTTAACTCTCAGTCAACCTTATGTTCGAATTTGTACAGTTCTTAAAGCAAAATAGATCACACAGTAATATATAAGCATTATGTCCGTTTAGAGGTGAAATATTAAGGACTTCATTAAGCAGAACAAAGAGGATTTGGACTATTCCACTTCTCCACAGGGGTCAGATCCTTTTTGTTTTTGAAAACCATTTGTGTCCTTTTTCCGTTAGTCTCTTGGCTCTACTTGGCTCGGCTCTGAGATTGTCGCCTCGCTCAGTCCTGATTGCATTTCCATTACAACTGGTGCTCAGTGGTGCTGTGTAAATCTGGGCGTGGAAACGGTGCAAAAGGACGTCTGCTCGACCGACACCATAACACAACACATGATAACTGCTACACTAAGATATGGTAAATATAAAACATCAGCAAAACTGCCACAGTAACTGCCAATAAAGCTGAGCAAAGCAGACGGAATTACGGACACAGAGGAAAGATACAAACATGGATGTAGTGCACAGCTTGTTTACAGAGGACATAGTGGTGTTCTGTCTCTTGCTGCTGCTGCAGAAACACTACACTTTTATTCAATCGGCGTCTGGCGGTCTCGGGATGTCACGTTTAGTCCCTGCTTGGCTCGACTTGGCCCAAAGGGGAGGAACTAAAAAAGTACCCAGACTGAGGAGGAAGCACCAAACAGAAATGCACTAAAGCAGGGCTGATGCGAGTCGAGCTGGAACTAATGGAACCACATCTTTAACCCACGTCTTTAAGGCTTCCAACATTAATGTTAGGTCCTATCACGTCAAAATGCTTGTTGTTTAAGTTCTGATGGCAGAATTTCTCCAAATCTGCAGTGAACAGTAGTAGTTCTGGTCATTTGGGTCAATTTATTAGCATGATCTCTGCTCTACTGCAGCTCATGAAACTCTCAACTTGTGGCAGTGATTCTTTTACTCTTTGCTAATCACACATAACACACTTTTACTTAATACCTACATATTTCAAGAAATAATTTGATAGTCAGGACCAAAATACATGGCTTTGTGTCGCTTAGAAACAGCACATCTAATTATTTATTTTATTTATGGATTTAATTATGGATATTTTTTTATATTCCCAACTTTTAAAAGTAGAATACATTTTTATTTTGAAGGTTTTAATATCAAACGTGTATTACTGCTTAACCAAAATTTTATCGGAGACTGTTATTGAAATTCTCATCAACAACAATATATTTGGCACAGCAGTAATACATGTTTGTACATATTATTGGTATTGTTGGAGATTATTACTGAAATGTTAAGGCCCAAAGTCACAGAGATAGGCGACCCCCAACGGGAAAAAGATGAAATCATAAAATTACTGAAATAAATGTTGTGCTATCAGCCCATTTAATTTATTTATTTGATTACGTTTTCGCCAAATTCCTTGACTATAGTAAATAATAGATTATAATAATGTATATAAATAAAAACATTTTACCGCAGCCTATGATGTCAACAAACAACAATAAACAACAAACCTGAGTAGTTTAACACTAGCTCTTCATTGAGGATTTGACCAGCATCAGTGGCTGTAATCACCAAAAGAGGTTTTTCCCTGGATCTTGGCTACAAATTGGACATTGAGTACGATAAGTCTGGTCAGTCCCGTTTTTGGCATCTCGATTGACTTGAGTGTCATTTAGACAAAACCTGCAGAGGTTCTGTTTTGGCACCGGAGATACGACTCCAGTGCCATATTTTGGGATCTAACAACTTGGCCAATTTTGTTGTTTTGATTTGCAAGACTTGTTGCGTATGTGTGTGTATGTGTGTGTATATGTGCGAACAAAACACCAATACGAAGCTGCAAATATACTATGCTCCCCTATATTGGCAATTAGCCCTGTGAGTTCAAACAGCAGGAGCAGTGCAGTCAGACATGAAGAAAAGCTCTGCGGAAATTGCTCTGTCAACAACAGAGTGAATCACCAACTCTCTCTCATATTCTGAGTATTTCTATTTCTAAGATACGTATTTGTTATTTACACAATAAAATACACATCGTAGTAGTATTCTTTATTATTTTGAGAGTGTTCTGTGATGAAGAATATCTCCCTCACGTTTGAGAGAATCAATACAGTAGATATTTGGGACAATGTGACCAGGGTTTGGCAGAGCTTCTCCAAAAATTCTTATTTTTCACAGATTTTCACTTTAAGATACTTATAATACAGTTGTTCAGACAAGACAGCATTGCTCCGACATTCCAGGTCTTCACTGCTCCATTTTGCCATCGCGAACTGCCGCTCTCTAAAGACAACGTAACGTAAAGGGGCAACAAGATTTATATTGTAAGATATCCAACATACAAGATAGAAGGTAGATTAGAACTATATAGAAGACAAAAGCACATCAGGTCTTGAAGTATTCTTTAAGGGCCCTGGCACGCACCTGTTGTCACATCCACTGTTTGTTTTACCATCATCGACTAGAAATCCCAAGATAATGTTTTGAGAACATTGTTCCCTCCCGGACGGTGCGGTGTTTTCCAAACAACAAGCCATGGATTAACCGTGAACTGAAGGCTCTGCTGAAGGAGAAGAAGAGAGCCTTCAGGTCAGGGAACAAGGAGGAGCTGAGGACTGTGCAGAAGGAGCTGAGGAGGAAGATCAGGCAGGCTGAGGCCGGCTACAGGAGGAGGATGGAGGAGCAGCTGCAGCAAAAGAACATTCAGGGAGTGTGGAGGAGCCTGAAAACCATCTCGGGCTTCAAAATCCCCCCTGCCCAGACAGAGGGGGATCTACAGTGGGTGAATGATTTAAATGCTCACTTCTTGAGGTTTGATCGGTCACCCGCCCCTCCCCCTGCACAGCTGCATGCTCCCTCTTCCACAGCTGGACAATGCCCTGCATCTGTTCCTCTTCGCTTATCTGCCCCGGACCATCAGCTCCCCACTTCGCCTGGACTCACCCATCCCCCCAGCACACGGTCCCCCTGCCAACCACTGACTGTCACAGCAGCACAGGTGAGGAGTGAGCTGAAGAGGATTAAGTAAGGAAGGCACCAGGACCTGACGGCATCAGCCCCAGGCTCTTTAAGTCCTGTGCAGATGAACTGTGTGGAGTTATGGAGCATGTCTTCAACATGAGCCTGAAGCTGAGGGTGGTACCACAGGTCTGGAAGACCTCCTGTCTGGTACCTGTGCCTAAGACACCGCGCCCCAAAGACCTCAACAGCTTCAGGCCAGTGGCTCTCACGTCCCACCTGATGAAGACACTGGAGCGGCTGGTCCTGGACCACCTCCGCTCCACCGTGAGCTCAGCCATGGACCCGCTGCAGTTTGCATACCGGCCTGGCATCGGAGTGGAGGACGCTGTCATCTCCCTGCTGCACCGCTCTCTCTCTCACCTGGAAAAGCCTGGCAGCTCTGTGAGGATTCTGTTCTTCGATCTTTCCAGCGCCTTCAACACCATCCAGCCGCTGCTTCTGAGGGACAAGCTGGAGACAGCTGGTGTGGAGTATGACCTGGCAGAGTGGATCCTGGACTACCTCACAGACCGACCCCAGTTTGTGAGAGCCCGGAACTGTGTGTCTGACACTCGGACCTGCAGTGTGGGGGCGCCCCAGGGCACTGTCCTCGCGCCCTTTCTCTTCACCCTTTACACTGCAGACTGCAGACTGACACGGACAGCTGTGTCCTGCAGAAGTTCTCTGACGACTCTGCCATCATCGGACTCATCACGGACGACGATGACGCGGAGTACAGAGGACTGGCGCAGGACTTTGTGGACTGGTGTCAGCGGAACCACCTCCTCATCAACGCGGGGAAGACCAAGGAGATGGTGGTGGATTTCCGCAGACGCCACTCCACTGCCCCCTCACCAGTGAACATCCAGGGACGGGACATTGAGAGAGTGGACTCATACAAGTACCTGGGTGTTCATCTGAACCACAAACTGGACTGGACTCATAACACAGACGCACTGTACAGTTAGAGCCAGAGTCGGCTCTACCTCCTGAGGAGACTCAGGTCTTTTGGAGTGACAGGGCCACTCCTGAAGACCTTCTACGACTCTGTTGTGGCATCAGCCCTCCTGTACGGTGTGGCCTGCTGGAGCAGCAGCATCACAGAGAGGGAGAGGAAGAGGCTGGACAGAGTCATCAAGAAGTCCAGCTCCGTCCTGGGCTGTGCTCTGGACTCGGTGCAGGAGGTGGGGGACAGGAGGGTCCTGGCTAGATTCACATCTATGCTGGACCATGAGTGTCACCCCCTGCAGGACACTCTCTCCGCTCTGGAGAGCAGCTTCAGTGAGAGACTGATCCACCCTCGCTGTGTGAAGGAGACGTTTCACAGGTCTTTCCTTCCTGCTGCTGTCAGACTTTATAACAAACACTGTTAGTACTGAACACTCGCAATACTGACCTAACCTAATACTGATGTGCAATTCTGTCATATGTGCAATTACTGTGAAATTCATGTGCAATCTATGTGCTGTCGTGACACATATTCATGTGCAATTACTGTCGTGATCACATGCAATGGTATTTATGTATTTATTTATTTATTTATTTGTCTATGGGAGTTTTTATTTATTTATAGGAGATCTTCTACTGAAAGTGTTTTTCAGACTTCCTATAAGTGATCTGTTCTTTTCTTCTGTATCTGCTTCTGTATCTACCTGCGTTGCACCAATGAAATTTCCCCATGTGGGACAATAAAGGAATATCTTATCTTATCTTATCTTATAAATAAAGAAACTGTAAAAACTAAGCACACCAGTGGCAACATCTTGTACAGGGGTGACTGGGGGCCCTTCACCGTATCAATGCTAGTCCTTTTTCCAGGTTTCTGATGGATTTTAATGTTATCCAGGTAAGGCGAAGGGCAAATATTTTCATAATTTGAATAACATTCTAGGCACTCTTGGGGGCCCTCTGGTGGCTTTGAGTTTATTGGGTAAGGGCCCTGTATATGCTCTGATGAACCCTCCCTCACAACAGAATACTGAAAAACGTGTTTTTAATGGAACGATGGAAACAAATTGCGTAAGTGTCAATGTGAACTGCTACTTCGTACTCCAGGGTTACAGTTTTATACATAAGAGGTTTTACTTTCCTAATATGGGGTAAGTGATAATGTCATAACTGATTGTAGCCTTGTTAATTATAATGTTTTTTGACAGATTTTGACCTGCTCCAGTGTTTACATTATGCTGCTTTCAAATGTGTGCACAGAGACAATGACTGCACTATGGTTTGTAAATCGAGGCTGGAAATGATCCTTAAACAATCAATTTTGTTGCAAAAATAATAACACCCAGCGATGTAATGATTTAATTCATCAGCAGGCTCAGATATACTATATATATACCTATTTCTGCTGTTTGTGTGTATGGAGCTCAGAAACAGAATAATTGTGAACATTTTACATATACTTATAACTATGAAGTTACTGCACAATGTACACCTTCACTGTCCTTGACTTATTAATCCTCTTGCAACAGAAGAGAGCCAATCAAAAGCTAGATTCTTTGACATTCTTGATAAACAACTTAAACAAAATAAATAATACATCTACGTGTGCATTAAAGCGGTGGCACCTCATTTTCAAACAGTAAAACAAACTTTATATACCTTTCGAATTAATTTCTAGCTCTCAAAAATTTAGTCACCAGCACAGCTTTAGAACAGCTTTTTCAGAAACAAAAGTGTGATATTACAGTGCCAATCAGCCTTCATCCCAAAGTGTCCAAAACGCTTGTGACATGGCTCTTTCTTACGGGTCTTAAACAATATAATGTTTAAGACAGAATAAGACAGAATAAGACAGAATAAGACAGCGTGCAGAGGACTGATTTTTTTCACAAAGTCCTACTTTCTGGGGTGGAAACAGAATTGACTAATTATGATAAGAAACGTTTGGTTCCCCAGTTTGAAAAAGATCCTTTAGTTGAAAGTGTTAAAAGGACGGAGGCTGTCTTCACAGAGTGGGAGACAGTGAAGGTGGGTGGATTTGAGCTCAAGGTCCTGAAGATAAAGTGTGCACAACAATGTCTTAATGCAGTATCCTGCCCCGGCATCGATAAGAGCTCCTTACAAACTGATGATCACAGATACACTCCAGGGATTTTGTTCTTGACGTCAAATGTGACTCAGAATAATAATTACATCATTTCTTTGACAATCAATCACATGTATTTTGATTTCCTCTTTATGGGCTGAATTGAGGTTAAAAACATCAACTGAGCAGATATTTTAAGATTATTGCTAGATAAAATCATTGGCAGACACACATTAAACATTTCCGTCTGAGACCAAATACAATAATGGTCTGAGTGGCTTCTTCCTTTTTCCAGTTCCAGCTTCAGAAATAGTAATAATACCACATCTGTACAATTTCAAAAACAAGGCTCAGAATATAGAGAGGATTTATTGATTTTTGGTTCATTTGTATGCTCATTTGAAGCATGATTAGGAATAAAATCATTGTGCACACGTTAAAACAACTTACAACTTAAAACTTAAATATGGCTTGATCCAACAATGACACACTTTTGTCATGTATGTCAGTAATCCAGTTTAGTTTTGTACCTTAACCTTTGAAAAGGTTCAAGCAAAAACAAGTAATAAGAAAATAAATGTGTATATATTGTGATATTGATGACGCTGCACTTGCATTTGCATTTGTTTATTATTGACACAAATTTGCATGATCTTCCTCTTGTTTTTAGGTGATTGACCAAAAATAACTTCTTCTTCAGCCCATAGTTAGGGGCTTATTATTTACAAAGCTCCATTTACTATGCACCAGAAAAGTTGCATTTGTGCTAGGCCTGTAGTGCCTCCTAAAAGTGTTTTTTTTTTTTTTTATATTTATGCAGAAAACAACACGTAACCAAAGTATTTACCAGTAAAAAGGAAATTTAAACTCCCAATTCACTCCAAAATGTCAAGATAATGTTCTCCATGCTTTCTCTTTTCTGCTG
>NW_027316056.1:19375619-19513119 GCF_026437365.1 Eucyclogobius newberryi | reverse complement strand
TTTCTACCATACAAACTATCAATTAATATTCACCAGGCCAAGATTAGATCTCAATTAAAATTCTATTAATTGCTCAGCCCTACGTAGAAGCATGTGCACCCATACACGGCACTAAAATATTTGTGGACATATTTAAACAATGTATTTATTTATTTGTTTATTGACCTTTATTCAACCATGAAAGTCCCATCGAGATTTAGGGCAGTCCTGGGCCAAGAGGGGAGGAGCCTGGAGTACATGTTTTAGTCATGTTCCTGACATATCAGTGTGAAGCACTAGAGTTCCTTAACTCATCAGTAGTTCATACTTGTTCCTACTTCAAAAACATGATTTATTCAACTTCATCTCATTCTCTGTGCTCCACAACATGAGCAGGTCAAGACTCCACACAAATGAATGGCTTCTGGCAGTGTAACCTTTGACCTCTCTGGGACTGTAGCAAAAGCTGAAAAATCTCAAAAATCCGTACAACAAACATCTTCAGGTCCATGTGTTTCTGTGAGGAATAGAAATATAGTGAAATGTCAGGGGCACGCTGCTGCTACATGCGTCACTGACATGTCCAGGAGAGAAGAATTAAATAACTTTATAATACTTCTTTCAGCTGGACAGGTCTGAACGTATCTCCAAAGACACAAAATATACTATATAACTATATACAAGGAATAAGCCACTCAACTGGCACACACACATCACATTATTTTACAATAGATGTCGATGAGTAACGGATCATTCATGCTGCATCACTTTGAAGGGACAATGGCTTTGTTCAATGCCTTTAACTCCCAGCACCTTATTAACTCCTTTGTACTTTATTTATCTTGTTTGTTGTGTAGTTAAATTGTTGTGGCATGTGTTAACTGCCACTCTTGTGTAGGGACGATGTAAAATGTAAGTGTTAAGATTATTGTGGAAAAAGCATTAAATTTTAACGATTATTCTCTGAGGAAACAGAGGAATCTTTTATTTTCTTTCCTTGTAGTGGTCTGGCATGTTGCTGTTCCTGTTTGTGACCGGCTTTACAAAATGTAACTTGCCACAATTCTTATTTTTTAGTTCTCATGATAATATTGTGACCGGAATGATTATAGATTAACCAAATAACCTTGATATCCCTAATCTTGTGCTGCTCTCCACAATAGTGCACGGGTTAAAAATCATACATAAGACAAACATTGTCATGTTGTGGAGGGATGCCTGTGGATCATCCAGACCTGAAGATAGCACGAGGGCCATCGTTGAGCTTTTCTTTTTATGTGTGTGATGCGTGAATGGGAGCAACAGACCACACTAAAATTTTCACTCTGGATCAATAAAGTATTTATCCATCTAATAGTTATCCCGTAGAGAGATTCCTCCATCTGAGCTGTGCATCTCTGCAGCTCCTCCAGAGTTCGGCCTGTGAGTTTTGGTGGAAGGCCATGTCTCGGTAACTTTGTAGTAGTTGTGCTACTTTTCATCTCTGTGAGATGTTCAAAGCTTTATAAACTAACCTCATCTGTATCAGTGACCTGTCTGGTGTTCCTGGGACTTCATGATGCCGTTTGATCCTCAAGGTTCAACAACAAACCAGAAGCAAACTTTTGTGGCCTTAATAGAACTGCTGCACTTATAGATTAGATTACACACCGATGGACTCTATTTAATCATTAGGTCAACATTCAATCTTTCACCAATACGAATACAAATAGAGAAATATTATTGTCCACAGATTCACCAAAACAATTAAAAACATACAGGATCCACATGTCACACTCGCTCCACCTCCAGGCAACAGTAGACAACAATAGGTTGCACAAATGGGCTGAATACTTGTGCGCGTAGCACTTTTTAAAAATATATGTAAATTATGTAAAATTTTCCTTCAACTTCACAATTGTGTGCAGCTTTGTGTTGCTCTTTGACAAAGGGAAATTGTGAATACTTTTGGAAGCCACTATAGATGGTAAATTCATCCATTTGGTCATTCCATTTGGTCATCAAAGCTGATAAAGCAAATAAAGCTCAAGTAAGGAATTTATTTAGGAAGGTTTAATATAGTCTTATTATGACAAATAAAAGAAAAAAGAAAAGCTATTTTCTGACAATGTATTTTTCACCAGAGTTACTTAGTGCTTTAATGATAGACAAATGTGATCAAAACGTCAGGTTTTGTGGTGAGTCTGTGTGACATGTGGAAAAAGCTCTGCTGAGGTAATACTTGATCTGACAGAGCCTGTTAAATCTGATATTCAACCTGCATAACATAAACTGTCAGATGCTGATGGCCCGCAACACCTCAACACAGTATTAATAATTGACATAAAGATCAATTAGAACGTGTTCAAAAGAAAAAGTGCATGAAAAATTGAAGATTCATGCTCTGAGCATGTGGACTATTAATCATGACGCCCCTAGTGAAGTCTGCTGTATCAACATAAGAAACATGAAACCATTTGTATTCTTATTCAAATCAGATGCAAACATGGGATTTGTGCATGACGGCAAACACAAATCGCATGACTCATCTAATTTACGGCCTGCAGCTGCACGGATGTTTCAAGTCAGTAAAACATCTAATAGTGTTTTCTTGGACATGTTAATGGCATATAAACATCTCGGACTCTGAGGACTTCAGGGACCGGCCTCCTGCTGGTGCCAGAGTCAGGACTAAACATGGACCGGCCTCCTGCTGGTGCCAGAGTCAGGACTAAACATGGACCGGCCTCCTGCTGGTGCCAGAGTCAGGACTAAACATGGACCGGCCTCCTGCTGGTGCCAGAGTCAGGACTAAACATGGACCGGCCTCCTGCTGGTGCCAGAGTCAGGACTAAACATGGACCGGCCTCCTGCTGGTGCCAGAGTCAGGACTAAACATGGGCCAGCCTCCTGCTGGTGCCAGAGTCAGGACTAAACATGGACCGGCCTCCTGCTGGTGCCAGAGTCAGGACTAAACATGGACCGACCTCCTGCTGGTGCCAGAGTCAGGACTAAACATGGACCGGCCTCCTGCTGGTGCCCAGAGTCAGGACTAAACATGGACCGGCCTCCTGCAGGTGTCAGAGTCAGGACTAAACATGGACCGGCCTCCTGCTGGTGCCAGAGTCAGGACTAAACGTGGACCGGCCTCCTGCTGGTGCCAGAGTCAGGACTAAACGTGGACCGGCCTCCTGCTGGTGCCAGAGTCAGGACTAAACGTGGACCGGCCTCCTGCTGGTGCCAGAGTCAGGACTAAACGTGGACCGGCCTCCTGCTGGTGCCAGAGTCAGGACTAAACATGGACCGGCCTCCTGCTGGTGCCAGAGTCAGGACTAAACATGGATTGGCCTCCTGCTGGTGCCAGAGTCAGGACTACGTGGACCGGCCTCCTGCTGGTGCCAGAGTCAGGACTAAACGTGGACCGGCCTCCTGCTGGTGCCAGAGTCAGGACTAAACGTGGACCGGCCTCCTGCTGGTGCCAGAGTCAGGACTAAACATGGACCGGCCTCCTGCTGGTGCCAGAGTCAGGACTACACATGGACTGGCCTCCTGCTGGTGCCAGAGTCAGGACTAAACATGGACCGGCCTCCTGCTGGTGCCAGAGTCAGGACTAAACATGGACCGGCCTCCTGCTGGTGCCAGAGTCAGGACTAAACATGGACCGGCCTCCTGCTGGTGCCAGAGTCAGGACTAAACATGGACCGGCCTCCTGCTGGTGCCAGAGTCAGGACTTAACATGGGCCAGCCTCTTGCTGGTGCCAGAGTCAGGACTAAACATGGACCGGCCTCCTGCTGGTGCCAGAGTCAGGACTAAACATGGAGCGACCTCCTGCTGGTGCCAGAGTCAGGACTAAACATGGACCGACCTCCTGCTGGTGCCAGAGTCAGGACTAAACATGGACCGGCCTCCTGCTGGTGCCCAGAGTCAGGACTAAACATGGACCGGCCTCCTGCAGGTGTCAGAGTCAGGACTAAACATGGACCGGCCTCCTGCTGGTGCCAGAGTCAGGACTAAACATGGACCGGCCTCCTGCTGGTGCCAGAGTCAGGACTAAACATGGACCGGCCTCCTGCTGGTGCCAGAGTCAGGACTAAACATGGACTGGCCTCCTGCTGGTGCCAGAGTCAGGACTAAACGTGGACCGGCCTCCTGCTGGTGCCAGAGTCAGGACTAAACGTGGACCGGCCTCCTGCTGGTGCCAGAGTCAGGACTAAACATGGACCGGCCTCCTGCTGGTGCCCAGAGTCAGGACTAAACATGGACCGGCCTCCTGCAGGTGTCAGAGTCAGGACTAAACATGGACCGGCCTCCTGCTGGTGCCAGAGTCAGGACTAAACGTGGACCGGCCTCCTGCTGGTGCCAGAGTCAGGACTAAACGTGGACCGGCCTCCTGCTGGTGCCAGAGTCAGGACTAAACGTGGACCGGCCTCCTGCTGGTGCCAGAGTCAGGACTAAACGTGGACCGGCCTCCTGCTGGTGCCAGAGTCAGGACTAAACGTGGACCGGCCTCCTGCTGGTGCCAGAGTCAGGACTAAACATGGACCGGCCTCCTGCTGGTGCCAGAGTCAGGACTAAACGTGGACCGGCCTCCTGCTGGTGCCAGAGTCAGGACTAAACGTGGACCGGCCTCCTGCTGGTGCCAGAGTCAGGACTAAACATGGACCGGCCTCCTGCTGGTGCCAGAGTCAGGACCAAATATGGACTGGCCTCCTGCTGGTGCCAGAGTCAGGACTAAACATGTACTCTTGTCTTTTGTCACGTGTTTGTGATTTTAATGCATTTATCCTGTTGTGTGAAGCACTTTGAATTGCCTTGTGTGAGAATTTGCTCTACAAATAAACTTGCCTTGTTACAATAGGAATGTGTCAAATAATCGAAATGTAATCAAATCTAGAGTAAGTTGTAAATTGTCAGTGATCGGCATGTTTGGTGAAATCCCTCATTCATCCAGGAGTCTTCCACTTTAGAAAAGAGTCAGTTGTAGTCATCTGCAAACTGTTTCTCATTCTCAATCAGCAGAGATCTGATTTTAGAGGAACAATATGACACACTGATTCGAATAGTTTTTCACATTTTTCACAAGATTGATGAAAAATTTAATCAGAAATAAATGAACCAATAAATTAATCAGTCAATCAATCAATTAAAACAAATAATTGATTGATTGATTAATTAAACAATGAACATAATTGTTATTTTTTTTTTATTTGTAACTATTTTAGACAGCCCAGCATTTATTGCACTCAATAAAAAGGGTCACTAAATTCAAAAAATCCTAAACAAAACAAATGAATGAAGAGTTGCAGTGTCAGGCTGAAAGTCAAAATCTCCTCCCGCTGCTATTAAGGGAAAGCAGAATATATATATTCACTCAAATGTGACCATTGAACAAAGAGGAAAGTGTAATGGACACAATACATTAGAGGATTTGTGTAGTAGTCTACCTCCTGAACAATGTCTGCAAATCAATAATGTGCGTTTGTAAAAGCTGCCTTT
Source organism: Eucyclogobius newberryi (assembly GCF_026437365.1). Classification (NCBI taxonomy): domain Eukaryota; kingdom Metazoa; phylum Chordata; class Actinopteri; order Gobiiformes; family Gobiidae; genus Eucyclogobius; species Eucyclogobius newberryi. Next base: position 19,507,664 of record NW_027316056.1, on the reverse strand, counting down.
AGTGGCAGCCCTGTGCTGACCAGGAAAATCAGATCTGCAGCCATCATGCCATTTCAAAAGACTGGCTGGAAGTCTGGACCCTGAGGCGGGACACAACTTACATTTACTTCTTTTAGAGGGAAAGAGACCAAAGGTGGGCAAAAAGGACAAAGGAGCCATGCTTCTTGGGAAATTGGGTTGAATACCATCACCAAAACTTTGATGGGAGCTTCAGTCCCCAGTCTGGAAGGTTACGTTTGCATTATTGGATAAGCCGCTCCTTGCTCACCTCAGAGCGCAGACAATTATCAAATGGCACTGGCGATACACCAACAACAACTCAGACAAGAGGAAAAACAATCTGTGGAATGTGAAATCCAACAAGACGATGGCAGAATTAAAAGTGATGTGGTTCTGTCAGTGCTGTGTGGAGGCGTTTTGTGATTTGTGACTGTAGTATTTTGAATGTCAGCCTCAATGCAGCAGTAATTACATGAGATGCCTCTAGGGACAGCAGGCACTGGGGTCATATATTAGAGAAGCATTCATTTTGCACCAAAGCAATGTGAGATAAACTGCCCTTTGGCTTGTTTTGACTGGCAGAGCTCATAATAATATAATAGCAGAATATACAATTACCAGCAGCATATGTTGTAAAAATAATAAACACATTTTGAATATCTTCAAAAAAACATGCACAATATTATTTAAATTTCGATATATTTCCCACCTCTACTTATTTATTTATTTTTGTTTGTATTGTTAGAATACTAAATGATCATAGTTATCACAGTGTTATTGATATCAAAATAGTCTGTGTTCAATATGGCAACATAGTCCAAGATAAGGGTTTGTTTATATGACATGGGACTTTTTTCTGACCCTTTCAATTTGCATGTTCTCTGCGAAATAGGCTTATTATTACGAGTTACCAGACACGAGTTCTGTTATATCTGTGCAAAAAGTAAAATAGATGTAACTGTTATGTATGAGTTATCAGCAGGGCATCGGAAAGGGCGCGACACACGACAATAGAGATGGAAAAGTCACCAAACACAAACCAAGGGCAGTTTAACACGAGTCTTCAAAATGAGGCATCCCTGACCTAAAACATGCACGTGTAGAAGAAGTCTTACCTAACGTCCACGCGTCCTCTGGACACTGCCCGCGGCTCATCTCTGTGCCCGGGACATCACGCACTGCAGCTCCAGGTGGACCTTCTGCAAAACTCTGCCGGACGATGCTTTTTGACAGGAAAAAAGAGAGTCAACGACAAATGAAGCAACGTTTTTGGAGTTCTTCGCGTCTCGTGTGACTTTTAGCTGTGTTTGGAGCGCATCTTTTCCATTCAGCGCAGTGATGAGCTGTGGCTGAAAACAGAGACGCGCTCCTCTCGCCTCCACGGTCACGTTAGACATGACCCACACAGACGTTTCCGGGTTGGTATTACAAAATAAAACCGGGAGGCAACACATGCTTCCGTTATTTAGGGAGCGTTCACACCATGGATCTACTGAGTTCACACCTACAAGAACCATTCTTCACGCTTGCAAATTTACCACATCAATATTGAAACTAAACAGGAATAAACCCAACACCAAACCTGGACTAGACAGGACTAGAACAGGACCAAACCAAGTACATATCAGGACAAAAATGGGCTCAATTTAGGACTAAATAACAACGCAGTGTGAACGCACCCTTATTGTAAATACTCCTAACCCAAGAAATGAACAATTAGGCAAATCGAATTTATTTATGTTTGTGTAATTGAAATTAAATCCTTGCTTGAATCATTAGGCCACATTCACTCCCTATAAAGATTCACAATGTTGAATCAACTTCTAAAGGGGCAATAATGGGGTCAATATGTCTTATATGACATGATATGATCAATTTGGCCTGAAACTTTTTTTATCAACAAATCTTTTATCATATTTCCTCGTGGCGTGGATAAATCATTTGTTCTGCCACGTATCAATCATAAAACGCACCTACCGCTCACCTGCAGCCGCGTCAGGCTCGTCCCCACGTTTCCGCGTGCCTAAGCGCATGGATCTATCATAATATAGTTCCCTCAGTGTACGGGGCAAAATGAAGACGGAGGAAGACAGTTCGAGCTGACGCAGAAGTGGACAGAAATCTACGGGAGACGAGCGATGCGATACGCTCCGTTGTGCTAATAAACAAACGCACGTGTGTGTTGTATCAGTCCGCATGGGGGAGTGCGCATGCGCACTTCCACCTGCGTTCTCAAATCGCCGAAAAATCGTCCATACCGCCTTTAATTATTGTGTCTTTCCCTGTTCATACCCCAAGTGTTTCTAGGCCCCATCATCAAAAGTTGATTGTTCTTGTTTAATTTTATAAAAGCTAACTAAAGACGTTTGACCCCATTTATCAACACTAAATTATCAACGAAAATGTTATGTTGACGGTTGCATGCTTGGCTTTATTATAGCATATCATTTCCGGTTTGACTAAAGTGGGGGCAACTTGACAAAAACCACAGCGGAGTTCTAGTATAGTTTGTTGAGCTGATTGGAGTCATAATTTTCACAGTAATGAATCTTGAAGAAACATTCTAAACTTTATTTGTTGTTATTGTATATTGTTGTTATTCACTAGTGTACACTTAACAACATTTGTTTTAGCTTATGATTCTACTGCATAAGTCAGAATGTATGCACAAGGAAGCAATGAAGGGATGTGGCACTTTTAAAATTACATCTCCCACATAAATCTCTTAAAAACATGCCTCATTTAGTGATCGAATTATGTTTAAGGGGGGTCAATGAGTCAATTCTCATCACCAAATGCACAGACTATGACTTACAAAATCACATGAGCATCAGCTGGAGAGACGTTTATGTGGCAGGCATTTTGACAGACAGTGTTCTAAACCCTGCATCCCCTTTGGCCCTAGAAAACCCGTTAATCTCTTCTCACGAACCATAATCTGGAGTTAAACGTTGTAGCATCAGAACATGCATTTCCCCCTTTGCTTCCTGTGCGCCTCCTGCAAGTCAGTATCAAAACGCAATTCGATATCCGCGTGCCCTTTGACCTTGAGCTGTCAGAGGCTCATGGGTGCACAACAAAGCAGATCTCTGTAGGACATGTGGAAAAGACAAGCCCACATAATACACATGCCCTGAACAGTGCAACTACACAGTACCTGCATGCACAACAGCACCGTCAGCACAGGATTTACTCTGAGTGGATGTGGGTATCGCCACTGGGAACTCTTCACACTGAAAGTTCAGATAAAAACGTGTTCTGGAGGTGAAATTAATGTTTGGTTATGAGTCAATAAAGTGACTGTAGTAAATTACTATTAATATTTGAATTTTTATCAGACCAACAAACGGAAACACACAGGTCTGATAGAGAAATGATCTAAAGTAGCTGAAGTATCCAGAGTTAATAGTACCACTACCACAAGCCTTTATTACTCATAATGAATGAATGGGGAATATTATTTTTTTGTGTTTATCTATCTCAATTAGGGTGTTCAGTTTTATTTAATATTTATATACAGTAACAGTAATCCAGGCCACATTTCTCTCAGTGCTGGATTATGGTGGTGATATCATGTATATGCATTCATAGCGACCTGTGAGCTTTTAAATCACTCAGCATTAAGGTTACATGGATACAGAACTCGCCACTGGGTTTGCCTGAACATCAAATTAAGTATTCACCGCTTGAGATCTCAGGACATTTTTATTTTATAGCTACACAGAGTCAACAGAAGAGAAAAAAGGCATTAGGCAACTTTGCTCCCTGTGTGTGAAACAAAACACAGGGACTGTTTAACTTCAATTATCTTATGCTTTTTAATGATCTCAAAGCACCGAGGAACATCCACAGTGCTGGTGCCTTTTCTTTGTATGATTTTATCCAATATTTTAATGCGTAAGTGTGTTTTTATGTATTCGCATATTTGATTGATTGTTTCATTAAATGTTTTATTGGCATTTTATTTAAATATCCTGTAAGTTTGTTTGTTTAATCTGTATTTTGTTTTTAACAGGGTCCTACTAAGGCAAGGCAAGTTTATTTGTAGAGCACATTTCATACACGAGGCAATGCAAAGTGCTTCAAACAGCAGGAAAAATGCGTTAAAATCACAAAGAAATTACAGAAACAGAAATACAATAAAAATAACTTATTAAAAACAATTTAAGTCATACTGACAAAAAAATGTTTTTTTCTCATTAGGTTTTATTAAAAAAAGAAAGAAAAAGAATGCAATCCAGACCAATTTGAACGCCAAGAATAAACGAAAGGGACACCATGTCACTTTTCTGGCTACTTGCTTGTGTGGTCGAAATTTAAATCTGCAGCCGTCACACCCTTAGAAAAGAGAGTCCAGACCCTGAGGCGGGACACAATTTATGAATCTAATCGTTCTTTTGTTGTGAAGGCGACCACAAACATGCAAAAAGGATGAAGATGAAATGCTTTTGGAAATTGTGTAGTTCAATGGTAGATTTCATGTCCATTATTGGAGTGTGGAAAGTGGAGAGTAAGCCGCCTGCTTGTCTCCATGGAGATGTAGTATAGCATTAACCTTCTAGCTGTTTTTGTTTGTTTGTTTTTCTAAATATTTTTTGGCCCATAGGGATGAGAGTGGGTAATGTCACTGCTGCAAACTATTTCCAAAAGCAGATAGAATCTCCATGTTTCCAAAGGCTGTTGTGAGCGACACTTCTCATTAACTTTGGCCTTGCAACAGGTTGTTTCCTCCTCAGTAATAACTCAGCTCCAGCAAACGGAAGCTTCTGGCACAGACCTGTAAATATTAAACACGTGGAAAATGCAAGAAAGTGTTATATTATGAATTAAATTTTTTAAGATGGATGGTGCGTTAAGCCGGGAGTCGTGTAAAAGGAGCTGCCACAAGTAAAGGCACGAGAGACAACAAATGAGTCAAATGACTAGAGCTGGGTTTCGATTCAAATTTCAAGAATCGATTCGATTCCGATTTTTACGTTTCAAAATCGTTTTTTTTTCGATTTCTCAGATTCCATCCGATTCGCTCCGATTTCGATCTGATTTCCGATTCGATCCGAGGGTTAATGTTATTAAAAATGAAAAATGTATTTGAACCGTTTCCTTCACTTCATGACTGTGTAGAGAAGCAACATATTAAAACTAGTATTATATCAATATCAAACAGCAAATCTTACAAGTATTGATAGTTACTGATGGCTGGAAGACTGATGAAAAGGTTAAGGGTCAATCTACCTTCAAGAAAGATAATCCAGGAGTCCTGAATTATCTTTCTTGAAGGTGGATTGAAGTTCACTGAGGGAAATGTAGAAAAGAATTTTGATTAAAAAAAAATGAAAATAATTTAAATAAAATAAGAATGAAATCGATCTTTGGACGTACGAATCGATAATCGGTCATTAATACGTCATAAGGCTCTGGTACAGCTGGCAGCCCGGTGTAAACGCTCTCTCTTCTTTCTCACACTTATTGTGCTTTATCTCCTATATTTTGTAAATATTGTTAGTATATTTTTTCTATTTTACTGTACGATAGGGACACGCGCTGGAATAGTTTTTTAATTCAACTGTTTTTGACTTTTTTCGGCTGGATTTGAGCGTTTTTCGTTGCGTTCGTTGTGTTGTTGTGACGTGAGCTAGCTCCGAGCGAGCCCACCAGCCCCCCCCCCGCGCGCCCTCCGGCCGCGCTAAAGTACGGCGTGTCGTCGGTACACGTTTATATACACGTTTATATGAAAGAGGAACTTCACGAACGATCGGGACACGCACTGGAATCGCTTTAAATTAACTTGTTTTGACTTTATTCGGCTGGATTGAGTGTTTTCGTCGTGTCGTTGCGATGTGTCTTGGCTCTGAGTCCCCCGGCTCCGGCCCCGCCCCCCGGCTCCGGCCCCGCCCCCCGGCCGGCGCCGTACCGCGTTTACACAAAGGAGGAACTAATGAAACTGCGGAGAACTGTCGTCTTACCCGGAGATCGTCACGTTATCCCGTCGCAATACTGACCTAACTTAATACTGATGTGCAATTCTGTCATATGTGCAATTCATGTGCAATTCATGTGAAATTCATGTGCAATTCATGTGCAATTACTGTGAAATTCATGTGCAATCTATGTGCAATTACTGTGAAATTCATGTGCAATCTATGTGCTGTCGTGACACATATTCATGTGCAATTACTGTCGTGATCACATGCAATGGTATTTATTTATTTATTTGTCTATGGGAGTTTTTATTTATTTATAGGAGATCTTCTACTGAAAGTGTTTTTCAGACTTCCTATAAGTGATCTGTTCTTCTGTATCTACCTCTGGATCTACCTGCGTTGCACCAATGAAATTTCCCCATGTGGGACAATAAAGGAATATCTTATCTTATCTTATATGCGAATCGATTAAAAATCGGAAAATCCATTATTTCAACCCAGCTCTACAAATGACTGTGGGAAATCTATACACACTTTAACAACATTTAATTGAGGCTATTCATGATTTATAGGCTTGAATAAATGTTGGTTTTAGGTACAGGCTATTTTAAAATAAAGGACTATTTCTCTGTTGCAGGTCTGTTTTCAAAATGGAAGGAGAGTGAAGGACAAATCAATGGTGTTTCTCCACAAGGGCTCTTCAGGTCATGACCATCGGACCTCCTACAGTTTGGGGGGTGATGGAGCAGCAGGATCAACAGATGATGAGTCATTATTCACGTATTATTTTTGAGAGCAATCCATTCAGAGATGCAGTCACCGTGGCAACAGTTTCACATAAAACTGAACCTTGAGATTACAGTTTGACGCACACACACGTAATGATCTGAACGCTGAAGGATGAATGTAATGATTAATGATTAATGAAGGAACTCGCAGGCTTTTGTAGTAAAAGGATAGCGTAAAGTAGTGGTAGTAATAGTAGTTAGGCTAGTAGCAGACATAAAAGGTGTAGAAGCTGATCATAGACGTTTCATGGTTACTAAAAATACTGCACCAAATGATGAGGGGGAAAGGCAAGACAAGTTGATTTGTAGAGCACATTTCGCACAATTCGAAGTGCAGCACAGAACAGGATAAAATTGATTGAATTCAGGCAGAAATCGCAAAACAGTTTAAAACATAAAAGCGTAGAGTGCAGATCAAAGCCTTTCAGTCATATGCACAGCAGAACAAAACTATTTTTTTTTGCCATGGAGAGACTTGTACACAAGCAGAGCAGAGCAAAAAAGGGAATAGACGTAAAGACCCTATGTTTCCGCCCCTTTTATTGATTGATCTTTTAGCAAATTGGATTTTCGAAAACAAAATAAACATGGCCTTTTAATATGTAATTCTTGAACATTAATAATAGACAGACCAATTTCTTCCTCCGCAGTTTGATCTCCAAATCACATGGATTAACTGACATAGGATTGGCCGTGAACCTCGAGTGAACCTCCCCAACCATAGCATTAGACTCAATCTCGATCTCAGTTCAAATTCAAAATTGCCCAGCCCTAAATTTAACCGTTAAAATTCTCAAAAGGATCACCTGAAAGACTTGGGTGCCACCTTTGGGCCACTCCAGTGAAAAACGTCCAGACACGCCCCTAGAACTATAATAAAGAAAGTAGCCTACGCACACTGTACTTTTGTTACAATGTACTGTGATTTAGCAATTGGCACATACCAATAATAACATTCTAATTGAAGTTTCTTTGATAAATTGACAATGTACAACAGTGCTGGACATCAGGTCACAGACTGTCCGACTGCGTAATGGGATTTGTAAATGAATAAAACTCCTGGATGTTGCTGCGGCTACTGTCACCCCTCATCATGACAGAGGCGGCTACGCCGCCTATAGTCCCTCCATCTTCAGAGCACTAGTTTGTTTGACAGAGGGACTGGGCAGGAGAGTGAAAAGGCAGGGTCATAAAGCACGAAAGGTGTTTTATTATGTCCTGTAATGACGCTGCAGCCCACACATTCACAGCAGACCCCGGGCCCTCGGTGCAGCAGCAGCAGCAGCAGCAGCAGCAGCAGCAGCAGCAGCAGCAGCAGCAGCAGCAGCAGCAGCAGCAGCAGCAGCCAAAGAAGTGGACAATAGGGACCGCCACTAGATGTAATTCTTTGTCACACATACATTGGATTTTACTATTTACGGAATACCGGTTGGACGAAACATGTGATACTTATTGGGCAGGCATAAAATGAGAAAATCTATTTTTTTCAAGAAAACAAGAAACAAGAAAATTCAAGAAATGCAGATGGTTTAAATCGTTAAAATATTGCCAAAATATTTTAGCACTTTCTCGCAGTGGAAAGATTTACCTGTTACTTCAGTATAACATGACGACGATACAATAAATATATAATAATATATAAATATAACTTGATTAGAACGCCGACATCTCAGCAATTATGTTGGTCTGACAAATAAAGAAACTTTTAAAATGTCAGTAAAATATTCATTGCGCAAGTTTCAATATTATGTCTATTCTTGAAACAAAGATAGGTCTTCTCGAAACAAAAGCAGGAAGAATTAAAGCCACGGTAGCGGCAATGATGGCTCTCACCACCGGGGAGACTGCCTTCCCACGCGACTGCGTTTTCATCGCAATTGCCCCAACACTGCATTCTCTTGGACTTTATTCTTTAGACTTTATTCTTTAAACCCCCTCCTCCCTGTACCCCCGTCACCTAGCAACAGAGACCCGCCGCTAATGCTGATGCTAACGCTAATCCTAAAACCACGGCACGAGAGGAAATGTTCCCTCAAAATAAAAGAGGAAGAGGAAGTGAAGGCATTCATTGCGCCTCTGCTGGCCAATTGTGAAAATACACAATATCGGCAATGCACTTTTTTCATGGCGTCTCGAGGAGAATATAATCCATGAGTTTCAAACAAATCAGACAATGTTGAGTTTTTCACACAATGGGTAGGGGGCGCTATGGAGTCAATTTGTTACATGGGTATTCATTATTCCCACTCAGACCATAAAAACGCATCAATAAATCAATTCTATTAGGCGTGACAGTGTGAAAAAACAGGAAATTAAGCCTTTTTTAATCCACTTTTTTTTTTTAATATTTATTAAATTTCAACGTCTATAGATGCAAAAAGTGTTGGATAAAAAACCTAGAACAAGTACGATTATGAAAGAAAAAAAAAGCGATGCTGCCAGGTGCGATTTACTCGTCAAAGGTCAGAAGTCAAAGGTAGCTCTATCACTGTCCCAAGTTTCAGGTGCATGGGCCAAAGATTAAGAGTTTCATGTTTTTTTCTTTTTTGAACTAGTCGGCACTGTTGCAACGGGCGTTCTCGCAAGCTCCATTTTATTGGAGTTCAGGCCGAGCCGATCGCGTCTATGTCCCATGTGTGACATTCATCAATGTTAGGGGGTCAAAAATGCCCGAGTTGTGGCAAAATGACCATGAATAATAATAATAAGAAGAAGAAGAAACCAGGCGAGAACAAAGACTCGTCGCATTCCATTCCATGGAATGACTCGAGGGTTTACATAGAACACACATGAATAGACACATTTACATGTTCTGATGGACTGTCCCATCAAACCTCAGGGACACATTCATACGAATCCCTCGCCATCTCATTGAGTCAAAGTGTTGCAATAATCTGCATTTATTAGATGCATTTTTCATTTACAGATTGTAACTTCAAATGTTGAACCAGACCGCTTGAGGAGAAATGTTTCTGAATAAAGATGGATAAGGTTTAATGAAACATGGCTTGAAATATTACTTGTCTTGTTAACATTTATTAGAGTTTTCCAATTGTGTTTTGATTGTGTTAAAGACAAAGCAGACGATCTAACTTTTAAATGAGATATTAATGCTCTTTTCCTTTTTAACTATATTTAAAGTTTTATGTTTTGACGTGTGATGTATTTCATGGGCATTTTATACACATTTTTAATTTAGTCTTTCTTTACAGTGGATAATAATGTGCATTTAGAATTTAAATTTAGAGTTAAAAGCAGTAGAAGTTAACGTATTTTCATTCATTTTGACCACTTAAGTAATATTATTTTGAACAATAGTTTTAGTTGAGCACATTTTCCTTGCACACATCTGGACAATCTCGTGCTGCAGTGGCTGACAGAACTGTTCATTCTGACCGTAAACATATTTTAGATTAGTATTCTAATCTCACTGATTGTTACAATAACCATCTTATGTGCAAGAGCCACTCCAGTCCTCTGCAGGAGGAGAGCATGTCACGCAGCATATGCAAAAGAATCTGCAGCTCCAGTTGTGTTGTGTCCATTATGTAGTTTCCCAACCTGCGGGCCAGGATCCAAATTTCCCCAGAGAGAGTTCCAGAGGATCTCCATGTTTTTTTTAGAAAAAAGATTCAAACTAGCATGTGTGAATTTTAATGAAGGGATGGCATGTTAAGTGCTTCTATACATTATTTTTATAATCATTACTGCTCTGTAACATAATTATTAACTAGAAAACAGACGGTCGCTTGGCAGGTAGGAGAGGGATGTTTGAGTCGCCAATGTGTCATCAGGGAAAATGGGGTCACTGAGAAAGGTTGGGAACCACTGATGCAGTTCATTGCTCACTCCTGGGTCTCAAACAGTAAATCATACACAAAGGCAAACACATTTCTCATCTGTTGAAGCGCCATGTGTCCATCTCTCTGACTTAAATAGCTTTCCAAATTTACAGTTTGATTTTTGTGCTATTTTTGTCCATTCACAGTCCATGACTTTGATTTCTACAATGGTCAGATATTGCAGATTTATGAAGCAGAGGGACCAACCACAGAGTCGACTGAGCCTTTCCATTGAGACACCTCTGAGACTCACTCCTGCAGAGACCACCACACGGATCACAATCATATTACCACGCTGCGAATAACAGCTGATAAGAGGCGGCACAACTATCAGGTAAATATAAAGCCCAAGTCTGACAGAAGAAGCAGGTCAGATAAATAAGCTCAGCTTTTATACTTTTTTTTATGAAAACATAAGCAAATATTGAAAAAGATGACGCTAAACATTGTTCAAACTGAAGTCTGTTCAATCCTATGTATGAAGAGGACTGCACACAGCACACAATTATAAAAACTGTGATACATTCAAGCAAGAGAAAATTGAGAAACTTAATCTTATAAAATAATGACTGTTCACACCAAATTTAGATTCTGCTACTTTACATTTCCTCCTACTTTACACAGGAAGTACCATCACATTAGTCCTGTTCTCAGGTCTCTGCACTGGCTCCTGTGGCTCAGAGAATAGACTTTAAAGCAGCTCTGCTTGTGTACAAGTCTCTCCATGGCCTAGCACCAAAGTACATCTCAGACATGTTAGTGCCATATGAACCATCTCGGACTCTGAGGACCTCAGGGACCGGCCTCCTGCTGGTGCCCAGAGTCAGGACAAAACATAGGGAATCTGCGTTTCAGTTTTATGCAGCTAAAATCTGGAACAGTCTTCCTGAAGATGTGAGACAGGCTTCTACTCTGACAATGTTCAAATCTAAGCTAAAAGTAGTTTTGTTTAGCTGTGCATATGACTGAAAGGATTTTTCTTTGTGCTCTTCTCTTTTATGACTTAAATTGTTTTTAATTAGTTAAGTTTATTGTATTTCTGTTTCTGTAATTTCTTTGTGATTTGAATGCATTTTTCCTGCTGTGTGAAGCACTTTGAATTGCCTTGTGTATGAAATGTGCTCTACAAATAAACTTACCTTGCCTTACATTTGCAGTTCCCGGGACAGACGTTTAGTTTTGATAACCCCAAAATCAAATGTAGCTTGTAAAGGTTAATTAGAAAAAATAATATTGCATTATCTGTTTATAGAGCAATTGTTACACCTCGTTTCTTAATACTAGACTATAGGATGATGGTATATGGTGGAAGTGTGCGTCTCTATGGAGCAAACTTTGAAAACACAATTGATTCTGAAACAGTAAAACAAACACCTTTTCATTATTATTTTAATCGAAATTAATGAATTAACTATAAACCACAGAAATAAACAACAGGCAGGACAATGAAACAAACTGAGATGCCAGGAGACACAGGAGATCGTTACAGTACTGCCCTCTGTTGGACAAAAGCGGTCCATAAACTAAAAAGTAAAAATCCTCATGTAACATTAAAAATAAAATCTAAGAATATACTGCCCAGTGTACCGTTCACAATTTTCATTATTACTCTTGGCTCCAGGTTGTGTTCCTCATTTTAAAAAGGTTCAGGATTTCAATAAAGTGCCTTGTTGAACTAAACAGCGTTGCACCCTGGCACGTCTACTAGACACAAACATGGAGATATGGAGAATGTAGCGTTGTGTGGACCATAACAAGAATACATTTCATATTTAGCATTTTGAGTTTGGTCCTCCTCAATTTTAAACAGTCAATTTCCAGTCCATGGGAATGATAACTCAATATTCACAGACAATGGCGAGTTTTCGTTGTTAGAGTAGAGTAAGGCATGTGGGGTTAGGTACATGAACTCCGATACTACACTGACCAATACAATATGACAAAGAAGGCTTAGGTCCATTGTAAATTGCATAACAATAATCATCACATATTCATTGTACTCAAATTCTCTTAAGTCAAACAGAATAACCCAAACAAGCAGATTTCTCATAATTAAGGCTACAACTTACTTTGACATTTTTGGGGGGAATTTGTGCACTATCCAAATTGAAATGTATTTTTATATGGTTATAGTCTTCAATCATATCATACTGCACCATTTAATCTAACTTGACATCAGGAGCAAAACATTGAAGTAGTTTAGTTTAGTTTTAATTTAGTAATTTGCAACTTTTCATTTTGTCCTTAGGACTTCATCGATTATTGCTGATTATGTTTAGCTGGGAATATATAGTACTGATTAGTAAATACATAAAAATCATGATTGGTAGTTAAAATGATCAACAGTTAATAATGGTCAGCACAATTCTAGTCGTACTTATGTTTTGATGGAATTCAACAGGACATCTGCAAGAACTGAACTAAACAACGTTAGTCCCATGACGATCAAGGCTTTTTAATGTGTTTTTTTTTGCATTAGTAGCAGGATAAGAGGTAGAGAAGTAGGTACATATCTTTCTATCCTTGTGTCTAATGCGACGATGACGCTGCTTAGGAGAGGATTCGAATCCCAAAGTGATTCTTGAGCTGCTCCAGGAAGATGAACGTGAGCACCGTGTGAGGGATCAAACGGATCCCGGCAGGAACAAGGCCCTGAGACAAACATGCACGTGTTATAAGCATTACTTCACTATTGAATAACAAACATTCACGTCATCCTACAGACAGGCATGTGCATAAAACTTATATACTAGCAGATCCAAATTACAAAGCAAAACTGTTAATACATTGTTTATTCTCTGTTAAATACATGTATTTAGCAATTTGAAGTAAATGTCAAATATCATAACGTTCCATTATTGTACTGCCAGCTATAAAATTAAATCATTTTACTACTTTTGACGGCAAACACCCTTTACCACGGTCGACAGGGCCAGCCAAAATGTTTACTAAAATAATATTTCTTGACAAAAATAACCACAACTAATGAGAAGAAATTCATGCATCTAAAAACGCATTGAAAAAACAAAATTCAAAAAAGGATATAATCAAAATCTAACCTTATAAAACGCCAAAGGACCCAGCTGGGCAGTTTCTCGTAAGCAATGCCTTACTCCCTGAAAAACAAAATTATGATTTATTTCAATTTAAAAAGATGATAAAGACACAATTGGTTTCTGCCTGAACTACAACGCTGGAGTAGTGGGTTTAGCCAGTGGTACTACCAATCTGCATCACTTTTTATCAGGAAGATCTCCATGGCACCAGGTTATGTTGCCGAGTAGGATAAGATGATAACTCTTGGACCAATCAGAGACGAGAATTCAACTGAACGAGTGGACGGTGTGAGGGAGAGAGACGAGCCGGACATGAAGAGACGGCGCGTATCCTTTTGTCAGTCACAGATTTATGAAGAGGACGAATGATCTTTAAATAGGCTACACTTAGATTATTAGATGATTTGTAGATGGAATATTCCCATTATCTTAAACAGCACTATTACATTAAATACACATTAAAATGTACAGAATTAAACACTGTAATTGAGTGCGTCTTTACACACTGCTTAGCTCTCACTCCATGGCATTCAAAGATCTGATACAGGTCTGTGTTTCAAGACTTTAACACATTTGTTCTAAAGCCTTTTATATTGATGAATGATATTAAAATGCACTTTCTATGTGGTGTAACCCGCATGGCTGTGACTGGTCACTAAGTGTCCACACATGAATGCAGCGCCCGAGTTTCTTGGATCATATTTTAGCCCTTATTCCCTCGTATATCATCCAGATTATGATTGACAGTTCCTCATGTTTGAAGTACACCATTTCCTTCTCCATTCTTCTGATTGGTTGGCTAGCGCTGACCTCGCTCCCTGCTGAACACACACGGCTTCATTCAGAAAAACCTGGGTTGACAGAGAGTGTGAACCCACTTCGTAGTACAATTTATCCAGAGATGTTTATGTCTCGGTCAGTCCGTGTAAGAGAAACTTTTCCAGAATAAATTCAGACAGCTTTGCAGTACAGGCCTCTGGAGGCTGTTCCATAAAATATGTTCAGTAAAGCCAGACTTTTCGCTCGAATGAGCATAAAACACAGACGTTAAGGGCTGGTCTTGCTTAATAATACAGCTTTGACAGCCACAAGGAGCAAACATACAGACCGACCTCTCTGTCCACTCATTACAAGACCATGGCAGACACAAGTAGGCTACAAAATCATAATTCTAACTTGATTTTGTGAGACTCGAGTGAGACTTTATGAAACCCAGACTTACAACAACACAAGTCACACAAGGCCATTTGAATCGAGCTTAGAAAGTAAACCAGTTTTATGAAACAGGACGCTGCCCAGGGACTAATTTAGTTGTCCGTTTAATTGGTTCTTTTGTGATGTGTCCAAGTTGACAAAACTAAATAAATATACAAACATGCACTCACCGTGTACTCTCCCTTTGAGTTCATGAGCCTCGTCTTCATCACGTCTAAAGGCTGACACAGGAAAGTGGCACAGCCACCCTGCAGAGGTCCAAAACAGCCAATTAAATTACTGGTTTAAGAACAAACTGCAAACACATTCAACAAAATGCCATCTTGAATGGACTGATCAATAAACAAAGAAATATATTAGGAGAAGGTGGTGAAATATAGGTGCCACAGCAGGGCACGAGTGGCTCTAATGCACCCACAATGCCACAGTCTGGTGTGTGCGAGCGTTGGTGAGCGAGAGGCCCATTGACAGCCTCCATCAGTCCCACCTCAGGGCAGCGGTGGATAACATTAGAATCTTACCATCACAGAGTGTGGAGTGGATGAATAATGCAGTGTAAAGCACATTGAGCATCTTGAAAATCCAATGCATTATTATCACACTTACAGCAATGAAACTCGAGAGGAAATGTGTGAGGATGTTGTCTCCCATCAGGCCGCTGCCCAACACCAGCTGTTTGGCCTGGTCGTAACACGCCAGCTAAAACAAGGCAAGTTTATTTGTAGAGCACAATTCATACACACAGCAATTTAAAGTGTTTAACACAACACAAGACAGAAGAGGGATAACAAAATCATGTCAGTCAGATGCACAGCCAAATAAAACAGTTTTATCTTAATTTGAACATTGTCAGAGTAGAGGCCTGTCTCACATCTTCAGGAAGACTGTTCCAGATTTTAGCTGCATAAAACTGAAACGTAGGTGACTCTGGCACCAGCAGGAGGCCGGTCCACGTTTAGTCCTGACTCTGGTACCAGCAGGAGGCCGGTCCATGTTTAGTCCTGACTCTGGCACCAGCAGGAGGCCGGTCCATGTTTAGTCCTGACTCTGGCACCAGCAGGAGGCCGGTCCATGTTTAGTCCTGACTCTGGCACCAGCAGGAGGCCGGTCCCTGAGGTCCTCAGAGTCCGAGATGGTTCATATTGCACTAACATGCCCAAGATGTACTTTGGTGCTAGGCCATGGAGAGACTTGTACACAAGCAGAGCTGCTTTAAAGTCTCTTCTCTGAGCCACAGGAGCCAGTGCAGAGACCTGAGAACAGAACTAATGTGATGGTACTTCCTGGTTCTAGTCAGGACCCGAGCAGCAGCGTTCTGGATGTACTGCAGCTGTTTTACAGCTCGTTTGGAGAGGCCAGTGAGCAGGCCGTTACAGTAGTTTAATCTAGTCTAATCTATGGACAACACGCTCGCTGAATAAACACGACACTCCTGCAATGCCCCTAAAAGTAGACAAATCCGTTGTTGTATTTACAATGGAAAATGTGAATTTTACAACTTACAATTGTGGGCAGAAGATATGTCATTGTTGTATAAAAATATGCTTATGCTATTTAGATTAGAACGATAAAAGGAACTAATTTAAATCTCACAGCCAGGCCTTCTGACGATGTGTATGTAAATTAGCATACTAAATGTGTTTAATATGGGAAATACTAAAATTTGAAATAAGTTGGTTATTGAATACAGTTGTTGTACCATTAATTCCAAATTTTAAAATATATATACACATCAGATGCCCTTTCAGACAAATCCCTTCCCAATTATTTAGGCTTTAGACTGGCACAAACTGGACACAGCCTTTGGGTCACAACAAAAATATATTAAATGTATAAAACAAAATGATAGTAAACCATCATCAAATCGCATTTTCTGTGATTGTGGTTCATGTGCCACTCACCTGCCCCACGGTGACCATAGCGCCTCGACTGGACGCCATTGTGGCTCCAGAAAACAGTTTTTTTAATCCCTCTGTGAAATGAAGAGGTGCATGAACAGTATTAAGTCACTGCGGATAGATTTTCAAGCTTAGCCGCTGCGTGCACCCGTTACCCTCTCTGAAGACTCTCACGAGGCCATCAGCGGCGTGTTTATAACTGAAAGAGCAAAACAAAGGAGACATGAGAGGACAAAGTGTGAATGCCTCACATTTAAGAGACATTTTTAATTCACTCTACAGCCCTGATATCATTTAAAAACTCACTTTCTCCTCAGCTCTGGTGCTAGTTTCACGTCATTCTGCATCCTAGAGTCAAAGTTCATATTTATTAAACGTGCATAACATGAACACACAGACGGCAAATCTAAAATCAATCATTACCTGACATTCACCATATCTGAAGGGGTGCCTATAAAACCACCAGTAAAACCTGTCGGTAAGAACCTTGCTATTAACGTTTTGAAGCCGCAT
This sequence comes from Eucyclogobius newberryi, assembly GCF_026437365.1. Taxonomy (NCBI): domain Eukaryota; kingdom Metazoa; phylum Chordata; class Actinopteri; order Gobiiformes; family Gobiidae; genus Eucyclogobius; species Eucyclogobius newberryi. Next base: position 19,490,431 of record NW_027316056.1, on the reverse strand, counting down.
TAGGTACAGGTAACATAGTACATGTCATTTGAGCCGTCCCACCTCCAAAAGCGCCCAGCAGGACCTTCTGGTAAAATGGCATGGGCCCCTTGTTGTTGTTGCCCATGACGTCCCGGACTGTCTCATAGATGGCGAATCTGGTCAGTGAGTAAGACATCTGAGGGAGCAAAATGAACCGTTACACTTAAACCACAGGAGGGAACTCATTGTCAGAGCAGATACAGAAAGAATGCAGGACTTTTACTCCAGTTAGTTGTTTGGAGATTAGAATGAGATTTTGAATGTGCATTTGTGCCTTTGACCTCGAAACCTGCACAGATTGCATCTTGGGCATTCTTGTAAAACGCTTCTGATGTTTTGAGGAAGTTTCAAAAAGGTACAAAACCATGAACACATTTTGTATTAGGTTTCATAGACAGCATTAAGATATGTCTATACCTGTCTGCAAAGGGACGCGGAGAGCCCATTGTACAGGGCCAGCACTCCGTCATGTCGGACCACATGGACGGCCATCCCCAACATCCTTTTCTTCACCTCCTGCTGCGTCTGCAGATGCACCTGAAAAAACATTACAGGGACGCTGTCACTCTTTACAAACATTGACTAACCGGAAACTATTGTGTGTTCTCCATGTGTCATTGAAAAGATCCTTTTTCCTCTGATCCAAATTTAATCTCTAAACATCGTAGTGAAAGCATTCATCATATAGAGTTACAAAATATTGCATTGTTGACAATTTATCTGGTGTAAATTTGCGTTCACAGTGGCTTCTGTAGTTGGATTACAATACTAGCAATAAGTCAGTCATGAAAGTAATCTACTTGACAACAAAGACAATAATAATAATAACTTTTATTTATATAGCGCTTTTCAGTGACCCAAAGACGCTGAACATAATAAAAAAGGGGGGGGTATTTACAGACAGGGGGGGTCAACACGTACAGAACACATTAATATACAGATAAAATGAACAAGACAGAAGAAGTAGAGAGAAAAAGATGGGGATGTAACAGGGGGTAGAAGTGTAGGCAATGGGGTAGAGGAGGCTAGGGGTAGGGGAGGTCATAGGCTTGGGTGAAGAGGTATGTTTTTAGGCGGGATTTGAATGTTGTGAGTGAGGGAGAGTGGCGGACAGGTTGGGGGAGGGAGTTCCAGAGTCGGGGTGCTGCTCGGGAGAATGCTCTGTCACCAAAAGTTTTGAGCCGGGATGTTGGTGCAGTCAGGGTGAGAGAGGAGGAGGATCGGAGAGCTCGGGAGGGGCGGTGGGGGATGAGGAGGTCAGACAGGTAAGATAATGATTAAAAGAGCACTGCGCAACTTGCGTAACTTTTCTGGTGGAAGGTTTGCTATTTCCATGGACACGAGTAGATGGTTCCCTCGGCCAAGTGAGTCGCACCATAAAATATATCCATGTTTTTCAAATTATCAGAAATACTAGATAGATATTTGATGCCATAAAGAAGTCATGATAATAGATTGGCTTTTGAGAATATATTAGTTTAATAAATCTGCTCAAATGTGACTGTAAACGTCCTGCATCAGGTTCAGATACTGTGCAAGTGAATAGATTGTAAGATAAAAACCCAATAATAGAAATATCATGTTGCCACTTGTCAGCTTCTTTATACAAAATGATTACAGAAATACTGAGCCTTCTGAGCCACAGTATAGACACAGCACCCGAAACAGTTGACCGGGTAATTGGAGAGCAAATCTCTTAAGCTGGACCGTCTTAAAGCCGAGACTCACAAATATTGAATAAATATTGTGCTTCCAAGTCCAAGTTAATGAATGGACATTTGTTGCTAGAAATGTTTGAAGCACCCGGATCTGAATGACAAACTGAAAGTAGTGTTTGTTTTTAATGACATTGAAGCCACAGGCAGAGAATCCATTCTGTAAAGTAACAATGATTCAGCAGATTTGAATGACAGCAGAAGAGGTGTAATTTGACCACCTGCACTGAGCTGGGGGTCACGGAATTATTTAAAGATATAACATTATGACACTGTATTTGTTTATTCATATGTATTCTATTCAACAGCATATTTGGGGGGAAATTGGGTCCAATACCACAATAAAACTATTCACATAAACAACATTAAACCTGATTGACACTTTAAATTAATACCACTTTCAATTTGATTCTGCAGTTCGTGTCGCAAGTCGGTTGCAAGGTCATTCTGGGGGTCCCGGCCTGAAGATACTGCTGTATCAACTGGAACCAATAACATTGATTTTGCTCTTTGCAAGATCCCTTTTCTCGATTTCCGTGTTGTATTGAGAGGTTCTTGGAAATACCCAGTCCTAATAAAAGGACTTCACCAAACTTACTGGTCACAATGTTTTGTAGAAAAACAAAGATATTTAAATGTTGTGTTGTTGGACACTTCTACAGCAGTACTTGCTTTTGCTGTCAGGCTGAGGCAATCACACGTTTGTTATTAACTCAGCTGCACTAGTCTATACAAGGCACATGACTTTATTTAGGCTTAGTTATTTAAACCATGTGCAGCTAACCCTAAAGTTGATTAAGGCACCAAAAATATTGAATGTGCAGGCTGCAGTAGGCAATGATGAACAAGTAAAGACATGCACTTATTCCCGTCAGCAGCAGTAATAATGATAGAGTAATAATGATAGTGTAAGCTAGTTTCCACATGACCTGTCCTGCCCTGTGTCAGTGTCATGTGGCCTGCTCCTGCGGGCTGAGCCTGTGTCACCCACGCGAGCTTTTACCTTGATCAGATCCAGCGGGTGCGTGCAACATGCAGCTCCACAAGAGGCCAGCCCCCCGAAGTACCACCGTGAGACCCGCTTCTCTGCCATGGCTCCGTCCGCTGCACTCGGGGCTCTTCTGACGCACCGCCGCCGTGTGCCCGGTTCTGGCCTGTGTGAAACTGCACGGTGCGGCCTCGTTAATCTTCAAACATTTCGATAAGAGAAAGCAGCTCGGACCGGGGATTTTGGGCTCTGGCCGCAGCGCGCACGCTCAGACCACATAAGCGCACGCACGTTGAGCAAGACGACGTGTTTGGGAAGTAGCGGCAAAACTGGGCCGAGGGAAGCAGCCAATTGGCACTGCGGAGCGCGGATCTGCCTACCCGCCCCGGGTTGCGGAGACACAAAGGTCGGCAGCGGACGGCTAGAACCTACAAATCCCGAAATGAAAGGCACATTTTCAATCAAGGAACTTCATGCGGCTGTTTAAAGCGGTACCGTCATTTGTGACCGGCCACGCAGTGTCTCGAGGCTCTTGTCCCTTTAAATACGGACTACGCTCTTCCGCATCCGGTTTGCCCCGCCCACTTTTCTGTGTTATCCGTTTAGGAAATTACAAGGTTGAAAGTCATTACTCGTCACAGTCTTTGTAGTTGGTTGAACGGCGATTAATTCAATAAGAGTTAATCGAATATTGAAGAATGTTGTAATGTTGATGTATGTATGGCGCCATCTGGTGGTGAGGTGAATCTTCTCTCCTGCCCTCACTCGCCTGTAAAGGGTCGTTCCCATGGTCTATTATATGAATGTAGTAAGTAGTATTGCTATAATGTGGCGTTATTGTACTTCCAAGGTGTTTCCTCTCTTCAGAGGATGTGAGAGGTGTCTGAGGTTCAGCCTTGTGTATAGGTGAAGTTTACTGCTCGCCTTCAGGCTTTTCTTCATTATTTAAGAATTTTTTTTGGCAGGACTAACAGCTTGTGAAGTAACTAATGAGGATGATTATTTCCATGGATGATGCAAACCAATAGCCATATATCTCAAAGTTATTTATGAAAAAATGTCAAGGCTAGAAAGTTTGTGGGTCAATTTGCTCTCATATCTGCTTTGCCAAGAAACACCAAAATGGTCTAATCTACAATTGTACTGAACCTTTCAGCCTCTTCTGTGTTTTTGCAGTTTGCAGCAGCTGACGAGACCGAAAGACACTGATGCTGATGAGTGTTTCCTTTCTAATGACACAGCACTTTCCAGCACTATTTTCCGTATGATCGGCCTATATGGAGTATGAATAGCCTATGCATAGTGATAGTTTGCCATTTATTTATTTTTAAATGTACACAATGGGTAGTATAATAATTATCAGGCCAGGTAGGTCTGCAAAATGTTTAGATATGCCCCATAGAGCAGATGAACATTAAACAATATACACAATAAATCTGAAACTGACCTCACAGAAAAGGGGGACATCATTTGTCTGGTCACAGTGTAGCCTATTGAAAATTATGAAACATAATATTTTATGTTATTGCCACCACTTTTCATTCTGGAATAGCTAAGACATTTAAGTTTCAAACCTCAGGCTTTTCCAGGGGATAACAGACACTTTCCCTTTATTTGTTTTAGAAAAGCAATTGCTTTAATAACAGAAAATGTGATAAATTCAGAGATCCACACCATCTTAATATCAGATCATGCTCCCATCTCTCTTACATTCTCACCTTGCTTTAATGTGCATAAAACAAAACAGTGGAAGTTTAATAACATGCTTCTATGGGACAAGACATTTGTTGCTATGATTAATGAAAGAATATCAGATTTTTTTGAGATAAATATGAACTCTGTTGTTTCCATTCAGACAGTTTGGGAGGCTTTTAAAGCCACATGTAGAGGTTGGTGTATTAGTTATGGCTCTGCAAAACATAGAGAAAGACGTCAAAGAAAAAAGGAATTGATGTTAGAGCTAAAGAACCTGGAAATGCAGCATATGAGAGCTTTCTGCTGTGGTTGCTTACAGGGCGAAATGAGAAAGGCCAGCGTGGCTCCCAAGAAGTGTGAAGGTTTCAAGAGTGGAGGTCCCAAGTGTGCAGGTTCCAGAATTAATGAGAATACCCTGGTTGTGGATAGAGAGGATTTTGTACTCTTTATGGTGGATGTTATAAACTGTGCTGCTCAGACTCAAATCAGAACTGAAAGGATCAGGATCATTGCTAAAGCTGCAGGGAGATTCCTTGGAACAAAGGAGCTTGATTGGGCAGATATAGAAAACAGGCTAAAGGCGCTAAATGGGAGTCGGAGTGATGGGGGTCTGCTTGTGGGGAGTCAGAGTGATCAGAGTGACGAGATGGGGGTGGGGGTGGTCTCCTGTCCTCGCCCAGTCTCGTAGACGCACGGCTACCAAGCAGCGACATCAGTGGACATATTAAAGCCTATAGAATGAAGCCTAAAGAATAAAGCTGTACGGTGGAAGCACCGAACGTCAAAGAAGGAGAGGAAGATGAAGAAGAGTCTCCCTGGAATAAAGCCGGTTGGTCTCTGAAACAACAACAACTATTCTAGTCACAAAGACATATCATGACCTCATGGGCTTTATAACACCAAAGCAATGGAAGGAGTACTTTTACGGACTACGACAGAGTCTGAGGACTACGACAAAGTCTGAGGAATAAAGTCTGGCGGTAATGCAACACTTGGATGCCAACCGCCATAAAACAACAACAACAACAACAACAACAACAACTTATGTAGCACAGGGCTGGGTAAACGTTTATAGAGGTGGGGGGGTGTTGGAGACTGAGCCGAGGATGAGGAGCAAGAGGATGTTCTAACGCGCTTGGACTTCATGGGCCTGGAAACGCCAAAGTGATGGAAGAAGGACTTCTAAAACGACAAAGACGTCCCATGACCTCATGGGCTTTGTACTTCCAAAAAGCACCGAACGTCAAAGAGGGCGAGGAGGATGAAGAGGAGTCTCCCTGGAATGAGGCCGGTTGGTCTCTGACACAACAACTATTCTAGTCACAGCCAACCGCCATAAAACAACAACAGGGTGAAGCCCTGGACTAAAACTGTGAGGAGACCTTGCTCAACACCCGGTCTGGAGAGACGGGAGATGGCGGAGGAGAGTGGATCGGGGATGGAAGACATTCTGGACGGCGTGGAGGAGCAGCCTTTTCTGCCTGCACGTGCCCGGAAACGTAAAAAGTCCCTTAGCTCGTCCGAGGGTTCTGGGAATGAGCAGCAGGATGAGGCTGAAGCTATTGATATCCGGGGTGAGAGCAGAGACTGTAAGGTGATCATAAAGCTTGCACAGGATAGTGCATCCTTTAAGGAGTGGAATTCAGTGGCATTGTCAAAGAGCCTAACTGTAGCTGTGGGAGTGATCAAGAGTGCGAGTGTCCTTAGAGATGGCTCGCTGCTGGTCGTGTGCAAGGACGCGGCTCAGCAACGGAAGGCGATTGGAACTAAACGTCTGGGTGGAAAGGACATTCTTGTGTCTGATGCTGAAAGAAACACGGTCAGAGGAGTTATCGTAGGTGTCCCTACGGCGACGTCTGTGGATGAAGTTAAGGAGAATTTGACTGGAGTTACGGTGGTGGACGCTAGGCGTTTGAAGGTGACCCGGTTTGGGGTAAGATGTGACAGCTTGTCGGTAATGGTAACACTTGAAGGGAGGTGCCTGCCTAGTAAGGTGTTCATTGGGTACATGTGCTATAGCGTCAGGCCATATGTTCCGCCGCCCCTGCGTTGCTTTAAGTGCCAGCGCTTTGGGCATATTGCAGCGGTCTGTAGAGGGAAGCAAAGATGTGGTAAATGTGCAGGAGATCATGAGTATGGGAAGTGTGACGTGGGTGCAAAACTGAAGTGCTGTAACTGTGGGGAAAAACATAGCTCTGCCTACGGGGGATGCAGGTTTAGCAAAAGAGCTGCTGAGGTGCAGAAAATAAAGGTCTCTCAAGATATATCCTATGCAGATGCAGTCAAGAAAGTTTCAAGTAACGAGTTTAGAGTAAATACAGAGAGAGGAGCCAGCGCTGCTCCCAGCCAGGGCGAGATGAGAAAGGCCAGCGTGGCTCCCAAGAGGTGTGGGGGTTTCGGGAGTGGAGGTCCCAGGTGTGCAGGTTCCAGAATTAATGAGAATACCCTGGTTGTGGATAGAGAGGATTTTGTACTCTTTATGGTGGATGTTGTAGGCTGTGCTGCTCAGACTCAAAGCGGAACTGAAAGGATCAGGATCATTGCTAAAGCTGCAGGGAGATTCCTTGGAACAAAGGAGCTTGATTGGGCAGATATAGAAAATGGGCTAAAGGCGCTGAATGGGGGTCGGAGTGATGGGGGTCTGCTTTTGGGGAGTCAGAGTGATCGGAGTGACGAGATGGGGGTGGGGGTGGTCTCCTGTCCTCGTCCAGTCTCGTAGACGCACGGCTACCAAGCAGCGACATCAGTGGAAATATTAAAGCCTGTAGAATGAAGCCTAAAGAATAAAGCTGTACGGTTGTTGTTGTTGTTGTTGTTTTATGGCGGTTGGCATCCGAGTGTTGCATTACGGTGGAAGCACCGAACGTCAAAGAAGGAGAGGAAGATGAAGAAGAGTCTCCCTGGAATAAAGCCGGTTGTTGTCTGAAACAACAACAACTATTCTAGTCACAAAGACATATCATGACCTCATGGGCTTTGTAACACCAAAGCAATGGAAGGAGTACTTTTACGGACTACGACAGAGTCTGAGGACTACGACAAAGTCTGAGGATTAAAGTCTGGCGGTAATGCAACACTTGGATGCCAACCGCCATAAAACAACAACAACAACAACAACTACGACAAAGTCTGAGGAATAAAGTCTGGCGGTAATGCAACACTTGGATGCCAACCGCCATAAAACAACAACAACAACAACAACATTCTAGTCACAAAAACACATCATGACCTCATGGGCTTTGTAACGCCAAAGCAATGGGAGGAGTACTTTTACGGACTACGACAGAGTCTGAGGACTACGAAAAGTCTGAGGAATAAAGTCTGGCGGTAATGCAACACTTGGATGCCAACCGCCATAAAACAACAACAACAACAACAACAACAACAACTTGTCTCTATGGAACAAGCAGCTTCTGTTCTGCAAGATCTGGGCAGTGACCACGGTGACCACTCAGACTCTCTGAGTCAAATCATGGCACTATTGAAAGAAAATTCAACTGATGGGGATATATCCTGATATAACACTGACATTGATGAGCCACTCTGTTCACTCTTGTTTATTGTATTGTTTTTTAGTTATTTATTTATGTTATGTGTGTGTGCATGTGGGGTGTTTCTTTCATTCATGTATTGTTTTTGTTTTGTTTTTTGTTGTTATTGTTGTTATTGTTGTTATTGTTGCTGTTCCTGTTTATTGTCTTTGTTGTACAGTATATGTAAAATAAAAATAAAAATTATAAGAAAAAAAAGAAAGAAAAGAAAAGCAATTGCAGCCACTTTTACGCCCTCTAGTGGAAAGAATAATCTATTACTTATCCATGTTGTGCGTGTAAAGTAAACAATGAGCAAAAGATACATTTTGTTGATGTTAAATACAAATATTTTATTGTAAAGATATAGTGTCTTCACTGAAAAAGTATGTATTTTTGTCGTAAATTACTGTGAAAGTGCCTCTATTAACTTGAGAATGTTTAATTTCATTCACTTGTAAAAATCCTGTTTAATCTTTATTAAGGGCAGCAGAGGGCAGGAAATGCCCTAATCCTGTTACATTAGAACAGTGGTTCTCAAATTCTTCACACTAAGTACCAATAAGAAAATATTTGGCCCTCTGATTATCACTTGATCTAAACCTGCTCTATAAAATTATCCTTCCAAGACTAAATCAGAGCAAATAAAGTCTACAACAGGACTAGGAAAATAGTAGTTTTGTTCAAGTAGTAACCCAATGGAAGACATAAATGTGAATATTATTGAGACAAATTGAATAAAAACGAGACTTTCTGAGATCCACCAGAAGGAGTTCACAATTTGAGAAACACTGCAGTAGAGTATAGCATTTCCATTCAAATACACTGTTTTAAATTAAAAAAAAAATACTACTCCATGGGTGTCTAAAATTGTTTTAACTTATGGCACAGAAGCATATCCCAATTGCATGGCACGTCCCCTTTAATACAATAGTATTGACTATAATACATCAGAGGCAAAGCAAAGAAAGGAGAGGTTAGCTGGTAGTAAACAAACATCAGATTAAGTGCACTCTGCACGTCACTCCTGCCCACTCATACTCACAAAGGCAATGTTTGTAACACGCATTAATAAACATTTCACATCTGCCCACATCTATTTCAACTCCCACTCTGCACATTACGCTCTGCACATGGTATTTGCAATGAATAACAACTAAGATTGAAGTGATTATAATACACAGTTTACGCCTTAGAAAAATGCTGAACATTGCCTTCATTTTCTAAAATTGATCTAATTCCTGAATTTAGTTTCATTTACTTTTGTTTATCTTATATATTGTGCTGGAGTGTGGCTCAGTGGGTCAGCTTCAGCGCTTATGAGGGATTTAAATCACAATCTCCAACCATTTGCAAAATGTCTCTCCCCATTTCCTACTGTGCTGTCCAGTCAATGAAGACTTTGGGCTAATAAACCTCATACCACCAAAGTCCACTGGTTTTCACACATTAATGAGAATCACTGGACTCCGGATATTCTTTTAGGTGAAGATACTCATACAAAGGACTTCTCCGGCTGTTTGACTTCTGCTGCCTTCGGGTTGTCCTTCACTGGCCCTGTGATGAGCGGCTTCACTCTGGACACGGGGGGGCTAGAACCGTGCTGCAGCAGAAACCCCCCCACTATGAGGAGCACGCTGGAGCCCCAACCCAGGTACAACGCTGGCCCCAACTCCCTTTTTAAAGGCGCTGCGATATTGGGGTCGTAGAAGTCCCTGATGATGCTATATGCGGTCCAGCAGATGGGCACCATGTAGATCAGGCCGCCCACGAGAAAGAGCACCCCAGCAACGCGAGCCACCCGGGTTTTGGAGTAAAGGTTGGTTGAGCCCAAACAGTGTGTGCCCTTTGCCCCAGCCACGGCAAGCATCAGGGCAAACACGCATAGGAGCAGAGCGAGGACAGTCAGGCCCCGAGCAGCCTGTGCAGAGAAGGGCAGAGCCAGGGTCGAATCGTATGTCTTACACTGGATTTGGCCCGTGGTCTGGGACAGGCAGTTCATCCAGAGACCCTCCCAGAGCACCTGGGCGATCACCAACTCTCCTCCAACGAATGCAGACACGCGCCAAAGCGGGGCCGCGCACACCAACGCCCCAAACACCCATCCCAAAATGGACAGAACTATCCCCACCAGCTGCAGACCTGTAGATGCCATCTTTTGACAAATGCACTTTTGAAATATTCAGTTTTTCTCCTTTCATTCAGCAGATTCCACAGATCCTCGGTGTCCTGTAATTTCCTGCAAAATAAACATTTAAGTCATATTGTTGATCCATTAATTGATTTGGAGAATAATTTATAAACAAACTTAAAGGGTCAATTTGAAAAACGAGTCTGACAAGTTCATTTTGTCTGCTCCTATCTGTTGAAATTATATTCTGTCTGTTAGTAAAATGAAACTCACAATTTGGATGGATTGAGCATGATATCCTTTAGAGTGAGAGAAACTTACCTTAAGTAGTTGAAGGCTGAAAATGTGTTGGTCCTGTCGTGTGCAGTGAGTGTTCAATGTGCCGCTGTTGTATAGTGAGCCGCTTGTTTCTCCGTACATCATAAATGGGCTTGTAGGAGGGCAGTTCAGTGGAAAAATGCACACACCACACAAAGATGGCACACAATGATGCTTTTCTACAGCCACAAGCTGTGAGATGACCTAATCATGGTTTTTCTTACTTTTCACATTTGATTTTGACTATGACAGTAGTTTTATTATTTTAGTCTTTACTGGTCATGCAAACATGTCCTTGCTGTACTGATTTCAGCCACTAGAAAATATTTCTACTGAACATGGCAACAACACATTTCAGTCCAAAATGTATTGGATTATTTTACCCTCAGTTATTTCATAGACTTTGTGAGGACTTGAATTTCAAAGTACTGCTATATTTAAAAGTGTTCATGTTACGTGTCTAGAGCTCAAATGAAAAAGCTGCTGTACCATTTTATTTATGTGTTGAGTGAGAAGAAATGTAGGGTTCAGTTTAAAGGTGCACTATGTAGCTTTTAGGATATGTAACTTCTTGCTTGTAATATTCTACATTATTGCATTAAACTCCAAGGACTTTACGCCACCAAGTCAATTTACAGGTGAGATCTGTGGAGAGGGGATCCTAAGAGTAAGAATGTATTAATTATAGGTGTAATGCTATACTGTGGAACCTTCTTGGTAAGCGACAATGTCTCCATGGACACAGGCAGGTGGTGAAATGTAACATATTGCACCTTTAAAGGTAGAATGGACGATTTCTTTGCAGCAAATTTTTTATCATATTTCCTCGTGGCGTGGATAAATCATTTGTCCTGCCACGTATCAATCATAAAACGCACCTACCGCTCACCTGCAGCCGCGTGAGGTTCGTCCCCATGTTTCCGCGTGCCTAAGCGCATGGATCTATCATAATATAGTTCCCTCAGTGTACGGGGCAAAATGAAGACGGAGAAAGACAGTTCGAGCTGACGCAGAAGTGGACAGAAATCTATGGGAGACGAGAGATGCGATGCGCTCCGTTGCGCTAATAAACAAACGCACGTGTGTGTTGTATCAGTCCGCACGGGGGAGTGCGCATGCGCACTTCCGCCTGCGTTCTCAAATCGCCGAAAAATCATCCATTGCGCCTTTAAAGAAGACTTTAACTATAACAGTATAGTATGATATACAAGCGTTCCACCGATAGGACTGACAGGGTCGTGTGCAAACTGAACCTGTGTGAACAGTGACTAAAAAACACCACCAGATGGTAGTGTTAACTCCAACTCCAAATGGAATCATTTAAAATTAAATCAGTGCAGTATCAAAAACTATAAAAACAGTAAACGTAGTAAAATCAAGGTTTTCATTTACAATTGTTTTATTGCTTGACCAAAAGGCCCAACAGGACAGACTGAACCATTCCACATAAAGTATTGAGTTCCCACAATACCATCAGTATTATAGCCATCAGCTGGAGAAGTCCTGTTGGTGGAACACATATACATTTGAATCCCGTTTGTGCCCCTGATGAAGGCCAGCAGGCTGAAACGCTCTGTAAGGTCTCTTCAATCTAATTAAGACATTTGAAATGATAAGGGAGTGCCTTGTTTTTTTGTTTGTTTAAATATATAGATATTAGATATGACAGAAAAAATGACTTTGACCTCATGTTTAAATCTGCAGATCTGAGAAGCCCCGCCTCTTCACACATTTTCCTTTATGAAAAATGGCTATGTTACAATTTAAGCCCATGTATGATTGGGGGGGTGCATTCTATACTTGGATACCTTTCACGATACTTGCCGGTAATACTTGGTGTCGGTTCACAACAAAAATCACTGGTATTAAGTACATATTAATGGAACTAAGAACTAATTAAAATGATCTTTTAATTGTTACATCTGAATATTACTCCCAATAGTACATATTTTCTCTATAAATAAAACACCTGACACAAAACAGCAGTGTAAGTTTTTCCTTTATCTCTTTAAAATTGGACCGTATGTGTTCAATGAAGGATGTTTCCTGTTACTGTGAGCCATTGTCTGTGGCTTCCTAATGGGAAATGAACTCATATCACTGAAATAACGTCACACAAAGTATGCCTTCTGTCTGAGTTGAAGTTTGAAACAACATTGCCAATTATGTTAAAAATATAAAAAATATATATAAATAAGAAATGTATTAAATTTCTTTAGCATGTACTGTTCTTGTGGAACTTATGAGAGGCTACATTGCACTGTGAGAAAGTGCAACGTGAAATATACTGAAATACTCTTTGTAAATCTCCTCTTTCACCAACTGTTACAATGGATCAATTCACATATAATGAAATAAACACATTAAATACCAGCACAGACTTCAGTATCAAACATGTCTGTGTGGATGGTTCTGTTATACTGGAACATTTGCTTTAGGTTTACACGATACTCCTTTCCAGAGGATAATAGCCCCTAGCCCGCACAGTACGCCCAGGACAAGCGCAGGGGCCCCCAGAGCCAGAGCCACAGTAGTGTGGGCCCCTACAGCTATCACCACCCCGGCCAGCACCAACACCACCGCAGCAGCAGCCGCCACTCGGACATTCTTCCGTTTCACATTTTTCTCTTTCACGCGCTCTTTTTCCTGCTGCTCTCTTTCTGCATCCCAGAGCTTCCTCTCCTCCTCCTTCTTTTCCTCCTCCTCCTGCATCTTGCGCTCCTCCTCCTCTCGGAGCTTCCTTTGGGCCCTCTCGTACATCTCATTGGTGTAGTGCTTACCGCCATTGTCCTGTACCATTTCCTTGACCATATTCATGAGCTCTGTGACTTGCACTCTGTCGTCTGCATCGTTGTTGTTGAATGCATGATACCTCCGTCCAAACGTGATAGAGAGTCTGCGCAGCTCTTTACACTCCTTCAGCGCATTGTCAGCCTTGGCCTGATCTTTGCATGTAAACAGCATTATTGTGTACATAGAAGCATCATCCCCAAAGTTTTCCTGTATCCATTTGACGGCATTTCGTTCCTCCTCAGTGAAGCGCACCCCAAGCCTGATCACCAGTAAGAAAGCATGCGGCCCTGGGACAGACATTTTGACACATTCTTCTATTCGGGTTTTCAGTTCCTCTTCTGTGATGGCAGTGTCAAACAGGCCGGGAGTGTCGATCACCTGCACCGCCGTCCCGTCCACCTCCCCACTGGCGGTCTCACAGTGTTTGGTCACAGACACAGGGCTGGGGTCCTCTTTGAAAGCAGCTCTACCAAGAATAGTGTTTCCTGTGGCACTCTTCCCCGATCCAGTCTTACCCACGAGGACTATTCGGAGCCCTCCCGTCAAATCCAGAGCTGTATGAGGAAAATGTACAATATTATATCTCAGAGTAACTGAGGGGGATCGATAAGGCAATATCTTTCTACAGTAAATATACTTTGTAGGCAACAAGCACCACAAATGTTTTTTGCTCACTGCTTTACCCTTCTCGGCTCAACTATGGTACACACTGTAACCAAAAACACAGGGTTTGACAGTCAAATCAATTTACTGTATTCAAATACCTTCAAAGTTGCCTTCAGATCGAGGTAGAGTCCGCTGTTTCTTTTCTCGCAGTGGGATTACTATACAAAATAAAATACACAGTCAAAGACAATTCTTATCTAATATTTATACAATCCTGATCAAATATGTACATATATGAGGATTTCAAAATGAACTTACCTTCAGCCATTGGTTCTGATTGATCTTTGTCCCAAATTTTCAAAGAAAACGTGACTTGCTCCACATTAGAGCTGCAGGTTTGGGCGCTGTCCCTGTTCATCTACATTCATTGCTGGGAAACTTCTGGAAGCCTGGCCTTTGCCGAGTGAGCTTCCTATTTCCTTGCATTGTCTTAAGTTTACATCTGAATGCCCACAGAGGCCGCCCCCTACCCAATATGCACCCACTTAGAACTGCTGATCACTGAATTAGACGTTTTGATTTTGAGTGATGATTTACGTCTCAGTTGATCTAGAAGAGGCTGTTATGTTTATTACACTGTACTGTACTAAGGACTGCCGAGCGAGAGAGAGAGAGTCCCTTAACAGGACAAAGAGGAAATGCACTAGGATTTGAAGTACAGCAAATATTAGTTTTAGGGCTGAGTATTGCCTAGTGTGAAATCTGTGAAATCTGTGTTAAAAGTTGACAAAATGTATGTTTTGATTATGTAGGATGACAAAATGCATTGGAGTTTCATGTTCACAATGGCATCAGAATGTGAATGAATAACTCCCTTTACAGCTCTGCAGATTTGCAATCACCAGGTTGATAATTAATTATTATGATTAACCTTTTTGATATCACAATACACATCTCTACATTGACGCACGTATTGCAGAGAAGTCTATCATGATTTATTGATAATATATTTTGAGTACAGCACTAGCATTGGTATACTTAGTATTAGTATTATACATGGCATTACAGGCTTGCTTATATCATAAATATTTCCTCATCATCATTTCTGGTGTAAAGCTAACTGGAGGCACTGCTCTGTTTGAAACGCTGTTACTCAAGTTAAACTTTAATCTGAGTTTTGCTTTAACACAATGTGACAGCAAAGAACTGACTTAGTTGAATCTACAACAGGAGAGCTGACTTGTGCTGTTAAACCAGTACCTTTCAAATGTCAAACTAGTATTAGCCATTCATTCTGTACAATAATTAGCTAAGTCTTGTTCAAATAAATAAAAATAAAAAGATCTCACAGCAGAGAGTGAGTTACAGATGGATAATCACTGGTAGCATGTTAAGACTTTTTTGTCCGATGTAAATAAATATATATAAAAACCTACATGTTTATAAAAGTATTTTTGTCTCAAAGCTATAGGCTAACATACATTAAATATAAAGAGACCAACTTGATGAAAGTGCATAGAATGTAAAGTCAAATGTTTTTGTAAAAGGTTTATTTCAGTTTGTAATATTATTTTAACATTATTGAGTATGGTACATTTATTGTATGTTAGCATTAGCTTAGAGACAAAACAACTTACTTTTATAAACATATTGATGTGTCCAGTTAAAGTATTTACATGTTATGTAAAGGTCTTAGCATGCTACCTGTGATTATCCATTTGTAATTTTCTCTCTGCTTTGTGTTAGTTAATTATTGATTTATTTTAGCAAGATTTGGCTAATTCCCCATAAGGAATGAATGGAAACTTTAAGGCAACTGGAACTAGCCGAGTAGTTTTGTGAAAAGGGCTTGGATCTATTGGAAAAGGGCCTTTACCGTCCTTCATACATGCTGTCTCCAAATGCAGCAAGCCCCAAAGAGATCACCACTATTACTGCCTCTAGCAGCCATGTTCTGACTCTAAACTCTGCTCAAGAACTCATTCAGAACAATTACACATTCCTTTTATATATATTAATCATTTTACTTTTTTTAAATGTGTGATTTATCTAATGCCCATGCTATAACATAATTATGTGTAGAAGTTTGGAGAAGTAAGTAATTTTCATTAATTTAAGATTAATTTTCATCATTCAGAGAGAAAATGTTAAGTTCTCTGCATTATTAGGATCCAAATTATATCACTAAATGTTAATTTAGAAACTGAAATCAATCAAATGTTTAGCCCTGACAGGGTTTCACATGCTAAAAACCATCATTTTATTGATATATTGTTCAACACCAGGTTCCAACATGGCAGAAAGGCCAGGCAAGTTTATTTGTAGAGCACATTTCATACACAAGGCAATTCAAAGTGCTTCACACAGCAGGAAAAATGCATTAAAATCACAAAGAAATTACAGCACAAAACAATTTAAGACATGAAAACATAAAAGTAATATGAAGTAAATTAGAAAGCAATTTTCATAATAATCATAATACATCATAGTTCCTCCTGGTCTGGCTAAAATCCATTTAATAATTTGTAGAGGCTTGCTTTCATATTTTAGTCCCAATCAGTCCTACCAAGTCCTACCATCATCCCCATGCTTGATAAATGCATAACTATATTTACAGTTCAAGGTTTTGCCAAGCGGACGTAAAACAGTTATAAGCCTTTGGGCTCATGGGAATACATATTGAGAACAACCAGGGTTTAAAAACTCCCCCAAGAAAACACCCAGCAAAGGTAGAAAGTATATATTTGCACCATTCATCCTCAAGTTTTACTTGCGCTGCCTTGTACATGTCATTGGTGTAGTGCTGTCCTCCATTCCCCTGCACCATCTCTTCGATCTTCTCCATGAGCTGCTCTACCTGGACCCTGTTCTCCGGAAGCTTGTTGTTTAGTGAATGGTATCTTCCACCACATTTGTTTTTCAGTCGGCGTAGATTCACACTCTCAATCAGATATTGGTTCAAAGTCTTACCCTCCAGCAGGTCTGTGTGTGTGAACAGAAGGATGGTGTACATTGATGCATCTTCGCCAAAATTATCCTCAATCCACTTCACGGCTGCCTTCTCCTCTTCTGTGAATCGGGCCTTGACACTGATCACCAGCAGAAACGCATGAGGCCCAGGAACAGACTGCACAATTACGCAGTTCTCAATTTCAGTTTTCAGTTCGTCGTTGGTTTTGTGGGTATCGAAAAGCCCCGGAGTGTCAACAATGGTGATGAGTCTCCCGTTTCGGTCTTTATTCTCTACCTTCTGGCAGTTATTGGTCACAGACTCTGCTGAGGTGTTAGTTCGAAAAGCATCCTTGTTAAGAATAGTGTTTCCAGAAGCACTCTTTCCTGATCCAGTTTTACCAACCAAGATCAGCCTCAGCTCTCCAGTCAAATTATCTGTGAAGATAGTTCAGACCATTGATAAGCAGGTGAGATTAAAACAAAAGAGCCTAACAATATACAGTATATTCAAGGTGATATTGGTGTCTGTGATTAGTTTTTTAGGCCTGTGTGTCTTACGTTCAGGCCTGGGCGGTAACGGACGCTGTGGGGTAAAAAAAACAACTTCACCTAGATACTAATCCATATAAAACAAGTACTGAAACTATGGAGTGAAGGAGACGTTTCACAGGTCTTTCCTCCTGCTGCTGTCAGACTCTACAATAAACACTGTGAACACTGAACACATGTAACTGTCATACCCATGTATGGTCTCTCCAAACGAGCTGTAAAACAGCTGCAGTACATCCAGAACGCTGCTGCTCGGGTCCTGACTAGAACCAGGAAGTATGATCACATTAGTCCTGTTCTCAGGTCTCTGCACTTTAAAGCAGCTCTGCTTGTGTACAAGTCTCTCCATGGCCTAGCACCAAAGTACATCTCAGACATGTTAGTGCCATATGAACCATCTCGGACTCTGAGGACCTCAGGGACCGGCCTCCTGCTGGTGCCCAGAGTCAGGACAAAACATGGGGAATCTGCGTTTCAGTTTTATGCAGCTAAAATCTGGAACAGTCTTCCTGAAGATGTGAGACAGGCTTCTACTCTGACAATGTTCAAATCTAAGCTAAAAACAGTTTTGTTTAGCTGCGCATATGACTGAAAGGATTTTTTCTTTGCACTCTTCTCTTTTGTTTGTGATTTTATTAGTTTAGAAAATCAGTTGGATTGATAATTTTTAATTTAGTTAATTTTATTGTAGTTAATTTTTATCGTTGCACTCTTCTCTTTTGTTTGTGATTTTATTAGTTTAGAAAATCAGTTGGATTGATAATTTTTAATTTAGTTAATTTTATTGTATTTCTGTAATTTCTTTGTGATTTGAATGCATTTTTCCTGCTGTGTGAAGCACTTTGAATTGCCTTGTGTATGAAATGTGCTCTACAAATAAACTTGCCTGCCTGCCTGCCATGTGCAGTACTGACTCAATCATGTGCAATACTGACTTAATCATGTGCAATACTGACTCAATCATGTGCAATACTGACTTAATCATGTGCAATACTGACTTAATCATGTGCAATACTGACTTAATCATGTGCAATACTGTCATATTCATGTGCAATTATTGTCATACTCATACTCGCAATAATGTTTTATTCCTGTGCATATAACTGCTGTAAATAAGAGTGTTTACTTCACCACTATGATTAGTATTATTTTGTCTTAAGTTAGCTCATTTTTATTTTATTTATCTTTTTATTTTCTCTATTCCCTATTAAGAATATGAGCGCTTATGTCCATAGGAGTTTTGTTTATAAGGGTTTTTTTCTATTAAGACTGTTATCTGTTATTTTCTTCTGTATCTGTATCTGGATTTTGTGGACAAATAAAGGCTTATCTTATCTTATAGACTAGTTTCATTTAACAGGAAGTTGAAACTCAGGAGAGGTCAAGTTTCAGGACGCAGCCTTGTGGTAGCTTATTGTTACTTTGAGTGTCTCTAACTGCATTCTATTGTAATGTTTTGCAAAATATTTGGTAAAAACAGTCACTTACCAGAATGAACAGTGCAGGCTGTGATTAGAAACAGGAGGAGGTTTGAAATCCACAAGTGAGGCATGACTTTGCTTCTGTGATACTGGTGACGACACAATGTTGTGTTACCTGTTCAAGTATTTGTACTTTACGACACTCCCACTCTTTACGACACTCCCACTCTAACGGCAGTTGGCTGTTTTATAATGTGCTACTGTCAAGATAATATGTCTTGCAGATGCCTTTAATTCTTAGTATTTTCTGGACAGGTCTTTTTGTACACCATACGCCTTTACATCCTGTCATTGTACAGTACAGAATATACAATAATAAATATGAAAACATTCAGGTTTAATTTCTGTGAAAAAATATATGCTCCGTGATGAAAAACTGAATGAAGGATAATGATTATAGTTTTATAATAATTTGATTAGTCTTAGCAGAATTCCAGGTTTGATTCTAGCATCTAGGCACAAAAGTTAAAGTGCATGTGACAGGTTAGACTATTTCACTAAAACAGACAACAATTTTACCAAAATACCTAGTTTTCCCTGGTGTGATGATGTATAATTTTACTTCCAATTTAGACAAGAATATGCAGTTGTAATTCTAGCATCCATACTGTAAACAAGAGCCAACAATTGACATTTGACACCTAAAAATACACCATCAATATGGATGTTTAAACTGTCAGTAAAAGGTTGCTCCTTACATGTAAATAAACCTACATCTTGGATGAAATTATGTGTATTGTAAGAAGTAGATGGATTCATATTTCTTTTGCTTTCTCTCTCTAGCTCAGCGTGTAATGGGGATGAGAGAGAAGGGAGGACATGCAGTAACATATTGGCGCTGGGGTCTAAATTCATAACACTGCGGCCGGCTGCACAGGGAGACTGGCATGTGCTGCCGCCTTAACCACTCAACCACCAGGCGGCACTGGATGGCCGCATAAACACAGATATTATTGTCACACACACTCCTCGGTAAATGTACTTATGAGTTTGCTGTGTTACCTGTTCAGGTGAGGTGTGGCACCTTTTCACGGAAACGGCCAACATATGTTTGAGGGAGTATACATCACAAGACCAGTTTTGTTTAACCAAAAATGAAAGCGACTAGAGCAAAAGTGTATTGGCTCCATCCAGTGGTGGTGCTTTTTGTGTGTGGACATAACATGCCTGCCTTATAATCACCTGATAGATCATTTATTTAAATAATAAAGCCCATCATAATACCCTAAAATATAATTAGTGTACTGTTGTTAAACGCATGGTATCTTCCTCCACACTGGTGTTTCAGGCGACGTAGATCCTCACTTTCACTGATGAACTCATCCAAACTCTTGTCCTCCAGCAGGTCTGTGTGTGTGAACAGTAGGATGGTGTACATGGAAGCATCTGAACCAAAATCTATCTTCAATCCACTTCACAGCAGCCTTCTCTTCTTCTGTGAATCGGGCCTTCACATATATCACTAACAGAATTGCATGAGGTCCAGGAACAGACTGGACAACATTGTCACAATTTTCCACAGTTTTAAGTAACTTAGTTGTATAATGGATCACTGTAAAAATACATGTAATTTTAAATTACACACAAAATACTCAGTTACTACAACAGCAACAACAATGGTTAGGATGAAAATACATCCTTCCTCTGCAAGTCTGTACACGGCTTAAACACAGAACCTAAAAGTGACAAACCCACAGACATGACTTCTGCTTTCAGCTAAACGCCTCAAAGACAGAGGCAAGCAGCCTGAAGGAGTGTTGTTACCCTTTACTATTGTTGGTGTTGTGCCATTTGAGACGGTTTAAACAACTAATTTATTGTTTGCTTCTGTTTAAATGTCAGAAATAAATGACATATTTATCCATTTATAAAATATTATAGGATAAATATCAAAATAAAATAAAAATATAATTTTTTCTATTTATAAGATATTACAAACAAAGTAATCCAAAGTAATGTAATTTAAGTTGTTTTCTTGAGGCATTAACTAAGTAGTGTAACTTATTATCTTTTTTTAAAGTAGCTACACCCCTAAATATATTCTTAAATTGTCTCATTTCTCCGTGGTGCCTTCTGCTTATTTTTAACCATTTTAGCCTTCTTAGGGGCCATGGTGTCCAGAACATTCAAAACACTATTAGAACTACATTTCCTGTGTATTTTTCAAGCCATGTTTCAGGTAAAACATAAAATCAACCTTATGAGAAGAAATAAAATTATTATTTAACAATGATTTGTTCGATAAGGTTCTGACATTTAGCACAACAAGTTTCAGACTGGGCGGAATATGAATCAAATTTTTGACTACAGAATTAGCACAAGGGGGGGCTGTTGTCACACAGGGCCCAGGGTTGGTTTCAGTTCGGGTCCTGGCAACGCTGAGACCCTGTGCATTCTAGCTATGGGAGATACCAGATGAAGGCAAGGGGGGATAGGTGGGGGGCTTTTGTTGGTGTAGCAACCAATCAATCAATCAATCAATCAATCAATCAATCAACCTTTATTTATAGAGCACTTTACAAAACTAAAAGTGACCAAAGTGCTTCACAATAAAATCAAGGCAATACAAAATACAGAACTAAATAAAAACAAACTGTACAAAATAAAGTGACATTACATTACATAGTGTTAAAAGCCAGTCTGAATAAATACGCTTTTAGTCTAGATTTAAAAAGGTTAAAATCTGTGATGGTGCATGTCGGGGGGCAGTTTGTTCCAGAGTCTGGGACCAGCGACAGAGAAAGCTCGATCATCCCAGTGCTTTAAGGCGCAATGGATGATTTTTTGGCGAGTTGAGAACGCAGGTGGAAGTGCGCATGCGCACTCCCCCGTGCGGACTGATACAACACACACGTGCGTTTGTTTATTAGTGCAACGGAGCGCATCACATCTCTTGTCTCCCGTAGATTTCCGTCTACTTCTGAGTCAACTCGAACTGTCTTTCTCAGTCTTCATTTTGCCCCGTACACTGAGGGAACTATATTATGATAGATCCATCTGCTTAGGCACGCGGAAACGTGGGGGCGAGCCGCACGAGGCTGCAGGTGAGCGGTAGGTGCGTTTTATGATTGATACGTGGCAGGACTAATCGGCAGTCCACGCCACGAGGAAATAAGACTCAGATTTGTGCCAAAAAAATCGTCCATTCAACCTTTAAGTCTGGCTCTGGGGACGTCCAGTAGAAGCTGATTTGACGACCTTAGACCCCTGCTTGTGTTACGAGCAGACAGGCGTTCAGCCAAATAAGTGGTGCCAGGCCGTTTAAAGCTTTAAAAACCAAAAGGACATTTTAAAATCAATTCTAAAAGAAACGGGAAGCCAGTGAAGAGTAAAAAGAACCGGGGGTGATGTGCTGACCTCTGGGTGTGTTGGTTAAAAAACGCGCCGCAGCGTTTTGTACAAGTTGAAGGCGGCTGAGGGCGACTGGGAGACAGACACCGACATAAAGTGCGCTGTAATAATCTATTCTTGAGTTGATAATAGCATGAATAGTCCTTTCAAGTTCGGTGCGATTAAAAAAAAAAAGGCTTAACTTTAGCGAAAAGACGTAACTGATAAAAGCTTGCTCTAACCACACTGTCAATTTGTTTTTGCATTTTAAAAAATTGTCGAAAACAACCCCGAGATTCTTTACGGACGATTTCAAGTGATCAAAATGATCACCAAATAAAATGTACTCGGTCTTCTTTTCAGATAAGCAGGAGCGTTGAAATGTGAGATGTGACACAGTCTACACCTTCCAAAACATGCCATGAGCTGAAAATTAAAAAAAATTACATTTTATGACTCAAATTGAGGCGCAATTGCACGAAAGATGTGGAAAATTGTGGGTATATGAGAAAAAACAATAAATGTGCTCCACCAAGACCCTCAAACAGCTTTCACTTGGGTCAGAATATTTTCCCAAACCAATCACCCTCCGATTATTAGGGCATTATTAGGGCATTATTTATTTATTTGTATAATTTATTAATGCTACTTATATTATGTTATTTGGTCTGACACTTGAAAAAACTTTTCTGAGATGTAACTATTTGGCATTATTTGCACGAGGGACACACATTTGACTTGAATCTGAACACTTTTTTGTGACGAACAGCAACAGAGGAGCGTCTTACTCTCTGCTCTAAAGAAGATGTACCCGCTGAAGTTGGATGGATGCTATCCCTGCGTATGAGCCCAGGCTTCCCCGAAAATGCACTCTCGTTATTAACAAAGCATCGTTCACATTTGCTGTAATCAACACAACATCTCGTTTCCGCCAGGTGCCGGGGCAGTGCTGGTTCAGCCTCTCTGTGAACCATATTCATAATATCCAAAGAAGCAGACAAAAAAGAAAGGAAAAATATGTTCTGGAAAACTACACGCCATGAAGCAGGACAAATGCTGTCAACACATAGCAGCGCTGACGTTGATTTCTGGAGAGTTGTTCCTGGTGCAATCAGAGACCATTTCAGATCAGCACAATGATGTAGAAGAGATAAGACTTTCTGTCTCACGCAAATGGATCAAACCATTGGACCACAACATTGTAGTTATACAAAGAACAAATGTATACTGTACGCAGAATACATTTTACCGTGGATACTTTTTACTTTTACTTCACGATATTTGAAGAAGAAGAAGAAGAAGAAGAAGAAGAAGAAGAAGAAGAAGAAGAAGAAGAAGAAGAAGAAGAAGAAGAAGAAGAAGAAGAAGAAGAAGAAGAAGAAGAAGAAGAAGAAGAAGAAGAAGAAGAAGAAGAAGAAGAAGAAGAAGAAGAAGAAGAAGAAGAAGAAGAAGAAGAAGAAAATATTGTTGATGGGAAAAATTTTCAGAAGCAGAGTCTAGTGCTCAAGCTGCCATACTTCCCCCAGCATAGTTACTCGTAGGGCAGCGTAGCTGGGAAACTGGGTTTTTATTTCATATAAGAGATTTCAAAGAGGAACGTTTTAAGCCTGGTCGTAACTGAAGAAACTGCTTTGGCCTCTTTAACATGGTGTTTTCGTGTCATTTCAAACTAAATATCCTATATTTTTCCATGGCAATGGTCTAATTTATTATTATATTGTGATATTGATCTGACAACCGATACCAATGAGTTTTGTACTAAAATGCAGTGTCACCCTTCAACAAACAAACAATTTTCCCATGGTCATTTTTTTCTTTAAACCTCTGCTTTAACTGATATGAAATGTAAATATATTATCGGCAAACGTAAAATATAAACATTTGTCTGTTTGTTTTTTTGTGTGAGAAATTTGAAGTATTGATATTTTCACTCAAATATATACTTTGTAATACCCCTGTCGGTATCACCAATGAATATGCCAAACAATGTCTTTTGTCATTTGGACTCTTCACATTCCAGGCTGCAGTTCTATTGAGCATCAGAATGAACAGTTAAATAGAGCCTTGTCCTCATCGTTGAGAGGACGGGCTCGATCCGCTAGACGTCCAGGGGGGCTGGACTGGACGACCGCTATATCCACAGTGCTTGACTCTTACTGCACTTTATGATCAACTTTATGTCATATTGACAGTACGAAGGCTCTGACCTCAGACCCAGAAGGACTTGTATCTGTTTTGCTCGACAAATTCAATGTAGCAGAGTCATAGCATGGCCCAAGTATGTTGCCATTGTTTTCTTGCAAAATTCCAATCCATGTATTATCTAGTAGAAAGCCTTGATCTTTGGTGCTCGTCTCTTCTAGTCCAGCTCGTTGTGCTCGTTTCAGAGAGTCACCACAAGGGCGCGCTGCTTCACTCAGGTTAATTTGGGGCCCTTCAAAAGCTGTTTCTCTCCTTAGAAGTCTCCAGATCCAGTATCCAGAGGTGGGATCCCCAAATTTATATATATTACTCCAGTAAAAGTACAGGTCCAAGAAATTGCTCAATTAAGACCAAAAAAAAAGTATATGGGGAAACTTAATCAAGTATAGTAACTTTAAGAGTACAGTCTGGACATTATATTTTGATGTTTATGTAGCCTAATGGAAGTACAAAACATTAGATAATGCTTTTTTTCCACAGAAGACATCCCATAAACAGTAGGTCTATTTGACACCGGCTGGCTGTCCTGCACTGTGTTCAAATGGAGACCTTTGTGGGGCAGAGAAAGGTCTTCTCACATTGTTGTTTTTATACGTTGAACCCAAATAGGATTTTTCCATGCATACCAGTGGTTTGTACTATGACACTATGATACTATGACATACTTTTGCAAATATTGGCTCTATATGGGATTTTTCATATACTTTTTTAGGCCATTTTTTGGTTGTCTGGTATCCAGAACACTCTTCTTTGACACGTACATCGATTTGTATAAAAATACAGAGAGAGATCATTCTGGACTTTTCATACACTTTCTAATGCTCAACCAGTGTATTTTACATTTGTTTGTTTATTAAAAATGGTGAGCATAACACATTTATCAGTGGCACTTAAAAAACTGCAGTTATTTGGGTACAATACATTTGTGACCTATCAAACTAATAGTAAGTTAAAACCTATACTGGCCCTTTACACAACAGTTCTTTTAGAATAACTCATTATCACTATATTTCAGCTTGTTCAATATTATCCACAATGTTGGGGACGGGTTTGCATCAATATTAGAAGAAAGTTGGTAAAACTTTCAAATAATCAACCTTTGCAAAGACTTTGTTCGCAGCAATATAATGTCCGACATATATTTTCTCTCACAGAAAACCCCTGTGAATTGTGTTGCTTGTTAAGTTGTTATAAAAAGGTTGAAAGGTGCTATTGATTGCGTTGTTTATATCCAGATATCTGCTGCTGAGACGACTGGTCATCTCATCTTTTCTCATCAACTTCACACTGTGACTTACCAGTAAGTAACACAAGGCAGTATTACATGATTTTACTGGACATTCTTCTTAACATTTGGGTTCAAACATAAGACAATCTACAGTGGATGTAAAGAGTCTACAAACCTCTGTTAAAATGCCAGGTTTTGTGATGTAAAAAATAAATGAGATCACGATAAATAGTTTCAGAACTTTTTCCACCTTTAATGTGACATACATCCTGTATTATTCAGTTGAAATAATAATAATAATTTAGGGAGGGGGAGTAAAACTAAAAAACTAAACTAAAATTTGTTTGCATAAATGTTCAGAATCAACTAGTCACATTCAATCCCATGTTAAATAAGAGTAAATACATGCCTACCATCATATAAATTGGCTTTGATTAACCTCCAATAAAGATAAGCTGTTGTGGCTGTTGTGGCTCTCAGTCGCATATTACAGCCAAAGTCTGCAGAGAGCTTCCAAAGCATCAGCGGGATCGCATTATTAAAGGTATCAGTCAGGAGAAGGGTACAAAATATATACCACGGTTTTAGATTTACCATAGAACACAGTGAAGACAGTCATCACCAAGTGGAGGAAATATGACATTACCAAGAACTGGATGTCCCTCCGAGATGAATGAAAAGACGAGAAGGAAACTGGTCAGGGACGCTGCCAAGAGGCCTAACCCAACATTAAAAGAGCTGCAGGAATTTCTTCATATGTCTGGGCTATGGGGCAGGACAACAGACTTTTCTTACAAAGAAAAACATCCCAGCCAGGCTAAACTTTTCTCCCAAAGAAAAATCAAGAAAAGAATGGCTTCACCAGAAGAAGATTAAAGTTTTGGAATGGCCCTAGCCAGAGCCCAGACCTGAATCCGATTGAAAATCTGTGGGGTGATCTGAAGTGGGCTGTGCAGAGGAGAGGCCCCGCAATCTTTCTGCAAAGAGAGGGCAAATATTTTCAAGTCAAGGCGTGCCATGCTGATAGACTCTTATCCAATATGCAACCACATTATTTTATTTATCTCTTTTTTTTACATGACAAAACCTGGCATTTTAACAGAGGTGTGTAGACTTTATATGACCACTGTACATAGAATGCACACTTTCATCTCTTGTAAAGGGATTTTAGCTCCTGATTATATTTTATATCAGTGGTCATAAGGTGACCATACAAATAAGGAGAGACAAACACACAGAAGCACAACAAGACACTTCTCTGTTTGCACTGCTTCATGTTAAACCATGTGGAACGTAGTCATTTGTTTCTAAGGTGCTCAGGGAGTTATATTTTGTAAATATATTTTATGAGGAATATAGACCTATGGGGATGGAAGCTGCACACAAACACACGACACTCACAGGAAGATTGGGGGCGAGAGCCTTCAACATTATGCAACAGTCAAACACGTATATATGAGTCATCTTCCACATCTTCGTTACATTGTGTTCACCAAATAATGGACTGCAACATTGTTTTTTTTTATTTTATTGTTTTTTTATTTATTTACTTACAGCCCAACTCATTGAATTTGGCATTTTTCAAGTGCTTTGTTGGGTTTCGCTGTGGTATGCGGCCTAATAACTTGTCTCAGATCCGTGCTGAAGCTGGGCCGGCGGGCCAAAGGATGGAGCGCGCCGTATGGGTCGTCTCGCCCTGGTCCTTGGTCCCAGTGCGCACGGGCTGTGCGCATGGCTTGATATGAACGGAGGGAGACTTTACGGTGCTGGGATGGACCGGTCTCTGTCGGGAGGCCACCTCTCTTCGCGAGTGTTTCAAATACTTTCTCCAGATTAGTGCTGTCTTTTGCAGAGGTTTCAAAGTAGGCGCAGTCGTCCCCAAATGCTTTGACCATTTCTGTAGGAGACACTTTTCTCGCAGACTCTTGAAGATCCACTTTGTTTGCGCACACCACCAAAGGCACCCGCGCGCACTGATCTGCTGAACACGATTTTGGAAACTTAGATTTCGCATCCAATATTTCAGTTCGCAGAGAACACACTTCTTCAAAGGAGCTGCGGTCATCTACACTGAATACCAGAAGAAAAATGTCCCCTGTAAAGCATTAAACATCACATTAACTGATGTGCTTCTATCAACATTGTTGCATTAATACACGGCATTACGCACAGAGATACGCACCGGTCAGGATAGAGAGTCTCCGTTTGGCGGGGAAGTCTCTTTCCTTAGACGCATCCAGGATGTCAATCTGGTAAGTCTCTCTGCGTATATGGAACAGTTTTCTGAGGAAATCCTCTGTGGTCGGTTTGTATTCGTCCACAAATCCATCTCGAAGGTATCGTCTTAATATGGAGGTTTTGCCGACCTTTGGCGCACCAAGAACTACGATGCGCTTGCAGTTCCGCGGCTTTGTTTTGTCCGTGGCGGAGTCTGTTCTGCAATCCTGGGCAATGTGTCTTTGCTGCACATGACTTTGAAGCATCAGAGCCGCCAAATGGTCAAGAGGAGAGCGTTTGCAATGAAGGCTGTTGTTGCCATTCTGAAGTCGCAGGGCTGAATCTAAGCACGTCGTCTTCTCCTGTTTCCAGTGAGATGAGGTCAATTTGAGCAGTCCCAGACCCTCTTTAATGCCCACAGAGCCCAGGTGCTGTGAGGCACGTTTGTACGCTTTGGATGAGCACTGGTTCTGCCCGGTAGATAGTTGACTTTCCTGAAGAGTCATTCTGTTGTGCGGAGAGGAAACTCAATGTGAGCCGTGTGACGCTGGTGCTGATGCTGGACTCTGGTGCTCCTCTTTAAATAGTCTGTAAGAAGCTTCCCACTGCGCCCAATGATTGACTAGATTTGGGAGGGGCCTCATGGGATAAGCTACAGCGTAACAATCAATGTTCTAGAAATACAGTTAACCAGTGTTAATCTTGTTTGTTTTTTGTCACTTGTAGCATGCCTCTCCCTCCCCAGCTAGAGTGGACCCTCACCAATTCTTAATCAAACCTTTTTTACATTCTGTTGTAAATAAAAGCTGCCTTAAGGCTTTGACCCACACTGACTGGCTTGCTTTGTTGTTAAACAAACAGTTAACCATATAATTAGCCTTGTATTGCACTTAATGTAAGGCTATGGAGGCCAACATACTTAGGTCCTATTTGTCCAGCGATTTCAAGTTCCATCCAATCCAAATGAATGTGTATCTAGTCTATACAATTGTATACATTTAATGGTTTTTCAAAGTGCTGCACATACTAGCAATATAAAACAGACATTTTGCTCTTAAAGTCAGCAAAATCAAATACAAAGTAAGCCTGTAGTTTAATCAAGGCATGCCTAATGAAATTGTTCAGTACAGAAACACAAATAAATTAGGCAAATAAAATAAAATACGTAAATATAATTAATGTATTAATTGGTCTTATGATAGTAATTCGCATATTCACTATTACACATCTATCATCTGTCAATGTAAAAACAAAAAGCGCCCCTAAAGGCAAGTTTGAGAAGTTGCAGAGCATCCGTTTCCTTAGTAACGTGAACCACCACACGAGTGTGTTGTTAGCCTAGCCACGGCCTAAAACCTAAAACCTCATTTGTAACGTTTGGAACAACCAATTGATAAGTAGACTAGTCCCTACAGCTTGTTTTAATCAAAATACTGTTACAGTTACTTTTCTGGCCGTAAATCTGTTTCACTCAACGAGAACCTGCTTGAGACGATACAATAAGGTGAACACAAGTGAGCAAACGCAAGGTATTTCAGGTGAGGTAACTATGATAATAATGATAATAATGACAATAACGCTATCTGCTTGACGTTTCTAACCATTTATTTCATTTTAGATTGGCTTGTTTTAAAACTTCTACTTTTAGTTATGTAGGCCAGTTTGCTTATTTTAGAATTGTGGTTTTAATTGCACAGCAGGACTCAACGGGTTGGCAGATTGTAATAATGATGGGGATTTGTTCAGATAATGAATGAACAATGATAATTAGTTTTGTGTCTCTGTAGAACCCGACTGGTTTATTTATGACAACCAAGGTATGAATATGCCTCACAGCATTTTGGGCAGCGTGGAGGACTTCCAGAGTTATGTGGAGGCTAGAGGAAAGACAGAGGTAATCCTATCCATTTAATTGTATAAGATAAGATAAGATAATCCTTTATTGTCCACACATGGGGAAATTTCATTGTTGCAACGCAGGTAGATACAGAGGAAAAGAACAGATTACTTAGGAAGTTTAAAAAACACTCTCAATAGAAGAACTCTTATAAACAAAAACTCTTAAACCTCCCATTTCCCAACAAGGGATGGAGGGGAAAAATAAATAAAGATAAAAAATAAAATATAAAGTATAAAGATAAAAATAAAATATAAACAAAATATAAAATATAAAATATAAAATATAAAATATAAAATATAAAATATAAAATATAAAATATAAATATAAAGTATATGCTAAAAGACTATTTTACGTACTCCTTTTTCTCCTCACACAGCTTTTGAAAAAAATACCTAATAGCGACCATCTAGTTGGGGGTTTTAAAGAACACAAACCCAATGTTAAGGGGAATGAAAGAGACGTCCTCCCTGATGTCGAAACAAATGCTTTGGAGCAATGGAATACACATATGAGGCTGCGGAGACGGCAACAAGACCGTTTGTCTGGTAAGAAAGCCACTAAAAGTACTAATAGCTCTTAACGCTTATAAATGTCCTTGTTACTAACATGTTGCCCTCATGGTATCTTTGAAGTGTTTTTGCGCAGGCCGGCTGAAACCCTGCTCATGAATCAAGCCAATCAATTCAGAGAAACGCAGGAAAAAAGAGAGATGCTGAATCAAGTCCTGCCGCTTGTTCACTCAGGATATGTATGACACGTTCTCTCTTGAGTCCCCTGGTGGGTTTTACAGTCCTGGGCTGTCATATTTACTGTGTGTTTCAGGGTCACTGTGTAGGAGGTGAATTCTGGAGGCTTCCCCAGCGTTATGGAGATGAAACAAGTGGCATAGCAGCTACTCTGACGAAGACAGAGAGAGGCATCCGGGAGCCTGGCACCCGAGTTGGCGTACCATGCCGCATACGTCAGGAATCAGGTTTAAAATTAGTACCGTATTCACATAGACCGCAAAGCACGGCCTAGTTTTTACTTCTCCTTTGCTTATTGGGTTTTCATTTGTTAAAGATATTGAAATGTGTAATATGTAATTTTCCTAGGACTTAAGGATACAGTGTGCCATCCATCTCGGGCGTGGGATCAGAGCATATATCTGAAGCAGCAATGCCAGAAGCTAGCAGAGATTGTAAAGGAGGTGGATTTTAAAAAGCCGGTAAAACAAATAATGACTTCAGCCGAACAGATGCAGTCTGAACCTAGCAGTTGTTTGCACTTTAATTATTAACAATTCTTTGTTTCATATTTTCATTAGTTATTGGTACGTGACTGATCCTAATCCACAGGTCATTGGAAATATTAAAACTCAAACTCCCTTGCTTTTGGAGATCCAAATGTTCACGATTGCTTGATTGATTGGGTATTACATGTTGTACTGTTCATATGAAGTATAATGGTTGAACTGTACAGGCTTTCAGAAAGGAACAGTTATGAAATCAGCTGTGAGTCCAATCCTGTCCAATGCGCTGTGTGGAGTAGAATCCTAAAAAATGCTCTCTGTACATTTCAATTATCTTCTTTAGAACCATTAGAGGGTTCGAGGCACAAATGGGCACAGCCAGTACTCATTTAAAGCAAGTTACATCATAGTAATGAGTGTCAGGAACCTAGAGAGGGAAAAACAGACATTATACCTGCCGTTTTGGATAAACCAGTGACACAGTGACGGCCTCGTGTTCTTACACTCTGGCGGCAACGATGAACTCTGATAGCTCACACAGAAACACAAAGATCCACCCAATGGCTTGTGACAAAAGTATGCAGAATAAATATATACACGGTACATATATTATATTCATTAATTATAATACTGTATATTGATTAATGTATTTCATATTCATTATGGCAATTAAAGTGTCTAAGAGATGATGTTTACTATTATGCAATAAGATAATGTACCATGTTCTTCTTTAATAGGAATCAAAATTACTTTTATTTACTCCTAAAAAGGAAATGATTTCTGTTACAGTTATGCATGTACAACCAAAGAACAAATGGGGTTTCAACTATTTAAAAAAATACAATACAACACAATAATACCTTCAATCATGTTTGAATCTTATGTGTGCCATTGTATTCACAGGATATAGATGAGCTGGAAGTGATTGGCTCCTCTAAGCCGATTTGTACTTTGACTTGTAGCAGTACATCAATGGAGGATAAAAATAAAGAGGAGGAGCCCAAGGACCTACAAGAGTTAATTTTATTTTTTACATTGTACTTTTAATACAAGCATAAACACATTGTTTGTTTTGCTTAAACTGTTTTCTTTATCTTTCTCAGAGAAATGGTTCTACAAAATAACTACGTGGAGCCAAAGTCAATTGAGTTACTTGTCCCTGCTTTAAGGGTCTCTGGGCAACTTGCTAACTGGACTGGACTCTCTGACAACAATCAGGTATGATATGAGATGCATTATATTACGTCAACGTTTAGCAGCTAATATAATAAGTAATATTGGAGTGAATGTGATTCATCTGGACCAGGTAGGGATGAATATCACCATCTTGTTCGAGGGCCCCACTGGTGAGCTACAGCTGTCCCATTTGGATTTGCACAATGAGGGAATCACCGTCATCTTCTACAGTTGGCAGCAGCTTCCTCTGCCTCGCCCCTTTCCTCACCTGCTGCCACGCACAAAGAGACCACACTTCCACTTCAACTCCTGCTCCGGTAAACATGCCGTCTGCAACACTCGCACAGCTCGCCGTCCACTGTTTGTTTACAGAACAAAGGTCTCTTATGTCAGCATTAAACATAAGAATTCTTACATAACAGTGCCTAAAGTTTGAAATATTGAAACAACAAGCAAAGCCATTTGGAATGATAAAACTGGACTTGAAGCTTGAATGCTCTTGAATCTCTTAGCCCAGTGGTTCCCAAAGTGGGGTATGGGCCCTCTGGGAAGCCTCAGAGGCCCCCAAAGGTTGTCCAAATCAACAAGCATAAAATAAAATTGGGTTTGAAAGCCACTTCACATAAATGTACTACTTTAAATCAGTATTAAGCCTACAGCTCTATTTCTATATGTAAATGTAAGGACCAGTGGGCTTGGGCTTCTGAATTGCCCATTTGGCCCATTTTCATATGTTTTATGATCCCAAATATTTTTTTGCCACTATTAGGCGTGATCCTTCCTGGTGATGCCCAGAAAATAGATTTTATTTTCAAGTCAGACTCTCCTGGCATCCAGACAGAGCTCTGGCAGCTAAATACTCACCCTGTCCTACTTCAAGGAGCCCCCATACAGGTCACTCTGAGGGGTGTGGCCCTATATCAGGACAAAACTGCAGACTACCGGCTGTACATTGAGGTATGTATTAAACCTGGACAGATAGACAAAGAACAAATACTGGAAAAAAATGCTCAATTGTATTTATTTTTTCTTTTGTTTTTTGTTTATAACCAGAATAAGTTGGAAAAGATAGTTACATTGAAAATATGTCAAACTATAGTGTATGACATG
The DNA here is from genome assembly GCF_026437365.1 of Eucyclogobius newberryi. Classification (NCBI taxonomy): domain Eukaryota; kingdom Metazoa; phylum Chordata; class Actinopteri; order Gobiiformes; family Gobiidae; genus Eucyclogobius; species Eucyclogobius newberryi. The sequence goes on along the minus strand of NW_027316056.1, from coordinate 19,457,258 downwards.
GTGCGGGGGATTCACACACCAGATAGACCAAGTTCCCCCACAGAGCTCCAACAAACTGAAGAGGAGGAGTTTCTTTGTAAAAACCCCAAGGTAAATCTTTCAAAGCACCATTTGTCCCAAAACAGCCTCTATTTTGTTTAATTAATGATGAGTTCATCAGTCATATATTATGGGCTAATTCTCATCCTGAACATTTTTCTTTTTTCCCTTTTATTTACAAAATACACATTCTTCGGTATGAGTCATAGCCTGTGTTTTGTTTTGTCATCATTATTTCTATTTATGCGGTATAAATGAGCAATATCGGTTATTTAATGTAATTATGCCGCTAGACTCCATCAGACAGTGCCATGTAACTTCACATGTATTACCACTATAATGTGTCTTCACTTTCTCAATGACAAACTCCTTATGATGTAAGAATAACTGCCTGTTATTAGAGAGGAATTCCTTATATTATATTTCACCACAGACTCTAAATAATTGAACTAATGTTTTGGGTTTTCTGTAGCTTTTTTATAAAAAGCAGCCAGTTGATGACCTCAAAAGACTGTGGCAGAAAGTCAAACCAGAAAGCAATTGGGATTTGACTATGGCCACATTGCGGCAGGTAAAAGGACTTTTAACAGGTGGTATTCAAAAACAACATGGTTGACCTTGTTCAGTTCAGATTCACCTCCTCCTCCAGGCTCTGCTCACTTTGCCTGTTACTGAGACAACCGATGACTGCCTAAACCAAGATAGAGGGCTGGCCCAGCTCAACTCTGCGCTCGTACAACTCTATGAACCTTCACCCAAGATACTTAATGCAACAGCAACAACTTTAGGGTAAGAACAAAGTGCATCAGTGGTGACATTATTCACCGGTTACAGTTACCAAATCACACCTTTGAAAATGGATTGAGTCACACATGTAAAAGAAATGATGTGAATGGGATGCCCTATGAATTATAAATACATATATTCTGGAGTATTTTCAGAAACCACAGCCAAAAAGCACATCAAGACATTTTATTGGGCACTGTGTGTACTGTACATCGTTCAAGGGCAGTAAACGTGGTGTATGCTGCCCCCTACAGGCAGCTGCTGTGGAGACAGCCCTTGGACACACTCACCAGTGAGGCTGTGAGGCTCACACGCCTGCTCCAACTCCCGGAGAAAGACGCGTGGTTGGATAAAAAAGAAAATAAAAAGGACGTATTTTTGGACCATGGTAAATATGGAAACTATCGTGAAAATTACTCATTACTATTAATGCATATATGGTTCTGAGTTTGACTGTGTTATCAAACAACAGATTTGACTGCAAGAATAACTGAGGAAAAGATGGATAAAAAAGGAGGAGCTTCTATAGAAGAGGGAAAGACTTTGACCAAGTCTAAAAAAGATACAATGACACAAATAAAACAAAATGAGGTGAGATGAGGTTATTAATCTACAGCTGGGGAAATCTGCCAAATGTTTATTTGGGCCTGAATGTGGCTTTAAAACTTAAACAGAAACAAAACAGATCCATAAGTGAAGCCATGGGTCACATTCATCTCTTCCTTCAATCTGTGAATAAATCATCCTATGTACTTCCTTTGATCAAGACTCACAATTCTCTTTTCCTGCTTTAGGATAAGTAAAAGATTATTATTATTTTCCTCTTGTGTTGGTTGAGTCACGTTTAAGATACCATAATTTCTCATTTGCTACCATGGCAACGGCACACTGTGAGAATGAGCACATGGTCTTAAAAGAGTGTGAATGTCATGCAAGCCAAGGCATGATGGTCTACATGTGCAATACTGTGCTATGTCAGTGTTTTGTTTCAAAATCCAACTCAACGATTATGTACTACCAGTAATCTTTTTCCTTCACAGGACAGAAAAAAAGGAAGAGAGAGTCGCACTGATCTGGGAAAGCCAAAGAAGGACAAACACGGCAAAGAGGCAGACTCACAGCTACAAGAGCTGCCCTCTGAAGAACCTGCTTCTGACGCCAACATGACGGACATTCGCACGAGGCTCCTTCATCAACAGGTCAGGGTCAGGTCTAGTTTTCTGTAGAGTAGGTATTCCAGACATTAGTGCTACCAACAGTCTATCTAGTGTGCTGTGTATCATATGGTGCTTTGTTTTAAATGTGAAATATATATTCAAATTTTCCTTTTGTCTTAGGTTTATGGACTGATGGGAGATCTAGTGGAGTCCCTCTGTGATCTTGCTGATGAGTTGAGACTTCTCACTGACCACAAACTGTAACGAGGAAAATATAATGTGTAATAAATGTTTAAACAATATTTGTATCCTTTTTTCCCCGGAGTAATTTTCTCCTCAGAGTAGTTCTCCGCTATCCTTGCTGATTGGATGACACTCGGTTAGCGGTGATGCTGACCGTGCGCTCGACGCTCCGCACGCGCCGCCCCTCTTTTACGCGCCGCGTTGTGATTGCTGTGTGCGCTCCTATATAGTGCTGCTTCCCGGGCCGCGAGTGCGTGCGCTTTATCCTTGTCCTATGCGGATATTAGCACCGCTTGGCCGCAATAGTAGCCCACATTATTCGGAATAGGCCTGTTCCCGTGGCTGGACTCGAGGTTTACCGCGGCCGTGTTCACCGTAAAGCAGCGCGGTGACAACCGGCCGTCCCACAGATCCTCTATCCCAGCGAGGAATGAGCTGCTGGCGACGCTGAGAGGAGCCGAGTGCCGACGATGCTCGGTGTACCGGGCAAGATGGGTGATGGCTGAGGTAGGGGCACGCTGTAAGTGGCTGTTGTTCCTGTTTTCTGATAGCGTTTGTGTTCATAGTCATCTTGCTTAATCTACACCCGCAAGTGGGTTATGGTTACAACTGCATCTCAACGCAACGTGCTCTCATCCGCAAAGGGGGGGGTCTATGAATGACTGAGCCAGTGCCTCCTGCAGACCCCACATCCTTGTGCCTATGCAGACCCCACATCCTTGTGCCTATGGAGACCCCACATCCTTGTGCCTATGCAGACCCCACATCCTTGTGCCTATGGAGACCCCACATCCTTGTGCCCTCAGCCACCTGAACATACCTGCGGTTAGAGCGCATGCGCAGAGTTAAGCGTGGATAGCGGAGTGACGTAAACAGCGAGTGGGTTTGACGCATCCGAGTAAAGTGCCAGTAGTTTGGACTAAAATAAACAATTCAGTTGAAGTGGGACTCTTGCAGCAAACGTATGCATGACCTTGAAGCAATGGGGCTATTATGAAGAGGAACCTCTTCTGTTTCCAGAAACTGTTTGACTAAAGCCTTTGTGACCTACTTTGGAAATCCCTCTTTTGGTTGTTGTATTTTTTTTTATCAGATCCATGGCAGGCATAGACTGATGTGTTGGCTATCTAAGCATTGGAATTAGCCGAAATATAGGCCTAATGACACATCTGAATGAATATATTATTATTATTATTATTATTATTATTAATATTCATGTGCTTGTTGTATTGTGTTTTTGAGCTATTTTAGTCCAGCACCAGACACACTACTTTATGTGATAATAACGTCGAGTTATATTCTGTAAGCCAATTTGATTTGTCTATATTTCTGCCTAGCTTGGCTTTGTTGTGATAGCAATAGCACCTACACATGAAGAGGATTTGGAGACTTTAAATGATCATAGCCTGCACAACAGAGCTGTGTGTTGTGTGTCTCATAGCACAAGATGAAGTTGCAGAAAGGTGATATTGTCTAAAGTTGCTGAAGCACACTTTCTTTTCTGCCCTTGGTTTACTCAGTTTTACTCCTTTTGCAGCTGTGAGGTCATTGTAGCAGCAATTTACAAGAACTGTCTCCGTTGTGCTGATGTTACATAGTTTCCAACTTAAACATATTTTAATTTTCATGATTCTGGTCTAATGTCCGTATAGGCCTAGCTAACTTTAAACATAAATGATAACAAAAAATCAAAACAAAAATAAATCTAAATTATATTAACAATTATTAGGGTTACATTGCTGAACAGTTTAAAAGCTCCCACTGGTTCTTAAAAAAGCAGTTTGGGTCATTAGGGCCTCTCAGTTTTGGTTTATGGGTAATGCACTTGCACAATGATCATCAGTGTTCTCTCAGGGATGAGATCCTGAGGGCCCCTGTGTGAAAGTGGGTGTGTGCATTGTCTCATGCCTGTTAGTGTAAGAAGTGGCCTGGATAAAAGAAGAGAACGTGACGTTTGATCAGACACCTAGAATCTGCCTTTAGACGGCCTACTTTATTCTGGGAGGCAGTGGGTATTTAGATGTTTGCATATGTTTACAGTAGGGTTGCTATGACAACTTTGTTTTATTAGGAATAAGTTTATCACAAAGACAGAGCCGTGCATATTATTTCAAAATTATACAATTGGGGATTTTAATGAAAATAATCTTTCCTTATATTCTCTAATAGATCTCCAGAGCTAACCATAATTAGTTTGATTAGTAAATTAATATAAAAAATGATCTATTCAACAACTAAAATAAGCACAAGGATAGTCATAATAGAAAAAGTTTACACATATAACTGCTTAGTTTTTCCTTCCAGGGATGTCCTTTAGCATCCTGACGAAGAGGAAGATACTGTGTTGCCCTCACTTGCGGCTGGTCCGTATTTGTTCTTCGCTCCCTTTTCCCACCATCACCAGTCGCCATGACAACCTCTGCCCTGCGTCGACAGGTGAAGAATATTGTGCACAACTATTCAGAGGCGGAGATAAAGGTACTTCTTTTGTTTACACAGTCTACTTTAAATTGCAAAAACAACCCATATTGTGCTGTTTTTTTTGTTTCATCTTTCTTTCTACCAAAGAAGAACAGAAAGAAAGTAACACTTTTTATATTATCTGGCCTATAAACTGAAACTTTTGCAGATGTCCAGTAATGTCCTAATTGATGAATCGTTTTTTATAGACTACATAAATAGAGGTGACAAAAACATTCAAAAGTGTTGATTTTATCAACAACTTTGCAGTGGTCTTTGTTTTTGTGCTAAAGCTGTGTTGCGACTCCACTGCTGCACTGAGTGAGACAAAGCCGCATGTTGTGGTGCTTGCAGGTCCGTGAGGCCACGTCAAACGATCCATGGGGCCCGTCCTCGTCTCTGATGTCAGAAATCGCTGACTTGACTTTCAATGTGGTCGCATTTGCTGAGGTGATGGGCATGGTGTGGAAACGGCTCAATGACAGCGGGAAGAACTGGAGACATGTGTACAAGGTTATTTTTATATTTAAACATTTTTGTATTCAAAAATGCATATTATATATTATATATATGCATATAGGTATGTTTATATACTGGTTTAATTAACACCAACTGACATTATTATTTTTTGTGCAGGCTCTAACATTGCTGGATTATTTGTTGAAGACGGGATCTGAAAGAGTAGCTCAGCAATGTCGGGAGAATGCATTCACTATACAGGTATTTGATTTACGAGTGTAAACAAAAAAAGGCCCTCAAACTACAAAACAGCTGTTTGGCGTCTTCTCTCAGATAGAACCCTTTAATTCGTAGGGGATTTAGTCTAAGGCTCCTACTACCAACTGGATGTGCACATATACACAAATACTTACCTACCTGCTTATCATTTTGAGTTAAGTAAGAGTGTGGTTTTGGAGATGCTGATCCAGTATTTTAGCCATCTAATGCATCAACTTTCCAATAAAAATCATCATACTGGTCTGATCAGTGTGTACAGAAGATTTTTACAACTTTACAGAAATAAAATGTCCCTATTTATCTATTATCTATTTTCAATCATAAATGTTGATTCTTGTTCTTATCTGATAGACACTTCGAGACTTTCAGTACATTGACCGTGATGGTCGTGATCAAGGTGCCAATGTGAGAGAAAAGGCTCGACAGTTAGTGTGTCTCCTGAAGGATGAGGAGCGGCTGCGTCAGGAGCGGAGCCAGGCCTTGAAGACCAAAGAGAGGATGGCAGGTGGAGGCAGTGGAGGAGGGACCACAGGGGGTGCGTTCGGGGGTATCCCTCCATCCTACCAGCCAGGCAGACGCACCAGCCAGCCCAGCATGGCTGTCCTGTACGGAGAAGAGTTCAGCCGCTCCAGGGGCTCCCCTTCCTCCTTTAACTGTGAGCACTAGAGACTTTCATACACAAAAACCCTGTGCAAATGTCTCGTTAAAGCTACTTACTGGTTTTCCATAAGGTCCTCTGTGAACATTTTTTTGCTGAAACTAAGCATTTTGGATCAGCCAGCGTCGTTCTGCAGATGCACCGTCAATACTGCAGCATAGGATGGGGGAGATTCATATGAGCCTCCTGTGCCTCATGATCCTGTGCCTCTTATTGTTTTTGTTTAGCGTCCTCCTCCTCTCCACGAGCTGCATCAGACCTGGAGCAGGCCAGACCTCAGACCAGCGGCGAGGAGGAGCTGCAGCTACAACTGGCCCTTGCAATGAGTCGAGAGGAGAGTCAGAAGGTGAATTATTACAAAATACAATTTACACTTATACATACAAATCCAACTAATTTTGGCACTTTTGTCATAACAAATCCAATAATTTGCAGAAACATTGTAAATATTCTACCACCCATACCTTCTGCTAGTCATTTCTATCCCTGTTGCCATAGAGATTGATGAAGACACACAGTTAACCACCACATAAACAATGTGAACATTTATGACAATCTGCCAATTTTCCTTTATTCAACATGTTAGAGACATGCATATAATCTATAATACACCTTGTCAATACCTGATCTTGTCTCATCTTGAAAGCAAAGCACAGTCGAGCCTGGTAAGTATTTGTAAGGGAGACAGCAGTGGCTTAGTGTTGTGTCCTTAAGCTAGACACTTCATCCAACTTTCCTCGTATGAATTTACTGTGTGAGTGAATGGTCAGAGAGGCCGATGCCGCAGATTGGCAGCCTTGTTTCAGTCTGTCCCAGCAGGTGTGGCTACTGTAGTAGCTTATCGCCACCAAGTGTGGAGTGACTGAACAATGCATCAAATTGTGAAATATCTTTGAGCGTCTGGAAAAATTATATTTCAAACTAATACATTATTACTGTTATCATTCCCTCAAAGATCAGAACTCGTAACGTTTAAGGGGAAATAACCGACCTCCCAGTTGCCTAGAACCCAACTTAAGACAATGCCACTAACAAATAAATATTTTTTATAATTATTTTCATTAGATTTTTGTTTTTCTTGATTCGTTTTTTTTATTTATTTATAGATGAATAAATTTAAAATATGTTGAAGTTGGTAGTCAATGCAAATTTCTACATGATCAGGTTTTTTTTTATACTGCTCGTGCCTACAGCTGAAGTTAAAGCTGTTGTCCACTCGCAGGAACAACGCTGTCGCCAGGGAGACGAGTCTCTTTTGCAGAAGGCCTTGGACGAGAGCCGCAGAGAGAGCCAGGCAGGGGCACCGGAGGTGAGTTTATTATATCTTTGTGTGTGTGGGTGCATTCAAGACCTCTGGGTTCATATGTGCGTAAAAGCATGAGTAGTGGGCGGCTGCATTTGGTTTTGTGGGTGGTTCTTGGACAAAATGTAGAAAGCACTGTGAAGTATAAACTGTGAAAAGTCGCAAAAGGACTAAAAACATAAATCAGTATAATGAGCGAGCTTCATCAGTAACAGAAGGAAAGAGCTGAGTACAAAGATGTGCCTGTAGCAAGATAATTACTCATTCATCCCTAACCTTGAGCTCAGCATGACATTTGTCTGAAAGCACAGTCCTTATCAGGCTCTTTAGCACAGTGTCCAGTGAGCACACCAATAACAAACATCAGAAGCTTACAGAGGGGTGAAGGTAAAGGTAATTATAAGCAAAAACCACTTCCCTTGCTATATATGTCATGCTGCTTTATAAACCTTTAGGGCTGACTGGGTCAGATTTATCTGCTGTTAGGCTCATGTACCTGTAACATACTCATTGCTTATGCATTGCAAGTATTTTCACCAGTATTGTCTTTTTAATACCTAAAAAAAGTCTCTGTGGCATTTTAATTAAATTCATTCTCATGTTCTTTGTAGTCAACCATGTTAGAACTGGTTGACATTTTCGGGCCCTCGTCAGAGGGTCCTCCTTCCTCTTCCGACCCATGGAGCTCAAAACAAGTCAACGAGCCCAACAGTGACCCCTGGAACTCTGTTGGTCAGTAACGCGCTCCACATATTCTGACAAATGCTTTTTTACGTTATACTGCTGAATATAATCTATATATCTATATCTATCTATATCTATCTATATCTATATCTATATCTGTATCTATATATATATATATATATATATATATATATATATATATATATATATATATATATATATATATATATATATATATATATATCTTTGCAGGAGTTTCCGTTAGCACTCCTGTGGGTGGTAGTCCTTGGACAGAACCAACACCATCACGTTCCAAATCATCAAATCCCTGGGCTTCATGCTCCAGCCCCAGCACAGACCCCTGGGAAGCAGTGCCCGTCTCATCCAGAGGAGTCAACGATGAGTGGCACAGCCCGTCTGAGAGAGGTGAGGCATTTCTAAATATTTGAACTTAAGATCTTCTTTTTGACGATGGTTAATATGCTGATAAAATATAAAATAATTTTGTTCTCCAGAAAATGGTGTGGCTGGTCCATTTATAGCACAGAATGAAGAGGAGTCCAAACAAGAATATCCTCAAGTGAACTCCCCACTGCCCGCCAGTCCCACAGGTGCGCTGTCGTACTGGTCCTGTGTTGATTTCAGTCTGAGAAAACAGATACAGCATAAACATTACAGTGCAATGGTCTGAGGTGCACTACACAGAATAAAGTAATTTTGTCTGTATATATTTTAAATTTATTGTAATATGACATGAGTTTATGTTATAATAATTGAGTAACCTATTTGAAATGTTTTAATCCAGAAGCTGAGCTGTTCAGTGCCAAGCCCCTCTCAAACCAATTTGCTGGGGGAGAATCGGATCCATTTGGGACGGAGCCTTCCGCCAAACCCCAAATAAATGGAAGGGACACAGCCAGCCCAGAGATGTTTAACTTGTCTCGACTGGTGCCTCCATTCAGCACTCCTTCGACACGGATGTGTAGGACCCCTGAGGCATTCCTGGGACCTACGGGAGCGTCACTAGTCAACCTTGACACACTCATCCCCTCAAACCCACCCACCAAGATGCACAACAACCCCTTCCTCTCAGGTGTGGGCTCATACAGTGCAATCAACAGTGGGGCTAGCAGTAATGAGTGATAAACATTAGGTCAGAACGAAGCATAACACCTACAAGTACTTAAACAGTTTGACATTACCAACCAATAATTGATATATTACAACTAATAACTTGTCAGTTATTATTTGTTTATACATAAACTTGCAACAACCTATAACATTTTAAATCAATTTGTCCTCTAAAATTGTACATTAACAAAAGCATATACAAACAATAGATATATTTTTATAAATTTGATTTGGTTCTATCTATGTGCACATCCAACTGTGCTTTTCTCTTTTCAGGTCTGAGCAGTCCCTCTCCCACAAACCCTTTCCACAGTGACCAGCCTCGCCTCACTTTGAACCAGATGCGTCCAGCTTCCACGTCTCCGCTGCCGCCCCATATGCTCTCGTACAGCCCTTCTCTGCCTCTGCCCCTGCACCACCAGCTCCCCGTCCTGCCCTCGTCATTCACTCAGCCTCCTGCAACCATCCTAGAAATGCCCGCTAACCTGCCTCAGCCTTTACTGCCCCTCTCCCCACGGCAGATCCCACGCACACAGGGCCAGAGCAACAACCCCTTCCTCTGAACTGTCTTGGATAAACCAACCAGAGACTCACTTGGATTTCAAACCTGGGTTGATGTCATGCAAAACTGATTAACATATCAGTTAATTTCGAAAGACGCACCTGCTGCTATGAACTTTGGACGTTATAAAAACACAACCCCAACAGGGTCTGTTCAATGCCTTTGTCCCGCCTGAACTCCTCGTACCCACCCTGTGATTCTCACCTTCTGTTGCTGCTTCACCGACACAAGCATGAATGCACCCTCTGCTCCCATGGGACATCTCTTGCCCTCACCAACCAGAGAGTAAATTAACTATTTTATTCTAACCCGACAATTAGTATATAAAGTGTTTTTAGCACAGCTGAAGTATATGGGAAATAGTACTGAATCAAAAAGCACTTCTTGAATGAATTAGTGACTCAGGTAGCCTTATATACTATGAACACATGTTTATAGTAATCATCAGTTACTACACCTACTGTCTGACTCAGAATTAGATAGTATGAGCTCAAAAGCCAGTTAACCACAACATGTTCGTGTCAGATTGGAAACCAGCCTCAACAACAACAATTATCTAAGAATTTAAATAAACTACGTGGGTTTCTTGTTGTTTTTCTGTTATTATTTCAATAGTTCAACAGGTTGTCAAAATTATAATTAAAGCAAAGGCAATCGATAACCAAAAATGAAGATGTATACAGCATATGAAGAGGAAATACTGTAATGTTAAAATTATGTTGTATGTGTTTGGTTTGGACTCCGCTGCGCTGAACCTGGTATGAATGTGAAATGCCTGCCAATAAAACCAGGCCTCGTACATATGTATTTATTAGAAGAGTACCTATTAAGTATTATAAATTATCAATAAATCTATGGTGTTTGCAAAATCTTTGACAGTTCTCTGCATTACTTGTTATCTTGTCATCATCTAACATTTGGGGATAATGTATTTCTGCAGAACTGAGTTTTGAGTCCGTGTCCACTAGATGGCAGCAAAACGCTTGCACAAGGATGATACACGCCTCATGCGTTCTAAAAATGCATTTTTACACTTTTTCTCAAATTGAAGGGCAGATAGTGCCTTAGTGGTGCCGAGGGGTGGATATTCTTTGGTATATACTATATATTTTTTGTATATACTACATATTTGTCATATATAAAATATACTTTTTATGGCACCAAAAACATAACAAATTGTTATTTTTAAGTTACATAATTGTGTGTGTACATGTATACATATATATATATATATATATATATATATATATATATATATATATATATATATATATATATATATATATATATATATATATATATATATATATATAGCTGTGTTTTAGCTATATAATACTAAAAAATAAAAAGCTTGGAAGATTTCTTACTGCACGGAAAGTCGTAGACGAATCAGAACCAGCCAATCAGCGTGTATGATTTTCTGTTTGCGGAAGTGCCGAATGACAGCGAGCCACATTCATGTTGGGGAAATATTCTTGAAAGAAATGCTCATTTACTCACCCATGAAACGTTAATATTTTGTTTTCAATTATGTCTTTACACCTTTCTGTGCCTACGAACATTGCGCTTTTATATGAAGTACAATAGAGGCTTTGAACAGGGGCTATTCTCTAAACTAGGGGGTGATTGAGTAAAAACATGGACTCTCCCAAACTCAAGCGGCTCCGCAGCTGCGAGAATAAAACAGCGTCTAAAGAGGATCTGGAGGAGGGAGAGGAGGGGAGAGCTCGAGTAGACGTGGTGGGTTATAAAACACTGTAGTTACATGGAAACAGGCCGTCACATGTTGAGATTGCCTTGTAAATGGGCTCATTAGGTGCTTATGCTTGCTCACAGAGTATCATCATGCCAGTGTACAATGCAGCTCTTTGGCTGGAGGAGTGTCTTCAGTCCATCATGAACCAGGACTTCACAGGATCCATGGAGCTGTCTGTCTTTGATGATGCCAGCACTGTATGTGTCCCTGCACCTGCCACCTTATTCATGTTGTTATACTATCAAGGCAATACGTTAACCTCTAGAACGTTTCCCATTTTTGGATAGACTTAAAATATTGTTCATCTTGACTCTTTTATTCAAATAAGTATCATGCAACATGTGGGCTATAAATGTCCCCATAGTCTCCTTTATCATTCCTTTATGTTCTTTATTATTTACTCCCCTTGTACCTACTTTGTGTTGCAATACTGGAATTTCCCCATTGCGGGACAAATAAAGGCTTATTTTATCTTATCTTATCTAGTAAACACTGTCTAAATCAGAAAAGCAAAATGTGACCAAATGCCAAAAGTAAATACACCTAAACCAGATTTAAAATGACGATGGGCATTTGATAAAGTAGATGTTTTTAGCTTGGACATTTTGCTCAGGGAATTAGCTAAACCCAAACATGCTCCTTTGTGTATTTGAGGATGACTCCAAGAAAATGGTGGAGGACTGGAGAGAAAGGCTGGAGACAAAGGGAATTTCACTGAAGATTTCTGGTCACAATTCTGCCCAACCAAAAGGAGGTCAGAACATTCCTGCTCCATTAAGCATGCTTGTAAATAACGTTATTTTCAAATTGGGCCTTGCTGACATGGTTTGTGAGTTTGTTGTATGTGTTTGTGAGTATTATGACTAACTAACTTGAACCGACACCTTAACGTGGTGGAGGGGTTTGAGTGCCCGAATGATCCCGGGAGCTATGTTGTCGGGGGCTTCATGCCCCTGGTAGGGTCTCCCAAGGCAAACAGGTCCAAGGTGACGGGTCAGACAAAGATCGGTTCAGAAGCCCCCTATGATGACAACACGAACAAGGCAGTTTACGTCGCCCGGATCGGCGTCACCGGGGCCCCATCCTGGAGCCAGGCCTGGGATGGGTGCTCCATGGCGAGCGCCTGGTGGCCGGGTCTTACCCCACGGGGCCCGGCCGGGCACAGCCCGAAAGAGCGACGTGGGGCCGCCCTCCCGTGGGCCCACCACCCGCAGGAGGACCCATAAGGGGCCGGTGCAGAGAGATCTGGGCGGCAGTCGACGGCAGGGGCCTCGGCGACCAGATCTCCAGACACAGAGACTAACTCTGGGGATATGGAATGTCACCTCGCTGGGGGGGAAAGAGCCTGAGCTTGTGCGGGAGGTTGAGCGATACCGACTAGATATAGTCGGCCTCACCTCCACGCACAGTTTGGGCTCTGGAACCCATCTCCTCGAGAGGGGCTGGACGCTCCACTTCTCTGGTGTTGCCCGCGGGGAGAGGCGGCGGGCTGGTGTGGGCTTGCTGATAGCCCCTCAGCTCAGCCGCCACGTGTTGGAGTTTACCCCGGTGAACGAGAGGGTCGCGTCCCTCCGCCTTCGGGTGGGGGACAGGTCTCTCACTGTTGTGGCGGCCTACGGGCCGAACAGCAGTGCAGAGTACCCGGCCTTCTTGGAGTCCTTGGGAGGGGTACTGGACAGTGCACCGACCGGGGACTCCGTTGTTCTACTGGGGGACTTCAACGCCCACGTGGGCAATGACAGTGACACCTGGAGAGGGGTGATCGGGAAGAACGGCTTCCCCGATTTGAACCCGAGCGGTGTTCAGTTATTGGACTTCTGTGCTAGCCACGGATTGTCCATAACGAACACCATGTTCAAGCACAAGGGTGTTCATCAGTGCACATGGCACCAGGACACCCTAGGCCGGAGGTCAATGATCGACTTTGTTGTCGTGTCATCAGACCTCCGGCCGCGTGTCTTGGACACTCGGGTGAAGAGAGGGGCAGAGTTATCAACCGATCACCACCTGGTGGTGAGTTGGATCCGCTGGCGGAGGAGGAAGCCGGACAGACTTGGCAGACCCAAGCGCATTGTGAGGGTCTGTTGGGAACGTCTAGTGGAGCCCTCTGTCAGTAGGGTATTCAACTCGCACCTCCGGGAGAGCTTCTCCCATGTCCCGGGGGAGGCTGGGGACATTGAGTCCGAGTGGAACATGTTCTCCGCCTCCATTGTTGATGCGGCTGCTCGGAGTTGTGGTCGCAAGGTCTCCGGTGCCTGTCGTGGCGGCAACCCCCGAACCCGGTGGTGGACACCGGAAGTAAGGGATGCCGTCAGACTGAAGAAGGAGGCCTATCAGGCCACTCTGGCTTGTAGGTCTCCGGAGGTCATTGAGGGGTATCGGCAGGCCAAGCGAGCCGCGGCTCGTGCTGTCGCAGAGGCAAAAACCCGGGCCTGGGAGGAGTTCGGGGAGGCCATGGAGGAGGACTATCGGTCGGCACCAAAGAAATTCTGGCAAACCGTCCGGCGCCTCAGGAGGGGGAAGCAGTGTCTCACCAACACCGTTTACGGTGCGGGTGGAGGCCTGCTGACCTCGACTGGGGATGTCGTCGGACGGTGGAAGGAATACTTTGAGGATCTCCTTAATCCCTCAGTCACGTCTTCCGAAGAGGAAGCAGAGACTGAGGACTCATCCATCACCCAAGCTGAAGTCACTGAGGTTGTTGGCAAACTCCTCGGTGGCAGGGCTCCGGGGGTGGATGAGATCCGCCCTGAGTACCTAAAGTATCTGGATGTTGTAGGACTGTCTTGGCTGACACGTCTCTGCAACATCGCGTGGCGTTCGGGGACCGTGCCTCTGGACTGGCAGACCGGGGTGGTGGTCCCTCTGTTCAAGAAGGGGGACCGGAGGGTGTGTTCCAACTACAGAGGGATCACACTCCTCAGCCTCCCAGGTAAGGTCTATTCCAAGGTACTGGAGAGGAGAATCCGACCGATAGTCGAACCTCGGATTCAGGAGGAGCAGAGTGGTTTTCGTCCCGGTCGTGGAACACTGGACCTGCTCTATACCCTCCATCGGGTGCTCGAGGGTTCATGGGAGTTTGCCCAACCAGTCCACGTGTGCTTTGTGGATCTGGAGAAGGCTTTCGACCGTGTCCCTTGGGGTGTCCTTTGGGGGGTGCTTCGGGAGTACGGGGTCCGGGGCCCTTTGCTCAGGGCTGTCCGGTCCCTGTATGACCGGAGCAGGAGCTGTGTTCGCATTGCCGGCAGTAAGTCAGACCTGTTCCCAGTGCATGTTGGACTCCGCCAGGGCTGCCCTTTGTCACCGGTTCTGTTCATAATTTTTATGGACAGAATTTCTAGGCGCAGTCGGGGGTCGGAGGGTGTCCGGTTTGGGGACCACAGGATCTCATCTCTGCTGTTTGCAGACGATGTTGTCCTGATGGCTCCATCAAACCCGGACCTGCAACATGCACTGGGACGGTTTGCAGCCGAGTGTGAAGCGGCTGGGATGAGAATCAGCACCTCCAAATCCGAGGCCATGGTTTTCTACCGTAAAAAGGTGGCTTGCCCTCTCCAGGTGGGTGGGGTGTCCTTGCCCCAAGTGGAGGAGTTCAAGTATCTCGGGGTCTTGTTCACGAGTGAGGGAAGGATGGAGCGTGAGATCGACAGGCGGATCGGTGCAGCAGCTGCAGTGATGCAGTCGCTGCATCGGACTGTTGTGGTAAAGAGGGAGCTGAGCCAAAAGGCAAAGCTCTCTATTTACCGGTCGGTCTACGTTCCTACCCTCACCTATGGTCATGAGCTTTGGGTAGTGACCGAAAGAACAAGATCGCGGATACAAGCGGTCGAAATGAGTTTCCTCCGCCGTGTGGCTGGGCGCTCCCTTAGAGATAAGGTGAGGAGCTCGGTCACACGGGGGGAGCTCGGAGTAGAGCCGCTGCTCCTCCACGTCGAGAGGAGCCAGCTGAGGTGGCTCGGGCATCTGTTCCGGATGCCTCCTGGGCGCCTCCCTCGGGAGGTGTTTCAGGCATGTCCCACCGGGAAGAGGCCCCGGGGAAGACCCAGGACACGCTGGAGAGACTATGTCTCTCGGCTGGCCTGGGAACGCCTCGGGATCCCCCCGGAGGAGTTAGAGGAAGTGTCTGGGGAGAAGGAAGTCTGGGAGTCCCTGCTCAGACTGCTGCCCCCGCGACCCGGCCCCGGATAAAGCGGCAGAAGATGGATGGATGGATGGATAACTGGACAGTAAAACTTCCAATGACCCAAGTTCTTTATTTTAGTGGGATATGCAAAGAACCAGGCGATATTCCAGAGCTGTGGACAACACTTGTGTTTCCAAGATGCTGTGAGTACATTTTAAAAGTAATAGTGACTGTGTATTATTTGACTGTCCTGATGTTGTATACAACACATACAGTAGTGAGTCTAAACATATTAGATTGTGTCACTTAGTCCAAATATCCACATACTTTGTTCATGGGGAAAGCTCTGTGTGTGTTTGACGTTTGTGTCAAAGTCATGATTAATGAGAATGGCACTGGATATGTGTGTTTAAGTGTGCATAACCCTCTGCTCGGCTATTTCTGTTGTCCTTTCAGCTGCTAATTGGAGGCTAAAGCAAAAGGCATTTTCCTTTCATATTTTCCTTTTTTAATGTTTATTAATCTAATTCCGACCAATCAAGGCGCTCTCTTAATCCAGTTAACTCTTTTTTGTATAATTAAAAAACACATTTCATAGTAAAATTGCATTAAAAAAAACGGTTGAGGAGATCTGTCAAAGCAGACTTGCACACTTCTAAAAGTGACCCAGATATGTTTAGAAATAATACCTGTTTTTTAGAGAAAAGTTAAAAATGTATAATGACATCAAATGATGTGTGGAATCCCTGAGGAATTCATTTCCTTTTGCCCTTCCTTTTTCATTTGCATGATCATTAAATGTGCTTTAGGATGATGTTATGAAGCCTCAAAGAGTTCGTCTACAGCACGAGGCCGCACTTCTCCACCCATACTCCGTAAGTGCACGCTTACGCTCTTTACTTTCTACAGTTATGAGTGATCTGGTCATTTAATGAGCAGAGCATTATCATGAAAACATTATTATGTTTTTGTTTGTTTTTTATGTAAGTCAAACAAACAACGCCAAACAAACTAAAGCGAAAGTGTATGTCTGAACTCTAGACATATCTTTCGTTTGAGGTTACATGTAAAAATATTCTCCATGTTTATGTATGTTAGAGGGAGAGAGTGCTTCTATGCAGTTGGCATGCAGAGCGGCCTGAGTATCCGGTGTTGACGCTTTGAGTGGCCGTCATGTTGGGGGCCAAGGGTCATGTGTGTGAGGGAAGTGAGGGAGACAGCATGGAGACAGCAGGCTTGCCGTCAAGCACAAACAATCCTCCCTTTTCTGTGCTGGCTGTATCAGTGAAAGGGCAAAGGGAATGTAGAATTTAAATTATGAAATGTCATGGTTAACATGAAATATAGTTTTATTTAAAACAAATGTAATGTTGATTTATTTTTAATGACAATTAGAAAACATGATGAGCCTCACATTAGTCTCATTTGGGTTGCCAGTTTCAAAGCTGAAATCCAGTTAAACTAAGACGCCTCTCTCTGATCTGCGCCAATCATGCACCAGTGCTAGTGCAGCATTTGCAGCTCAGTGAGTGAATTCTGAAACGTTCACATGAGACATAGCTTTTTAAATTCAGAATGAGAAACGCTTGTATGTGTCCTCGATCTGCGGGTTCAAGCACTGACAAACGACTCCTGGTTATAGCACATAACTGACCTTGATTTCTTTTTACTTTACTTTTAACCTTTTTTCCATATTTCGTACTGAATATGTTATACATTTCAGCTGATTGGCTGCAGAGTTGAGAGGATTCCTGAGGGCTCCACTGAGCGTTACACTCGTTGGATCAACACGCTGACGCAGGGGCAGCTCTTCACACAGGTGAGTTTGCCTGTGTCTCAGTGTAAAAATGTCAGCGCTCAGGATAATAATGATAATAATGGCCTACTCTTGTGATGTATTCATTCACTGTATACTGATAAGCCTGACAGAAGCGAGGCTGCCAGTCTGCACCATGTCTGCACTATCCCAGTCTTGGCACAATGACGCTGTGACCTGTGTTTGGTTTGAATTGCTGCCCTTTGGGTGGGTGAATGAGAGTTCTAACTTGAGCTCCTGGAGAAGGAGATCCAAGCAGATCTAAGTCCCAAAGTTTGTACAGGTGGGCAATAAGGCAAAAAGCATAGCAACATATTCCAAAACCAAGCTGACAATTTTATTTAATCATAATTTGTGTGACATTGTGTACAGCAAGCAAGTTGTTGAGAAAAAAACAATGGCATGTCAGACAAGCACTGGATCAAAATAACAATCTCTAGATTGGCAGATCGACATAAGGTCAGATGAAATAACATTTGTAGTTTAATTTTGCCCACCCAGACAGAGGTGTGGAAAAAGAGGGGCACAGGTCGTGTGCCAGGCTTTGGCCAGATCAGATGAAACAGGAAGTGCACCTGTACTCACAGTTTCCACGGAAACATGTCTATGCACCACCATGACCCCTGAACAAGCAGAGGAAACAGGACAGTCACACCACTGGCCACAGTTTTACGTGCAAACTCAAAATAGTCATTATTATCAGATTGCAGTTATAAGAGTATTGAAATGACATGAAAACAGAAAAAAAATAATTTCTGATATTGGTCCATCTGATTATTCACACCAGATTTTTAGGTTTGCATTTCATTTAAATTATCTTAATGGTCAAGAAATCAGATGATTATCAGATTTTGGTGTGCATCATTTAAACAGCTAGTGACAGGTTTAGTTTGTTTAGCTGACAATGAAAAATGAATGTTTCATATTGCAATATCACAATCTTTTCTATTAGAAAACAACTACACTGTAACAGGAAACACGAATCCAGTATCAGGGCCCTTTTAATATCCTCTGCCTCTATCGTTCAAATTATTAAAGATTTAAAGAAGTGACAACATTGCAATGTGAAACCTGAAATAAAACTAACTGCCAGTTAAACATATCAAACTGGTATTGTAAATCTGCTCACTATTTTGTTTGTTTATTTAACAGCGTACAATAATATATTATAATGTTATATAATGCCTGAGGTCAAAGATGCTCCTGCCAAATTATATCTGAAAGATAATTTCCATCTACAGTCCTTACAAATGAAGAGGGAAAGGGGAGGAAAGTTCACAATTTTACAGTGTAACAATACTCATACATTCACTCACATAATATTCACAAAATGGAATACAGTGCAGCAGCCATTATGTGCTGAAATCACAGTATTAGCTATTAAATAGGTACTTTAGCAGCCCAATTTAAATGTAAGTACAATTGTAACTAAGTTTATGTAAAAAAGTCAGATAATGTAACATACATTAGCATTATAAAATCACATCTGGTATATTACAATGGAAGGACATATTACTGTCAATAATTAGATTATCATTTCAATTTAATCTGCTTAAAGAATACATTTCTGTGTAATTTATTGAGGTGTATCTGCCAGAATGGCGAGTCGCTACGGAAACAGGGCAAAGCTGCTTCTGACATTCCTGAATATTTATGCGAGATACAATTTCATAGAGCTGGAGAATGAGATCATACTATGTCGAACATTAAATCTCCAGGCTCATATCTAATTTCTTTACTTTCTTTAGCCTCTTTTCTGTAGAGTTGATTCCTGGAACAAAACAGGGCCTTAACCTGGTGTTGAGCCACATATTCATCTGAAGGGCATTAGTTATGGTCGCTTGTGACCTCTCTCCCCTTTTCACGGGATATTCCCCCACCTACTCTTTGTGTGCTTCCCAGAATTATAGTCCATCTCTCCATGTTGCAATCATAAACGGTCCGGCTGTTCACCTCGCTAAATCCAGATGTTCACCTCGCTAAATCCAGATATGCCACAGAAACGAGAGAAAACACACAAACCAATCAACCTGAGATGACCTTATTATTAAGATGCAAAAGCACAACTGTTACAAAATATGCAAAGAGGAAGGGGAGAGGAGTGTGGAGAGGGGAGGACAAATGAATCAAGGGGCCCGAGCAAAGAGAACACGAGCAAGCCGTGCAAACAGGGTTGTGGTTGTTTAAGGGAGTGGACAAAGAGCTAAAGTCATTAGTCAAAGATTATGAGGTCATTACAACCATGTGATTTCTGCTTCACTGCAAAAAGCTTGTCCCGGGACTGAATCAAAAGCACATCTTTAATTGTTCGTGGTCTGAAACTTTCTTGACGCCAAACCAGTTTTTTTGGGTACTGTATTGCCTCTTAACTTTGCTTCAAAATATATAGATGTATGTAGTGGCGGGAGATGTATTGAAAAGTTGATTATATCCTTGTTTTAGAGATATTCAAAATTGGAACATGGAGTATATTGTCTATAACTAAAACAATTAAAAACGACCCCAAAAGAGAGAGAAACGTCCAGTGTAATCTCCCAAACAAGGGCATAAAGTGATATTTCTGCACTTTTGTGGTCCATTTACGTTTTGAGCGACACTTCAACCTCAACCAAGACATTTACATTCAAGCACATTCCTGATGCGTTGTGAAAATACCATCCGAATATCCTTATTGAGATGATGCAAAACAAAATCCAGTTGTTCTGTGGTAAAAAGCACTGCACAACAGTAACCTAAATGCACAATTAACCGTCAAAATTGAACAAACTATGATAAATACCAATGCAACATCCCAGAGACTATTATATTCATATAATGTGTTGTCTAAGCAATTTTTTTGAACGTGTGTGTTTTGTGTGTTAGGTGTTCACGTCGCATGGGCCCACGGTCATCATGCCCACGTGGTTTTGCTCAAGAATGTGTTTTGACAAAGTTGGAAGGTTTGACGAAGGGGGAAAGGTACAGTGTCCGTCCTACTTTCACGCCACACTCCGTAAAGGGCCCCATCATTGAGCACTGTCCTCTTTGTCCAGGGCGTCCCGGAGGACCTGCTGTTCTTCTACCGAGGTCTGCGCCAGGGGTTGGCCCTGAGGAGGGTCGACCAGTGCCTGTTGGTGTATCGCTACCACGAAAAGGCCGCCACGCACTCCGTATCAGAGTCAGTAATGCACCTCTCTCACGTCACACACAGCACGGACACCACAGGGAATCGTAAAGAGTCCGTTTACTTCAGCAGAAGAGTATTTAATGACCGCTTCATCAGAATAATTTATAGATGGTGGAATTTGCTCACTTCTTCGGTGTCGGTGTTACAGAACAAAAAAGGGTTAGACGAGACACGAGATACGATACAAGACACAGGGAAACGGCTTCCTTTTAATTGGATTTAAACATATTGTAGACATGTTGCCAATACTTCAGTTTGTTTGTGTGTGATTGGATTATTCCGCATTTTCCACAGAATTAAATGTTTGTATTGTTCCACGATCCAACAAATACTAAAATGAAGTCCAAAGGTTCCTTCCTGCTGCAGTTCTGACGCATTTGTTCTCCGTTCATTTTTGTTCCACCAACTATTTTCAGAGGAGACCTTTCTGTATTGAACTTTTTTTCTTTTCTGCATCGTTACTTCTTCTGCATGTTATGATAGCAAATCCATATAGCGTGGTCATAATCCCGGTGAAGTGGTCTGATATTTGCAGTAAAAGTTAAGTTACTTTTCATGGTGAGGCTGTGTTCATGTGTTAATTGCTTTTTCCATATGTTTTTACACCACTTGTATGTGTTATTAAGAGCTTATGTTGTGATCCGAAGAGTGTTTGTGGAGTCAAAGCATTAACATCTATATATAGACTCTGGGCGATATGCCGTCGGCGTCTTTGTCACGTCCTGCATTCAAAGCCTGTATTGACAACCAAACGCAGTGCACTATGAGGACCACCCGCACTCCTCGATGCTGGAGGGGTTACGTTTGTTTGTCATTTGAGGCCCTTGGTTAGATTTGGGCAGACCCCGGATCAGAAAGTGGAATTCTTCATGCGTCTAATTAGCCTCTGTTTGATTGTGAACAGCTTTAGTTGTGTTAGAAAGGCCTTTGCAGCTGTGCACGTAGCTCAGCGTTGGCTAATAATAAGCCAGTTTGAGCTAAATCCAAAACTGATGGCTTGATTGAGAGTTGGTTTATTAGTTCTGGTTCGGTTCAGAAAGTCAAGACTCAATTCAGTCACAGGAGGTCAGCATTAGCAGAGCATTAAAGAAGTAAAAGTAAACATTTTAGTAGAACATAGAATTATCATCACAATTTGTATTCACACTCACACATTCACACATTATCATTATAACTGTGAAATCCTTGTTCACTTTTGGGACCCGCTTTATTAAGTCTCTGAATGAAAAGGGAATGAGACTTTGCACAAAAGTCACAATTTTTTTCCTGAATAGTCCTGATCATTGATAAACTGAATGTTCTCGGTGCAAGTTCTATGTGTGAAATGCACAACATAATAGGATTATATTGTATTGGTTTTAGGTGGCTTATGGTAATGCAGATGTAACCAAAAACACATGGAGACAATATGACTGGTCGTTGTGCAGAAGTGTGTTGTATCTGTGAAATGTGGCAAGCCAGTGAAGGAAGGCTGAACTAAAATAATCAGTTTATGATAATTACACTATATCTTTCCACACATCTGTATTCTGTGAATTCTATTGCTTTTGTAATCATTTTAGTGCATTTCTGACTGAGATTCTGTGTTTAAGGGACACCATTTGGAAGCTGCGAGTGGACTTCCTGCAGGAGAGAGTGCTCACCCACTGGGAGGGCTTTACCATATGGAACGCCGGTAAACAGGGCCGGAAGCTGTACCGCAGCCTCAGTCCAGCCAACCAGAAGAAGGCAAGTCATTTCTCTCTTAAATGTGGTTCACTGCCATGTTTGACTGAGACATTCATCTTTATTTGTTTTTGAAGGTCAAAGCTTTTTGTGACGTGGACGAGAACAAGATTCAGAAGGGCTTCTACACTTACGAGGAGTCCAAGGTGACGCAGCAGCCATTAAAATGAACCGCTAGTTTATGCCCAGCAACATTAAAAGATGCATTAAATGCACAGGACAATTTCCCCACAGGGACAGTAATAGTCATGTATTTTAACCTCAAGTTTGCTGATGACATACAGGGTATCTGACTTTACATACCAAATGAGAACTTTTATATTTTTCTATAAAAGAGTATATTGTAAAAGCAGCACTTTGATCCAGAATGCACTTCTTCAATTCTTTACACCCCCTCCGTTACACCTTGAGCCAAACTCAAACAGAACTGTGCAATCATATTTGTTTATTTCCATGACGAAGTTGAAACAAACAAGTCATCTATAATTTGAAACAGAATCAAACTACTCAGATTAACACAGATCTGCAGGGTTTTTTACTCTCTGATATATTTTTTCTTTTTTCATTTATTTTTTCCTTATAAGCAGACGTATGTTTTTTGATACCCCTGGGCCGTGCATGTCCCTGATTGGCTAATCAACTTGTCAATCACGCCCATCTGAACACAGTGACCAGACTTATATCAATCTGTATAAAAAATACTGAGATTTCATTCTAAATTTTCCAGGCAAACTCGTCCTGTCTGTGACTCGTATTAAAGCAGATCTAAGTAACTTTAGCGACAGAGCGCCCCCTGCAGCTTCTTTGTGAAAATACAATGTCAGAGAACAGACCCAAGAAACATTTATAATTCTTAGTTTTGTTCTTTTGAAATAATGATAATATACAAAAACATAGAACGTTGCCAAATATTAAAAAAAGAGCCAAGATGTCAACGTCAACAAATTATTTCATTTTCAAACACCCGCAAATACATGTTGAACCATCACAAAGACATTTAATACTTAGTTCTCCTTTGAGCATTCTATCGATCGCAAACCCGAAAGAAAGAGCCAAATGCTAAGAGCAGATTAAAGGCGGTATGGACGATTTTTCGGCGATTTGAGAACGCAGGCGGAAGTGCGCATGTGCACTCCCCCGTGCGGACTGATACAACACACACGTGCGTTTGTTTATTAGCGCAACGGAGGCATCGCATCGCTCGTCTCCCGTAGATTTCTGTCCACTTCTGCGTCAGCTCGAACTGTCTTTCTCCGTCTTCATCTTGCCCCGTACACTGAGGGAACTATATTATGATAGATCCATGCGCTTAGGCACGCGGAAACGTGGGGACGAGCCTGACGTGGCTGCAGGTGAGCGGTAGGTGCGTTT
The DNA here is from genome assembly GCF_026437365.1 of Eucyclogobius newberryi. Classification (NCBI taxonomy): domain Eukaryota; kingdom Metazoa; phylum Chordata; class Actinopteri; order Gobiiformes; family Gobiidae; genus Eucyclogobius; species Eucyclogobius newberryi. The sequence continues at coordinate 19,433,540 of NW_027316056.1, read as the reverse complement.
TATGATTGATACGTGGCAGGACAAATGATTTATCCACGCCACGAGGAAATATGATAAAAAAATTTGCTGAAAAAAATCGTCCATACCACCTTTAACTGAACGTTGGTGTCCGCGCGATATGAATACTAGTGAAGTGCTAAATGGTTTGCCAGAGCGAGTTATATTCAAATACTTACTTGAAAATAGGGTAATGCAGCCTTAACAATTTTAGTATTAGAGTGAGTTTAAGAAAAATGCTCCCTGAACCTAAGTGTACAAACTCAAATCCTTATGGTGTAATATATGAAATAATGTATTGTAAATTAATCTACTGAACACCAACAGCATCTAAAAAACTGCACCTTATTCGCTTTGCGCTTTCAGGAAAGGCCCAAACCCAAAATCCCAGTTCTTCACTACAAAGAGGCCTCCGCTCCTTTTATCATCTGTGTTAAACTGGTGGGTTTAATAAAAACTTGTTTGGGTGTTGTGTGTTTGCTCTTTCTGGCCCTCTGCCCCTCTGGTCTGTAATCACACTTAACAACTTAATGATCCTGGGCGTGTGCCTGGTGCGGGACACTCACTCACTCTGGACGGGGGCAGGAAATGGGCAGCGACAGGGGCCTGAACTTTGATCGTGTGACGCCTGTACAAACATGAGCTATGCCGCCACTCAGATCGGGGATGAAATGACAGATAAAACGTCTACCGTGAACGTCAGCATTCATCATAAAAGGGCTGTTTCAATCTGTTCATTTATTGCCCCAGACATCGATTCCATCTCCACAAGGCACTAATTGCTCCATTTGGGGAATTGGGAGATGTAATTACAATCAGAAAACAAAAAGATCTGGACTCAATCATTCTCTTTATCGTTGAGTTGAAGAATGCATTCAAACACCTGCACCCAATCAGGCACATTTTCTTTTTTTAAAGTTTTTTTGGGCCCAAAGGCTTTATTAGACTTGACTTTAAGAGCCTGGCATCTGCTGTGTGTTGTATTTAGATTTAGTATGCAAGAATACTTTTTTCTTTTTGTGTTCAAGGACTTGACGGGAGGTGTTTTTGAGGAAAATCTCTCCTCGCTGCAGCTGGACGAGGGAGAAGATTACTATCACTTCAACTGACCGAGTGAGCAGCAACACTGGACACTATGAATACATGAACCGAAGTCCTTCTCGCTGCCATGACGCGCTGCAGTCTTGTCAAAATGAAAAACATTTCAAACTCAATTCAGAATGAGAAGTTCCAAAACCTTGGACTGTTGCCATGACAATGAACAATTTTAAAACAAGGTGTTATATTTTTTTAATGGGAAAAACTCCTCAAAATGTTGCTTTTCACAGGAGGTTGAAGATCAGGAATAATAATGTTATTTTTCACATATAATGATGAAAGTTACTTTAATGTTACACTGTGGTCTTTGACTAGTTCTGATATAGATCAAGACATTTTAAATCTATTCTGGAAAAGTCAAAACTCTGCATCTTCAATTAGTGAATTAGTGACTGTAAATGGCCACTCTGAAATAAATTTGAGAGCGAGTTTTTACCGTGCCTTTTATCATGTCTCAGAATCCACTGAGGTGCTGCTGAAAAGTTGAGCTTTGGAGACTTTTTGAGATTTTTGTTTGTAAGTGTGATCAAGCTTAAAATGTTCTGGATGATAATAGCAGTAGAATTGGTAATTCAATCAAATAAAAATGTCTTGAGGTTGGGATTTCCAACCAGGAACTCCAGTTGACTCAGTGGATGATCTAAATGTAAATAGAGGGTTGTTTTAAATGAGAACCATCTAAGATTGTGGCTTTTAATTCTTCTCTGATGCAACAGAGCACACACATTGCTGTAAATGTGTAAACAGTAGCATTATGGTTATTTGTTTGTCTTGTTTGGGGTGCATTATGAAATCTAACGAACAATACCCTCTTGGCCAGAGCATAAACATACACAGTGTTTATTTGACCTCACAGAGACTGGGGTTTTCTGCCCAAAGGTAAACAGACTAATTTCCCTGAGTTTTACTGTAACTTTGAGCTCAGATGTAGCCTTCAGGTCTGCTATCACACAGACTCTTTGTTGCACAGTAGTGCCAGTGTACAGTGGCACATAACTTGAGCTAAAGATCACCATGTCCCATTATAAATAGCAGTATTTTTTTCATCCTGAGGTTTTGAAGTGAATCTTTGGACCTCTGGCTCCCACAATCCAGTGCCGCGTGTAGGCTGAGAAAATTGTCACTTCCACTTTACACCCAGTCTCTACCTTGACCTCCTCTGTGTTACTACACCAAACACACAAATGAGAACATGTCTACCTCTGACAGGAATGCAGCCATGGCTATCCCAAAATCACAATTATTTAAATGACATCATATACTCAGCAAACATCTACATATTTCTATGAAGTCTCATTTAGTCAAAAAAACACCTTTAAACATGTTCTGAAATGCATAATATTCTTGTATTAGTTCAGCAATTTATATTTCAGTCGTCTCCCCAGTTGATGCTCCTGGATGTGTTCAAAAGTGCACATTGAATGGAATCCTGGTTTTTTAAAACGTAGTGCAAATCTAATGCAATCTAAGTCAATCTTTTTTGACAGTAATGAACCCTGCCAGCTTTAAGTCTGGATTAGAGGTGGGCAAGATATTGACATTTTTCTGCACTTTTGTGATTGTGTCTGACTATCGTTATCAGGATACTCCAAAGATTATAGAGATATTATTTTTTGTCAATATCACTCACCACTAGTCTGGATATGAAACTTTCCTGTCAACTTTTTCCTTCATCTGTCTCCTATAATGAATGTGATTTTATACCAGAAAGCCATTTCCATTCATTAAAATAATAATAATACATTGTCTTGTAAGCATTTGTTATTGTATTAGGCTTGACTATTCATCAAGTTTGTTGATTTTTGTTGACATCAGACCCAAGCCTGGATAAATGGAGTGTGTTTCATCACAAAGGGCTTTTTTTCCCCCTTTGGTAAAAACCCATAACCAAATATTGTTGCAGCTACATAAAGGAAAGTCTGCATAGTACGTTGCCTCTTATTTGTTCTATTTTGCATGGTTTTAAATAGTGTTGCCCTGACGACAGCTCCCCTTATTATAGATTTATAGCAACTTTGATGAGGCATTCACCAAACGCACACACCATATATTTCCAAATGTTATGAAGCAAAGTGAGTTGTTTAAGTTAGAAGCCGCTGTGTCTGCATACATCCCGTCTCTTCCCCGCGCTCGGCTGCAGTGATGGAGCACTTGGTGGATGATCAGAGCGAGCGCTAATGGAGATTCTATGGAGCAGAATAAACAGAGCTCTACATTGTGTTTACTCGGTGTCTCTGTGTGTCTGATAGCTCGCGCGTATGACCCTGACCCTGCAGCCCGCGTGCCCTCACTGGTCAAACAAACCTGAATTTGTAAAGTTGAAGAATGCAAACACACACACACACACACACTGCACGCTCTGTGCTGTTGAAACAAAGATAAGAAGTGGGTGTGGCTTTGAGGGAGGGAGGATCACAGGCTGGCTGCTGAGGTTAGGCTGCTGATGTTTTAATTTATCTGAGTCTAAAAAGCATCCCTGTTTCCCCATTTCAACAAGTCCCGGAAATGGGTTTTCGCATATTTTAGTGATAGAAGTTTATTTCATACTTTATACTTGTTTTAAAACTTTGCACCAATTAATTAAAATGTAAATTGATGTGTGCATGAATACCATCTATCTTTCAAAAAGCTTGTCATGTGAGAACAATGAAAAGGGATAATGATCTATATAAAAGTAAGTTGTGCAACACTGTTGGCCTGTAGTACTTCAGTCGTATTGTCGTGCCTGTCGTGGACAAAAAATAAAGGCAACTACTGTAATTGTGTTAACAACTGTCTGCATAAAATTTGGACTCAGTCCTTTTTAAATGTTAAAAATATGTTCCCATATATCTTCCCCATGCCCCACAGAGTGATAGGCTCTGTTCAAGATCAACTGAATATGATTTAAGAACGACTGAACCGAGATATTTGAGCTTTCAAACTTGCATCCTCTTCAAATAACTTTTGAGTATAGAGTTTAGTGGAGGGAGCCGTGAGTAAATAAGGTCGAGCCGTGTTGAAATGAGATATAGAGGAATGTGAGTGTGACTGTTGTGTAAGAGATGTGCACAAGTCAGTTTGAGAAGAGGCAGGTGATCCCGGGGCAGGAGCAGGTCAGAGGCTGAGGGCTGTGAATACTTCAGATAGTGAGGAAGCACCTTTTGTCCCCTGCTGTAAAATAATAATGCATTAGACTTATGAAGCACTTCTCCAGACACGCTGAGCCACTCTGATTTGAGGCATTATTTGTTCACTAAACCGACACGGCTGATAAATTACATCAGTCTGGGGCAGACTGAAGGGTTGTTACCATAAATCTATCACTCACACACGCATTCATTCATTCATAAATGTGTGTGTGTGTGTGTGTGTGTGTGTGTGTCATGGGGCCATTCTGTTGGCCTTTCTCGAAATGCACAACATTGCTCTGGCTGTCTGAGGGAATGTGACGAGTTGGTACCATCACCATTGCGACTGTTTTCTCACGGGAAAACAGTCCGGTAACCAAACATGCGTTTCGAGCACACGTGTGACTTTGGTCACGCAGCCTTATGTTCTGTAGAAAATATCCAAATAGAAAATATAGAAAATATAGTGTAAGCCGTTATTGTGCACAACCAAAATGTGAACTGTGGCAAACGTTTAAAACAGTAGTACAAGCAAAGCCTTGTCACGTGATTCTGTTTTAATATATGAACCGTATTTTGGTATGTGAATGATCTGCAAAGACTTTTGCATTTAGCAGCTATTGACCTCGGAAGTCCGAATCTGTGAATATGACACTAACTTTACCTGACTGAACCGTGTTTGCATTTGCGTGCCGTCAGTAGTTTTAGTTGCGTGTCTTTTGGAAACGCATAAATAGGCGCGTGTGCGCTTCTATCCAGAGTGGGAGGAGCCTTGTGCGGGGTTTGGAGAAAGCGCACGCGTCTCACTCACGCAGACTCAGCTGTTGGCACGCGCTCCCGGTGACGTGAGGCAGAGCTTGGGTTCTGAACAGCTCCTGCTGTTGTGCCGCTTTATTTCTGGGTTTCGTCCAAATGTCTTTTCTCCAGAGCACGCAGCGGACACACGGCTGAGCGGGATGTGGGCTTTAGCGCGGAAGGACTTTTCTTTGGGACTACGTTTGCCAGAGTAGCGCGGCTCGCTCGCGCGCGTCTGTGAGGAGCATGCCGGGGTGGACCGCTCACTGGGTCATGACTCTGCTCTTATGTCGCGCTGTGGCTCAATACTCCAGCGATCAGTGTAACTGGCGAGGAAGGTGAGCAAGACACTTTTAACTTGTACCGCAGAAGACGCGACTCTAAATGCACTCATAAATGCACTGCACTAAAAGGTGACAGAATACATATGATTATAAGATCCCAGTGTAGCTCCTGTTGATTTTTCAGTCTGATGCAGTTCCCAAACTTTGTGTCTTGAGTTTAGTCTCAAAATAATCCTTGCCAAAAATCAGGCAACTTACAACTTATTATAGTAAAGTAGTATATTGTCAATTATTACGGATATATTTTCTTATTTAATATTTTGATATTAATGAGCCCCCAAAATATTACTCAAGTAAATAACTTTACTAACTGCTTTACTAACAGCTATTAACCACGTTGTTTTTGTTTTGTTTTTAAGTTTGGTATAGTTTGTGTTTTAAAATGTGCAGACTGATTATGGCTTTTAGCAAAATACAAGTGGCCTATTCAATATCCTCTTTATGTATCTATATTGAGCTGATCCGTTGAATTTCCCTGCTCAGCCATATGTCGCCTTTGATCACATCACTGGGTCATAAAATGCATTATTCATCTAAAAGCTTATGTCAACTAATCACATCTGTTATAGCTCATTCTCCCACTGGAACATCTAAAACCTCCTTAATTCTTCTTAACATCATTTCTAACAATATACATCCCTCAATTGTTCTTCTGTGATTGCAGTGGTTTGAGCCATGAGTCGCACCGCAGGGACGTGGAGCAGGTTTACCTCCGCTGTTCACAGGGCTCTTTGGAGTGGCTCTATCCCACCGGGGCCATCATTATAAATCTCCGCCCAAACTCAGAACAACTCTCTAGGCACAAGAAAAGGCTTCACGTTTGCATCAAGCCTCACACTGATTCAAAGGTACTAAACGGGAAGCCCTCTAGTAATGAGTCGATTATTTGGTTCACTACAACTTCACTTGACTGAGATACAAACTAGAACTGCCTTGATATTCTCTCAAACTGAAATAGCAAGTGTATTACCATTCATTATGTCTAAAACAAAATACCCAAATGAAATGAATACACATTCTCCGTAAACTGATAATTCAGTGCATTCTAAGAAGCAAATGGATGAACTTGATTTATTTAGTGCATAATTTAGCGGTGCTATTGTGCAGGTTTTTTGGTTGATAGGGAAAACTCAAACACGCAATGTTCTTTTTTAAAGGGGTCCCACATATATTTGGAGAGGGCGGGTGAGCTGAAGCTGTTAATAACAGAGGAACAGCAGGTCCAGGGTGCGGTGCACTGCTTCAGCCTGACAGAGGGGGCGCTGTTTGTGGAGGCGGCCCCTCACGCAGACATCAGCCGCAGGATCACAGCTTTTCAGTACGAGCTGGTGACCAGGCACCCAAGGGTGCAAACGTTCCCTTTTATGCACCAGGGGCCAGGTGAGTGGAGCAACATGTCACACAGAGTGATTCTGGCAGTGATAGTGAAGAGGGACATTTACGGAAACTAGAAGAAATCAAACTAACATTATTTATACAGACAAAAAAAACAAATGAGAATTGAATTCAATATATCATGTAATATTTGTTGAATTATAAGCACAGTCAAACCTTCCTATAATCAACAATACTTTATCATTTTTAATGGGACGTGTTGCAGCAGTGTCTCAGCCCCTCCCCCGCCTCCTCACTCCCACATTTTCTTCTTGAGTTAACCAGACATATGAAAACAAGCAGACTAATCATAAGGTCACATCAGGGTCACTCACACCGGGTAAAGCAATCACCTCACAGCTGTCAATCAAGAGCCAAGATCCCCCTAAAGCAGTGCATTTTGGGTATAGCCCACTCAAATATGAGCTGATGGGGGCAATCAGAGGAAGCCTGGCTTATAGCCCTGAGACAGAAGAAAGTCTGTCTGTTTGTGTCTGGCACTTTTATTGGGGTTTTTAGGAGCTGTTTGGGTCAAAGGTCGGCCCTCTGATTATACGTCCTGGCCCACCTGCTCTTCTCATTCACCATCGCACTTTGAACTGTCTTAAGGCTCACAAACTCCCTCCAATGAAGAGATCAAGAGACCAAACTGTTTACAATATGTACCAGCTCACCCACGTATCAATGGGATATTGTGACCTGTTATAAATTACAGATTAAATTACTTATTACTCTTTTTCTTCTCTCTGCGTAAATGACACACAATTGAAAGAAATAATAATAATAAATAATGATGATAATAAAATAGTTTACAAGTCTTAAATATTGCACAAAACACTAATCACAACAGGTTTAATCCATGACTTAGACAAAATCATAGACTTCAAAACTTTTGTGAGTTGTCCAAAGCCTTTGTTTTGTTTCTTTTATAGTTCCATGTGAGCCTTGTTCAGATGAAGAGGTCCTTATGGCAGTGTGCACCAGTGACTTTGGTATGTACGGGACTTTTATTTGCAACTTTTTTGTTAATTAATGTTAGATATCTGCATATTACCGGTATATGCTCATCGTAAGAAAAGGTGTTTTAAAACATCAAAAAAGATGTACCTTAGGTGAAGCAACTGTAGACATATCAAAGATTGAATGCACAAAATAACAGTCTTTCCTTGTGTTTCAGTGGGCATTGGTGTGTTCCACAGAGCAGGTCCAGACGCTCATGCTGTTGCTGTGGTGGCTCTGAGTCAACTGCTGCGTCAGAAAAGCAGTTTGTTTGTGTGGGCCGGAGGTAGAGGGCGCAGCTGGACAGGACGGGTCCGTGTGCCCTCACAGTGCCCCCTTCCACAAAGAGGCAAATACCTTTTGACCGGGTCTGTTCACTTTGGAGAGGCCTGGCTCGGCTGTGCGCCTCGATACAGAGACTTCATGGACCTGTATGAAAAAGCTCATGAAGAAGGGACAAACCCCTGTGAAATCACTGTTTATTGATCAACAGGAGAAAAAGACAAAAGTGGATGTGAGGATGAAACAGGATTTATGATTATTTCTAAAAGACAGACTTGGTCTTAATACTTGGATGATCTTTGTTCTTAACCGCTCTGAGAGAGTGGATCAGTGACAATAACCTTAAAGTGTGAGAGTGAGGGGTGTTTCCTGAGGGTGATACTGCTTGTGTGGTCATTTTCTTTAAATGAGTGTTTGCTTTGTAAAAAGCTTTTATGTAAAGTAGAAGTTTTCTTCTGACAGAAGTGTTATCTTTGCAGCTCTGTGAGTCTCCAGTTCTTAAATCTGTGTGGTTTTATATTGAGAGAAAATAAAAAATATTTGAAACATTACATTTGCAATTGCACAGTTGATGTTGGAGTTGCAGTAGAAGGTTCAAACTGAGGTGACTGACCCCAAACTGTGTTGAGTCTTCAGGAAGAGAAGGAATGGATGGAATGTCTCCTCCCACAACACACTGTGTGCTGCTGCTGCTGCTGCTGCTGTGGTGGTGGTCAAATCAAATCAATTTATTTTTGTAAGGCCCAAAATCACAACAACAGTTGCCTCTGAGGGCCACAGGGAGAAATAAATCAACAATGTCTGTGGTGGTGATGAAGTCAGACAATGTCTGTGGTGGCGAGGGACGATGTCCCAGGGTCCTCTGTCCTTAGACTCTCCTTCTCGGCCAGGAAAAACTACAAAAAAACCTCTTTGGGAAAAAAGCGTAGAAACCTGGAGGAGTTCCAGTGAAGGAGAGATCCGACTCTCACAGACGGACACAAGGAGACTGGAGCTGGACCCACTCTTCAGGCAGATGAGGGACCGTCCACACAGGGCAGGGACCACTTCACCAGGAGAGGGGCATCTGGGTCCACAGGTCCTCAGGAGTGAGAGAAAGAAAAGAAGGCGGTGAACAGTTTGCAAGTGGAATCAAAAAATAAATATTGTTTGATAGCATAAGTAGTCAGAAGAAGAGGATAGTGCTCAAGCTGTCATACTTCCCCCAGCATAGGTACTCCTAGGGCAGCGTAGCTAAAGCTGTGGGTTTATGTTTCTGTTCCTAACTAGTCTGACCATAAGCGATTTCGAAGAGGAACGTTTTAAGCCTGGACTTAAATGAAGAGACTGTGTCAGCATATTTAACATGGGTCGGGAGCTGATTCCATAACACAGGAGCTTGGTAGCTAAACGCTCTACCTCCTACAGTACTTTTAGAGACTCTTGGCACCACCAGAAGGCCGGCATTCTGAGAGCAAAGAGCTCTGTTTGGATGATATGGTTCTATAGCATCTTTGAGGTAGGATGGGGCCATGTCATGTATGGCTTTGTAGGTCAAGAGTAGAATTTTAAATTTGATTCTAGACTCGACGGGGAGCCAGTGAAGAGACTTCAGCACTGGCCTAATGTGCTCTCTTCTTTTTGTTCCTGTTAGTAATCTTGCTACTGCATTTTGAACCAGTTGAAAGCTTTTTATAGAGCTTTTAGGACACGCTGCGAGCAGGGAGTTACAGTAGTCTAATTTAGTCGTTACAAATTGGCATCACTTTTAGGCAGGATTCTTCTGATTTTGGCTATGATGCGCAAATGGAAATAGGCTGTTTTACAAGCTTGATTTATATGAGCTTTAAATGAGAGCTCCTGGTCAAATAAGACTCCAAGGTTGTTTACAGTAGAACTGGAGGCTACACTGACATTGTCCAGTGTTACTATCTGCTCAGATAGAGTGTCTCGTAGATGCTTAGGGCCAAGTACAATGACCTCGGTTTTTTCAGGGTTAAGAAGCAGGTAGTTAAGTGTCATCCAGGTTTTTATCTCCTTCACACAAGTACTAAGTCTGTCTACTTGATCGCTCTGATCAGGTTTCATTGATAAATACAGCTGAGTGTCGTCTGCATAGTAGTGGAAGTTAATGTCATGCTTTCTGATAATGTTGCCTAATGGCAGCATATAAAGAGTAAACAGAATTGGACCGAGTACCGAACCCTGTGGCACACCGTAAATTACTTTAGAGCTTGGTGAGGAGCTCTGGTTTACATTAACAAATTGGAACCTATCAGATAGATAGTGGTGCTGGTGCTGCTGCTGGTGCTGCTGTGGTGGTGGTGCTGGTGCTGCTGGTGGTGCTGCTGGTGCTGCTGCTGGTGCTGCTGCTGGTGGTGCTGCTGCTGCTGCTGCTGCTGGTGGTGCTGCTGCTGGTGCTGCTGGTGCTGCTGCTGCTGCTGCTGGTGGTGCTGCTGGTGGTGCTGGTGGTGCTGGTGGTGCTGCTGGTGGTGGTGGTGGTGCTGCTGATCCTGCTGGTGGTGGTGCTGCTGTGGTGGTGGTGCTGCTGCTGTGGTGGTGGTGGTGCTGCTGCTGGTGGTGGTGGTGGTGCTGCTGATCCTGCTGGTGGTGGTGTTGCTGTGCTGCTGGTGGTGGTGCTGCTGTGGTGGTGGTGGTGGTGGTGGTGCTGCTGCTGCTGTGATGGTGGTGGTGGTGGTGGTGCTGCTGTGGTGGTGGTGGTGGTGGTGGTGCTGCTGCTGCTGTGATGGTGGTGGTGGTGGTGGTGCTGCTGTGGTGGTGGTGGTGGTGGTGGTGCTGCTGCTGCTGTGATGGTGGTGGTGGTGGTGGTGCTGCTGTGGTGGTGGTGGTGGTGGTGGTGCTGCTGCTGTGGTGGTGGTGGTGCTGCTGTGGTGGTGGTGGTGCTGCTGTGGTGGTGGTGGTGGTGCTGCTGCTGTGGCCATAAGCTTCTTTTCACTGGTTTGGATCACAGACCTAGTGAATATTATTGTACACAAAAAGTCAAAAGTACAACAGAGGCATTTGTCAAATGTGTGTGATTGGAGACTAGCCCCTATTGCATTAGTTTAACACGTTACTAGGGTAATTACAAACCCATTAAAAGAGACATCCTCATCCAAACGTTTAGAGCAAGAGACATCTAAATATAAAGTGTAACCATCCCTGTTTTGTGCACGCTCTTGTGTAAGTGTTTGTCTACAGCACACGCGCCACACACAAACAAACCGCAGCCTAGAAACCCAACACACTGCTGCACCCCTGGCACTGGCCCCTGGCTCAGGGCCCAGGGCCCTCTGGCATCCTCGCTAATTCAGGATACACTTATCCATCTGCATGGAGACTTTACAGTAACCTTTTGCTGGTGAAGCGCGCGCGATATGGAAACAGAGACTCTCAGCTGTGCGAGTTAACTGCAGACAAGGGAATGGCTGCGCTCAGGAAAAATGCACATGTGCTCTCCGTCCGCATTTAACCAGCGATGGTATTCAGGGTGGGGCCAGTGGGTTATGGCCCCGTCACTGCTTGTATTGCAAGTTTAGTTTAGCTACATAGTAAAGACGTTAGCTGAGGAAGATTTGAAAATCATTGATTCAACTGGAATGTCACATCCACAGCTTTCCCCAATGCCCTCTTGTGGTTGTAATATGTACAACTTGTACGTACTAGCCCGATTCCTAATCTGATTTATATATTTAATATATATATATATATATATATATATATATATATATATATAATGGAGGACAAGCCCCTACATGGGATGTACCACCGGAACATAACTGATGTGGCTGATCCTGCCAATGGCTAGAGCACTAGAGCTCAGAGCACAGAGGCTCTCATCATAGCTGCAGATGAACAGGCCCTGAGCAATAAAGGCCCAGATCTACCACACCAGACAAGACCCAAGGTGTAGGCTGTGCAAAGAGGCCCCTGAGACAATCCAGAATATAATTTTAGGGTGTAAGATGCTGGCAGAGAAGCATACATGGAGCACCATAACCAAGTGGCATTGTGAACAGGCACATCTGTGCGGAGTATGGACTGGAAACCCCAAGGTCAATGGAAACACTTCCAAAGGTGGTAGAGAATGACCGAGCTGAGATCCTGTGCGACTTGAGTGCTTGTCTTCTGATCCAAAAGTCAGCTGGTCAGGCAACAAAGATCCCATAATTCCCATATATATACATACAATTCTCACAATCCACGGGTGGTCTCGTCCCTTTTTTTCTATGGCCTCCTTCCTTACGGCTAATGTACAGTCATGTACACACATGGTGAGGAGCTTTCACGTCTTAACGTCTGTATTATTATACTCCTTCATTTATCACATTCATGCTTAGCATAACACTGTCAAGGCAAAACAGGAAGGAAGTAAAAGTCTTAAGATTTGACTAGTCAGGTTATTTATGTACAAAGTGTGAAAATGGAAGTGAAAGTAATTTTTTTTTTTAACCAGTGTCCACACCCATCGTCTTAAACAGTCATTTCCATCATGTGGACCTCACGGAAACTGCTCTTTGGTCTCTGTAAGTTTTTCATACAAATACATGTTCAATTATGTATATTTTAAATATCAGATTAATTGTTTTCCATTTAATGTGCAGTTTTTATGGCATGTGGCTCTACAGCTGAATCTGATGTGGTTGAAGTCTATGCATATGTTGGAGGAGAAGCCAAAGTGTCATGCTCGTACCCAGTGGGCTATGAGTCTTATGAAAAGTACCTGTGCGCTAAAAACTGTGGAGATGATGACATTCTGGTTACAACCACACAAGGAACAGCAAATAGATACTCTTCAAATGACCATGTTCAAATGCTAATCTTTACTGTGACTATTTCAAACGTCCAGTCGTCTGATGCTGGAAAGTACTGGTGCGGGGTGAGCAAAAATGGGAAGGATATCTACACCGAAGTGACCGTGCATGTTCAATCAGGTAAATAACCTTCAAAGTCTTCGTGTGATGTCCTCATTTCCTCAAAGATGTAACATGTTTGTTTTGTTATGTCAGACGAGTGTTGTGACAGTGTCCGTACAATCCAGGGCTATGAGGGCAACAGCGTCTTCGTAAGCTGTCCACACCAAAACGAGTTTGTGAACAGTTTCCAATACATGTGCAATGGTTCACAGCCCTCCGCCTGTCTAAAACAGGCACTTGTCACGACCAACACGAGACAAAATGGACAGTTCAGAGTCGTGGAACCACAAGGAGAGTTCACAGTGGAGCTCACTGGTGTCACCCATCAAGATGCTGGATCATACTTGTGCGGAATTCAGAGAAGCAACAACTTTGATGTTTTTTCTCGTGTTGACTTGACAGTGAAAGGTGAGGGAACATGTGCTGCGAGATATGGTCGCAAAGAGTATTTTTTAGAATCTTGTGATTTAAGCAAGAACAACAAAACACAGCTTTTTCTATTGCCATTTACAGCTGCAATTGCCTTTTCTCTTTGTCAGAGTGGTGTTGTGTGGCTTCACATGATGTCAAGGGTTTCTTGGGGCAGTCGGTGACCCTGCAGTGCCCATATCCTGCTGAACATCGCTCCAACACAAAGTTTCTGTGTAAGGGGGATCGACAAAACACCTGTCAAACTGTAGTGACCGGTGCAGCATCCACCGACAGGTTCAGACTGCAGGACTCCTCCAGCTCCTTCTCTGTCACCATCACAGGGCTCAGACGGGCCGACACAGGGACGTACTGGTGCGGCTCTGACTCACAGTGGACCCCTGGGAAGTACTACACCAGACTCCACCTGACTCTGGGTCAGTTCATTCAGAGCTCTGTGGCGGCAGTTCAATAATATTTCAGTTCATATTGTATGCTTCAAATGTTTGGCCAACAGTGGTTAGTGGTTATTGACACCTGTGTGTCAGCTTTGTTTTTGGAGTTCTCTGATTTTATAACTGGTGAAACAAGAAGACATATAGTACCAATAGGACGTGAAAAAATATTTCTATTGCTCTAGAATAACAAAAGTATTTAAAAAAAAAAAAATCATGGATGTTCACAGTTGTACTGTGTCATTTTGACAGGATATCTGAAAGTCTCTACTGTGTCCCCAACAATGACCTCAATTACAAATGGATCTCAATCAACACCTAACAAAGGTGAAGTTTATTATTATTATCTAAGTAATGCATCGGCAAATAAAGATATTGAGTCATTTAAAAATGGGGTGCACGGTGGCAAAGGCGGCTAGCGCTCTTGCCTCCCAAGAAGGCCAGAAGACCAGACCAACATCACATCATCTCTCTGGGTGGCGTCTGCATGTTCTCCCCGTGTTACCGTGGGTTCTCTCCGGGTTCTCCGGCTCCTCCCACCGTCCAAAGACATGCATGTGTTAGGCAAAATTGGTAACTCTAAATTGGCCCTAGTGAATGAATGTGAGCGTGAACCGTCTGTAATGTCTATGCCTCTGTGTTAACCCTGCGACAAGTTGGCCACTGTCCAGGATGTACCCCGCCTAAGGCCCAAAGTCACTGGGATAGGCTCCAGTCACCCGCGACCCCGAAAGGGAATAAACGGTAGAAAATGGATGGATGGATGGATGTTTAAAAATCTATTCCTTTTTCAACCCCATTGCAGATACTGCCATTTCCCGTACTGTTTTGTATGGGGTGCCTGGATTATTGCTGATACTGGTAGTGGTGACCTCAGTCATTGTGTTCAAATCATGTCTCAGAACAAAAGGTATGTGGAAGAGATGTCAGTGCATTTGGAAAAATCCAAAATATGTTTTATGATATTTTGTATTTTTTAGAAAACGAAGGGAAGAACAAGATCAGCTCTGCAAAAGAAGAGCTCAGCGTCAATGTGGTAAACAGTTCAAACTAAACTAAACTTAAGATCAAAGAAACTTTCACACCAATTCACATCCCACCCAGGGGTGCTCCATATCAACATAAGAAAAACAAATTATGATAATGTAATTTTAATAATTTAGGGAAGAAATACATTCTTCTCTCAAGTATTTTTTTAATCTTGACTGTAGATAAAGAAAAGAGCAGGTCTATGTAACGGTGTATTGTCACAGTGCTTTTTAAAGTCTCTATGGTCAAAATGTATTTTCAGATCTATCGTAATGAGGAAGTTGTGGTCTCGTCGACAGTTAAGGGTTGTTGCCGTGATGATGAGGACGTGAATTTGTATGAAGACTTTAGTAATGAGCAAATTTACGCTAACTGTTAAAACAAAAAGGGTAAAACAAAAGTAAGTAAGTAAATTGATGTAAATGATTCAATTTAATATATGCAGTAACAATCCATCTTTCTATATAATTATATTGTATATTCTCTTTGTATGTCTTGTAAAGTATGGGAATTGATCAGAAAAGATTAAATTGTGTTTTATTTTATTTTGAGTCAATGTTCAATGTTTTTGTTGTGTTCCATTCAAATATAACATGGTTAACACTGCATGTGGTTTCACTTCTGCTTTTGTGTCCATGTTGTGAACTTTAACAGTATTTTATATTTAGAATTGAGGAAAATGTGGAGCATGTACTTGTTGAATTGATTTGCTGAAAGATGTTGAAACTGTATTCAATTTTAAAACCAGTATACAAACTGAAGTAAACCCTCTCTTTGAATCGTCATTTGAGCTGAGACTTCCGGCACCTGTATCCAGGCAACCAGAAACAAACAAAGGACTTTGGGTTTGGGGCAGTAACCTGTTCCACGACCTCATCCTTTTCTATTGCCTTATTTTAGATAAGTTACACTTTATCACTGACTAAAGGAAGTGTAGTGTAGCTGGTTTTTCAGTTTTCTGAAGAGAATGAGCTCAGAGGTGCTGGTGCCCAGGCCTCATTATGACGACAGAGACGTGGCTCAAGGCATCCTCACTCAGGACCCCTCAGTGGAACCAGATGTCCCACAGCCGTCGTCAGGCTCTGCTCCGGCTGGATACCGCTCGGCTAAGTACACACCGGCCGAGTGGTTCTCCAACTACCATAGCATCCTGCAGCAGGGCGTCACAGACCACAGCGAGGCCGAGAGGGTGCAGAGACGCTCGAAAGCGCTGTCTCAAGACACTGAGACTGACACCCAGCACACACAGGCGCAGGGCACGCGCCTCCTCGGGGACAGGCTGCAGGACATCCACTTCTGCAGGTCCGAGCTGCAGCAGCACATCTCACAGCTGCAGGTCGATATAGAAGCTCTGTCCGGGCAAAAGCTGAGGCTGGAGAGAGCACTGGATGCTACAGAGATCCCCTATGCCATCGCTACAGACAACCTGACCTGTCGGACCAGGAGACCAGCGCCTGATCTGGTCCAGGACACAGTGGAGGAGGAGCTGATCAAGGTGGGATAGTCTTAATGTATGGTGTAGAGAAATTGATAATATTGTAAAAAAAAATGTCAGACTCATTTAATTAAATTACTAAAATGATGAGCATATGATGGAACTATCCTCCTCAGTGAGTGAACACTGCATGGTAGAACTACAGAAAATTACCTTTTATTTAAAAATTGTATCAACATTAGCAATTAGACACAACAGACAATCTACAAAGAACTTCACTGCAGTAAAATATAGAAGCGGGGACAATACCAGGAAGTATTTGTGTTGTCATGATGTCTTGTGGTCAAGTGTTAGTCGAGTGTTATCTTATTGCAAATCCAGCAGAGGGCAGAAAATGACCAATTCTGACTTTTGAATGTCTGCAGGAGGTGGACCTTGTCAAAAACATCCAGGCACTGCTGAGGAGGACCACAGCTCAAGTGGTCAGTCAGATCAAGTAAGAGCCACTCTTTTAACTTCTATTACACATATTGACTGAGCATGGCAAACATTATTAGTTTTCTGCTAAAATCAGGATCAATAAAGACACCAAGCAGATGCTGGAGATGGACTGGTCTGATAAATATGAGGCCTATAACCTGGACGACATATGTGGGAGATACAGAAACGCCAGCATAGACACGAAACACCATCCCAGCTCAGCCAACATGCAGGACCAGTGCGTCTGAATAAAAGCATGGAGTAATCCAGTCTAACACATGCATAATACATCATATGGTCATATACATCACCTGCTTTACAGGGTGTGTAACCCGGCATCATGGGCCAAGTTCACTCAGGACAATCTGACCAAAGCAATGCAGGAAGAACACGCCACGTACAGCCTCAGGTGAGTGGACGCACAAAGTGATCAATTCTGATGACAACACTGAATATTTGTTTATGTGAATGTTAAAAAAGAGGAGACCAGGGGGAACTATTAACCTTTAGAATTAGATTTCAACTGTACTACACCAAAGCCTAATAGATTGCTTGGTTATGTGGAGAGATCAGAGGTGAGTAGTAGTGTTTTCACAATACTACTAACATAATAGTACTTCTTTATGTTACCATGTGGTCTTATGAAGTTCAAGATTTATACTTGCACAAATTAGTTCCTAGTTTCAATACTAGTTTAAGTACAGACTAGTATATGATTTTTGACGACCCTAGTGTAGTTCTCAGTTAGGTTTACTTGAGTAATTTTGACAGAAATGCTCTATTTCAAGCAGCATACTTTTGTTCCTATGAGTGATGTCTTTCTTACTGAGTAACTCTTCCCACAGTACTTTTTGTGGCTCTCCTTCAAATATAATTTTAGACTTTGTCATTTTGGTTTATCATTTGAAAATACTACATTTTGTGCATTATTGAATGTTATACCTTGTTACTCTTACTTGGGAGATAGTTTTATCAAATATTATTTTGAAGTAAATGATTTTCCCCCTGCACCACAGGGATGGATCTGCTGCACAGATTAAGCTGGCTGCTAATACTGTGCTGCCTGTATATTATGTATATATTTTCTTTGTACTTCTTCTGTCTTGTTTATTTTATATGTTCTTTTTTTCGGACTGTGTATATTATTGTGTAGTACGTGCTGTCCCCCCCTGTCTGTAAATACCCCCCCTTTTTTGTATATGTCAAAGCGTATTTGGGTCATTGAAAAGCGCTATATAAATAAAAGGTATTATTAATGTTATTATTATTATATATAATGAGTTTAATAATTATAAAATGTCTGTAACCAACAGTTTTCTACAATGTGTAATATTTCAGACAGACTTGTATGACTGATGAATAGCAACAAACCAAGCAGTACAAACCAGAGCGTCTATTCTACCTGTTTGGATGTGATTGTGTTTGATGGTCAGAATGTTGGTGGAGAGAGTTTTGGAGGACACCACCAGAGACCTGCGGGTTCAGTGTGCGAGTGTGGACCAGGCCTTCACTCATCGCTGTGAGGAGCTCATCGAGGCCAAGACGCAGCTGGAGACGAAGCATGCACAGGTGACAAAGTGACTTGTGTTTAGACTCTATTATACTGTTTATTATTGGGCATTCTGTTTTAATCAGATGTTGTCATGTGTGCAATAGTGACCAAAATATAAGTCTATTTCTTATAAATATATGTATTTTTTTTGTCTTTCTATTTAATAATATAGCATTTTTTCTATCAGATAATACTTGCCATGGTTAAGGTTCAAGATGATGGTATTAATGAAAAAGTGGCAGTTTGGAAGATTACACAGCAAGTTACTGTTCATTCACATATATTTATTGCAATTTTTTGACACAAATTATGTCTATTACTAAGGTACAACCCTTACCCACCACATCCCCAGGCCCTGGTGTCTTATTCAAGGACACAGCGACAGACTAGAGATGTCAAGATTATTCGGTTTATCGATCATCGTGATTATCACGTCACAATATAATCATAAGAACAAAAATAATAATAATCATCAATAATAATGACAATTTTAGGAGACATAAATTATATCCAAAAATAGACCTAAATGTAAATAACTTTATTTTATCTGGCTGTCACATTTAGCTTTATTTTGTCTTTCAGAAAGTTCAGTTTCGTAAAACTGGTCAGTCTCAACAATCATGAATAATCATTAAATAGTGATGTTTTTTATCATAATAATCATAACACTAAAATGTTATATCGTGACATCCCTACATTAGACCCATCTGTTTTTTCCAGCAGTCGCCCATCCAAAGACTAACCAGGCCCGACCCTGCTTAGCTTCTCAGACCAGAAGGTTGAGTCACTAACATTAAAAGTGCAGACAATATAGTTGATATTCTAATTTTGCAGTCGTTTTAACATATCAACTACCGCTAGAGGTCACTGTAGATCTTACGTGCATTTTATGAGCTTTTCTGCCTGCTCATGTATTATCTCATTATATCTGCTAACATGCTCTGCAACCTCCAGCTTCTTTACATATTTTCAATGTCTAACTATATTTGTGTTTAGGTGTTGGAGCAGATAGGAGCTCAAGAGAGGAACATTGTGGCTCTGCAGCAGGCCATTCATGACAAAGAAGCTCCTTTAAGAGTGGCCCAGTCCAGACTCTATGTGCGCTCCCAGCGACCCAACATGGAACTGTGCAGAGACCCGCCCCAGCTCAGGTAAACCCACGTTCCACCCTCCGGGACCCCCCTGTCCTGCCCTGGTCCCATGGGACAGGGGCTTGTACAGTATGTTACAGTCGCTTTAGCTGTGAGGACAAGTGCTCTAGTCGTAATGAAGTGCACTTATGTAAGGGTTTCCAATTAAATCAAATCCGAATTATAAATCACAAAATGTTACGTCCAAACAGTCACTCTTACTTTAGTCTTTTCTAGAGCTATTAGCCTATTTTGAGTGATATTATTTTGAGAAAGCAACGTTACTCTTACTTGAGTACACATTTTGGCTCTGCGCATTTCAAGGAATATTGACTTGTTTATGTATCCTTAAAGGACCAGGACAAGTTACATTTATATATTTGGTAGATTGATGATAAATGGGGGCCTATTGGTCACTTACATCCCCTGTCTGTCTCTCTCTTCTTCTGCTCTGTGGTGGTCTCTAGTCTGGAGGCGGAGGAGACACAGATTAAGGCCTCAGTGGAGGCTCTGGAGCAGCAGCTGAGCCAGGCCCGGGGATCCTTGTCCTTCCTGGAGGAATCACGGATGGCCATTGAAAAGGATGTAGCGTGTAAAGCAAACTCATTGTTTATTGAGAGGGACAAATGTATGACAAAGAGAAAGAGATACCCTGCTGTTTCCACTTTATCTGGTTACTAACCACAGTGAGCAGAGGGCCTAATTACTATGTTGATCTGCCTCAACACTATGTTACGTGAGTTTCTTTTAGACTCATTTAATTCACATTTTTACATCTACATTTTTAGCATGCTCAAATGTATATTTTAGTATTACTTTACACTGAGGAAAGTCCTCGTGTCACATAATGCCTCGTGTCGCTGTTACACAAGATTATTGCTTCACGTAGCTTTTGCTGTATTTCTTTTACCACCACTAGAGGGCAAACTCACCTTCATGTATTCTTCCAAATTAATTGCTTCTATCTAAATTGTGTGTGAAATGCAATACTGAGTCTAGCCTGTCCACTTTCAGATTCCTTTTTTAGTTTGTGTTTGTACAAACAAGGCAAATATTATCTTATAACGTGTGTTATGCCCATACAATTAAAAATATCATATATAAAAAGGCTTTGTAATCTATGTAACTGTAATTGTATTATATGAAGATGTTTGTGTCCTAGATATATTATCTTCCTTTTCTTTTCTTTCCCATGTCAAGTTTGAAGAGTTACAGAATCAAATGTGACAACGTGAAGTGAAAAAAAGAAAAGGAAAAAAAGTTATTTAAATGTAAGGAAATGGAAGGGGTGGATTTGTGATTTGAGGGAGTGACCTGGGGAGGGAACAGAGAATAGGCCTGGACCCGGCTCACTTCTGCTCCTTTTGGGCTGCACCCTTCTTTCTCTCAGTGACTCTTGGCTGAGACTGACCGACAGGTGAGTCTGGAAATATTTGTATTTTTTTCTCATTGCAGCATTTCATTTTGTTTAACATTTGATATCATGCAGTCCAGATTTGTAAAGATTTTTTATTTTACATTTTATATACACATCCATATTCTATAATACAGTAGTGTAATTACTTCTCTATTACTGTGATTTGTGTGAGATGATGATTGTGACAGTTCAAGTGCACTTACCACTGATTTTTCATCAAGCCTTTTGTCTTCAGCCTTTCCAAAATAACACCATTTGAATAATAGGTCGAGACAAGCTCAGATTAATAGCTCATTAACTAAACTGTCTGACAGATGCAGACCTGCTGCTTTATTTATGTGTGAGAACATTTTTATGGCAGTGTTTATTTGCTTTTGTGTCTGTTGGCTCAATACATGCAGCTAAGTTTGAGGGTTTGTGGAAAGCCAACGTTTCCGTTGGCTGGATGGAGAGGTTACTTTTAGCTTCAGTTATTACACTCTTGGTTTATATGGTTCAGACTAAGGGCCACGTTTTCACAATATTTGACAAGCCTCTGACTGTCCTTTAAATTACTCTAATTATTATATTTTACTGTGGAATGCCCCATTAAAAGTAGAGCACACATTTTTAATTATATGTTTGGTTGAAGACTGGAATGTGAATGTTGAAGACATGGCGTTGGGTGATGTCTTGGATTTTTGTGGTGTCATATGTTTATTTATACAGGGGCTCCAGCTCTGCACACACCTTCTCTGTTTCCTGCATTCATTTATTTATTCCTATGTCCCATTTCCTCTAATAATCTTCTATTGTTCCTGGTCACTGGCCTCTCCAGGATGCTGAGCCTCAGCTCCCTGTTGCTGCTGCTACTCTGCTCACCTCAGCTGTCCGCTCAGGACAAGCTGGTGCGTCTCGCGGGTGTGGGCCGGCGCGGCCCGAACGAAGGCCGTGTTGAGGTCTTCTATAACGGAGCCTGGGGCACAGTCTGTGACGACGAGGTAGACCTCAATCTGGCCAGTGTGGTCTGCCGACAGCTGGGCTTCACGCGCAGCCTCACATGGGCACACAGTGCCAAATTTGGTGAAGGACAAGGTAAATTAGACTAGGGGTCTGAACAGTTGGGACCATCTCAGCTCCATCTTTACTAATTTGTACTTTTGTTGGTCAGGTTTGATCTGGTTGGACAACGTAATGTGCAGCGGCACAGAGCAGTCCATCGCAGAGTGCCGCTCCAATGGTTGGGGAATAAATGACTGCACTCACGCTGAGGACTTGGGTGTAATCTGTGGCCCCGAGAGGAGTCCTGGCTTTCCCCCTGCAACAATGGACGAAACCTCTATCAACCAGCCCCCTCAGTCCCGATCGAGGGCTCCTGAAGCAGTGTTGCCGGAGGGGCCACCAGCCGAACCTGCTCCCAATCCCTCACGGGGTCACCAGATCGCCCTTCATCGCGGGGCATCTTCATCGCGCCGTAGCAACCTGTCACCGCAGCAAAACGGACATCAGATCCAGATCTTCCGCAGACAGCGAGGAGGCTTTGGACCAGGACAACAGACCAGCCCAGCTGTGCCACAGGGGCACGAGCTGCCATCCCGCCTCATCAACAGCGCCGCATACAGGCAGAGACACGACATGACAAGGGCTGGTCCACAAGCAGTAAGACGAGAGGCGGAGGGCCAGGTGAACAGACCCCCAGCCCATTCACAGCTGCACTCTGGGAGGCGTCCTGACAGACAGCCCCTCAGCGGGAACCATGTTGACCCTGAACCTGTTTATCCAGACGCAGGATATGAAACAGACACTCTATACACACAGGTAAACCGCTCACACCAGTGCAGCACTTCACTCCTGCTTTGTCTAGAGTCATATATAAATGTAATTTTTTGAGCCACCGTCTGGTGACCATGTATAATTAGAGACAAAACTAAAACCAGATTTTCTCCAGTTCCAGCTCTAATGCACCAATGGGACTGAGGTTTCAATCACCCGATGAACAGCCACATCCCAAAAGAGTGAACGTCCGGGGGAAATTGCATGACATTTCTCACTTGTATTTGACTTTTTTCCTTTGAACTTTCAAAGTTTACACTTTTGTGACTGTTTTGTAATCATTTTGACACAAAGCCTTGACGTATTAAACAAACTGTTTAACTTTTAGGTTCCTTCCTGATTCCAGTGGTAGTGGTTGATTAAAGGGAGCTCTCCTCTGATTGTGCACAAACCAAATTGACAAAAATTCAATTGGTGTAGAATGAAACATAAAAAAGCAACTCTTACACAAAGGCATTCTTGTGATCAGGGGGCAGAGAGGGTCCATTTGGAGGATGTTCGTCTGCGGCCCGTGTTGACTGGCAATCATGGCGGTCTGGTCACTGAGGGCGTTCTGGAGGTCAAACATGCTGGAAAATGGCGTCATGTGTGCAACCAAGGATGGGACCTTAGCAGCAGCCGTGTCGCCTGCGGCATGCTGGGATTCCCTGCTGCAGAGGCCTTGGACCCAAATCCATACAGGTAAGAAGCAGAGTGAGCAAACAAGAGAAACGTTAGTATTGGTCCAGATAGATTTAAAGCTGATGTAGAAGTAACAAACCCCCCATTGTAAAAGTTAAGCACAAATGTTGTAAATAGCTAAACCACATTGAGTATGACAAGTCCAATGGCATGAACGAAGTCAGGCTGTGTCCACTGCCTGTGCCTTTTCGGCCCTTTCGACTGAGTGGGCCTCAGAGCAGAGCTGCTTCTAAAATAGTCCTCTAAGGTATGTTATTAATGTCCCATCCAGACTGCAAGATTATCATCATCATCATGGTGTATGTTTTACATGAAGACTCCCTTTCATGCTCTTTCATATAATTAGCAAGGCCTCAGTCTCTGTCACTGTCTCCTTTTGCAGCCTACATAAGACGGCTGTGGAAAGTGCCTGTGTTGGCTCAAATAGAAACGGATGTCCAACTTCCAGTCAGATTTGTCAGATTAGTTTCTAATTGAGCAGTCGATGTCAAATGTTGCTTATTTTAAATGGACAACATAGTCAATTTCCAGGGAAGCCAGAACTGTGCATCATTTCTTCAGTTGTTGCCATAATCTAGTGCAGCGTAAAGTATAGACAAATAAAATAGATCTTATATGATATGATTATATGATCAATATTCTTTTAAGTATCCCAATAACAATAGTCAGACAATATTGTGTAATAGAATCCAATAGAAATGTGTTAAAACATGTCTTTAAATGCATTAGTTGAGGTTTAATTTCCAGACAAATGTAAAATCAACAACATTTTTGTATTTTTATTACTACAAACCACATTCTCGCTATCCAAATGTGGTTTATCTTCAAAATAGCTCTCACGATATTATCTATACATTGCCCACCTCTTGTAGATCTATGACTGAACCAAACACCTACAAATGCTCAAGGTGTTTGTAGTTTGTGTTGTTGCACCTAAAACAAAATGTACCGGCAGCTTCACTCTAAATAAGTCCACTTTCCCTGTCTAATTCTGGACCTAAATACCACTTGAAGCACCTACGCTAACCTACAAAGTCTTTGGACGTGTCATTACAGCCTCACTTACATTCATCCTAATGCATTCCTCCCCGACCTCACTGCACACCACGTTACAAGACCTTTGCACAAATTACACCCAAGATCCACACACACAAGCAAATAAACAGACAAACACAGCCGCCCCTCTGTGTGTGCGCCTGTCTGGCCACAAAGCTCGTTTTAGGACCTGGCCAACGGCGTCCCTGTGCTGGCCTCTGCACCAGCTGTGTCGCCATGGCACCGATAATTGCCTCTTGTGTCCATCTCTTTAACAGGAACACGGCATAATCCCCTTTTGCTTCCCCCAAAAATCCAGACACACCTTTTCACGGTCAAATATCTCACTTTGGGGTCACACTCAAAACTTTCCGATAACACTTTTCGCTTGTTATGTCGCTACAAGACTTCTTAGGTGTGTCGCACATGCCGGGCGCTTTCTACACTAGAAAATATACATCATAATTGTAATTTTGAACTTGTAATTGACACATTCTGCTGCTTCTGAAACACACTTCATTGTGACTGGTTCCGTCCACCTTTCTCTCATCCGGAGCACATCAGAGGCTTACTCGGAGAATATAGAGCTGCACAACACAAAAAAGAGCACTCCATCACATTTTTACTGTCATGTCTCCCCAAATCTATTTCAAACATGTTTTTCTTCTTAAAAGAGAAAGTTGTCTATGTGGGTATGAATTGTGGCAGAAAAAAAAAAATGATATGAGTAGAAAATTCCCACAGACAAAAGATCCAAGGCACTCTGTTTGGAGAAAATGATTAAAAACCCTTTATTCAAACATGGCTTTTAGGTAAAAATGTATTTTTTTCTAGTTTTCCAATTCCAGTGATCCACATGGCTCTTTAAACGTCATTTCTCTGCATCTTGGTTCAAACACGTTCACGAATATTTGTGGCGATGTCTCTCTTGCGGTGTCAAATACATTCATCTCCCACTCTCACTGACCACACCAGTGCTTTTCACACGCTGGGTTCAGATCCCCCTCCCAGTCCGGCAGCCCGAGCCATCCTCTAATCTAAAAGAATATCAGTGTCCCTGGCTTGCTGTGTCAGCACTTCCCACTCGGCCGTGCGGTGGCTTCTTTTGTCTTGGCTTGTTAAGTTGCTCAGAGCGTTCCCGCAGATGTCTGAACTCTTTCCCTCACTTTGTAGCGCTCACACAATGCAGCGCGCTAAGCCGTTTTTTCATTTTTCAGCGCTGATGGCGACTTCTTCAGTCGTCCTAATTGACTTTCACCTTCTGCTTTTTCACATTTGCTTTTACAGCTTGAGTAAAATCCTTTAATGCCACTGTGCCAATGATGGTATAAGCCACATCTCATGGAAAGAGTGGTGGTGAAGCCCGTTTTGTTCCACACAGTTTGATGTTAACCGCCTAAAGACAACTCGCTGTCTCTCCTTTCTCTCCAGACGAGCAGCTCCGTATCCGTGCAGCATAATAACAGGTTTGCAGTGTGGCTTATGGTGTTGTGCGATCGAAGGTGCATAAAACATCCCTCACATCTCGACACGAAATGCGTTTCTTTACATTTTGAAAACCAGGTCGTTTTGCTCGAGGCTCGATGCTGTGGTTCGCTTGTCTTTGCCCCCCCCAAAAAAAAGCTGAGAGATGCTCATAAAGTCGTCCCGTTCCGATGTAAGAGTGGTCTCAGGTCAGGGACTTTGGGTGAACACGGTTTGGACATTTGAACGGCATTGTTTTCATAAAGAAGAGGACAGAGGAAGTTGATACGTACGTGCATATTTCCATGTCTGCTGTGTGTGTCAACATGCTACTGCTCGACCGCACTGCAGACACTGCCAAGCACAGCAGGCAATTATATGGGTAGCTCGCTCTCTCTTCTCTCCTCTTTTCTTCTCTTCTCTATCTCTCCTCTTTTCTTCTCTTCTCTCCCTCTTCTCTCTCTCTCTTCTCTCCATCTCTCCTCTTCTATTTTCTTTTCTTCTCTCCTCTTTTCTTCACTTCTCTCTTTTCTTTTCTTTTCTCTTCTCTACTCTTTTCTTCTCTTCTCTCTCTTGGCTCTCTCCCTCTCTCTCATATCTTTCCTCCCTCTCTCTTCTCTCTCTCTCTTCTCTCTCTCAGTCTCTTTCTCTCTTCTCTCTCTCTACTATCCTCTCTCTTCTCTTCTTTTCTTTTCTTCTCTATCCTCTTTTCTTCACTTTTCTCTTCTCTCTTCTCTCGCTTCTCTCCTCTCTTCTTTCCTCTTTCTTCTCTCCCTTCTCTTCTCTCCTCTCTTCTCTTCAATCTCTCTCTCTCTCTCTTCTCTTCTCTTCTCTTCGCTCTCTGAACTCTCACACCCCCGTGCCGTCTGTCTCCCTCCGTTTGATTTACTGCACAGTTATGAAACCATTTAAATTGCGGAGACGTGCAAAGCCTGCATTTTTAGTTCAATTTTCTACTTTAGGTTATGACATTCAGTTAATATCATTGGTTTAGGGGATTAGCAGCATTCACATTTGCTCAGAGTTCAAGTGAGTGAGACAGGGGACGTGTTAAGTCGTGGAGACAGAGGCGGTGTTGAAAAAATAGACGGAGAACTTTAGCATAAGAAAAGAAAACACTGCTGGAGCCAGGGAAACCATGCATAGGCAGGAAGAAGAGATTAGAAATGTAAGTGAAGCATGGATTGTTACGGAAGAACGACTATCTAAATATATATTTGCTCGATGTGTGTCGTTTGCATGAATATTTGCTTGAATAACCGCCATCTTTATGTAAAAACTAAATAAACCTTTCCATCAATGCATGTCCAGACCAACAAAACTTCCAGTCTCCCACTCAAATCACTTAATAATAGGTAATGCTTATCTGAGGCTGGAACTTTCCTACGACAGTGCAAGAAACCAGCCTTTTTCTTGCTATAAATGATTTGTGGTTGGCCTGTTCCATGGTTTTGTCCGTGTGGCTTTCCCTCGGAGGCAAGTCCCTTTCGAAACCTATTACTCACCTTAGGGCTCAGCGCACTGTCGGACACATTCATGGACGCCGCTGGTGCTCTCCGGAGAAGGAAATGTCTCCTATTTTAAGTTTGTCAAATATTTAATTGCATCATGAGTCTAGCTGTGTACGGTAAACTGTCCCTCCACGGTCTATACTTGGAGCTCATTCATGAAGGGCGTCAGTCACTCGCCACCTGCCTGCGGTTGCACTGGTTGATGTGGTTGGGAAATGTTAGTATGTGTCACCAGATTCGGTTTTCTCTGTGAAGTTTTCAGTCAAATTCATCTTTTTTACTTTTCACACAAGACCCTTTTGTGCACACAGTCTTCGTGACTGTAATGTCGGGGCAATGTTTCTGTAACAGGCAGTAGTTTAGAGAACCCTGTTGGAGTTGGCAAACCTCAATAAGGCCCAAGGGAGGGATTAATGCACGGTGGTTTGTTTATGTGTTTTTAGTATGTTTCCATGCGGATGGGATGGAGAGACACGCAGACGCATTTAGAAACTGTGAAACTAAAATAGGCAACCCAGAATGAAGTAAGATTTTTAAAGGGGGAAAAGGAATAAAAGACCATAATAAGCCTCTGATATTTTCTTGTTATATCAAGACTGATCCACATGAAAACTGGACACATGTTGAAATGATAGGCTATTAAACTTGAAATATGACCTACTGCCATATTTCTCGATTCAAAAGGAGACTATATAATTTTATTTCCGGCTTTTGAAGGTGTGGCTGTCCGACGTGTTTGGAGTGTGAGAACTGATGCTAAATTTGTCAATGTCTTTGTAGGAAACTGTGGGATTCCAAACTGTCAGATCCATCTTCCAGGTATTATATTGTTTTGTTTCCCTTATTTGTCATAACTAACTGAATAGCCAATCAGATGCCATTAAAGTGAAAAGGATTTGACTCTCGTGTCTCATGTCCTCAGGCTGAGGGGCTTGATTTCTAAGAAGGCTTACTGGGTGGAGAAGGTCCAGTGTCAGGGAGTGGAGGCCTCTCTGTCGCAGTGCCAGGCTCAGCTGTCTCTGCCCCGGACAGAGGTTCCCTGTCGCGGGGGGATGCATGTGGTCGTCCGCTGTGTCCCAGGATCCCAGTTCACGCGCTCTGGCAGAGCCCCTCCTCCCCCCGCTCCACCTGTGAGTGACATCTTCTTCCTTTAGTGTTTAAAGGCGGCTGGCCTCCTTACATGATGCATATGAGAACTAATTCTGGTTCTGTTACATATAAGAAACAAGACGGTGTAATCCCTCATTCGACAGATGACTACAACTGAATCTTTTTCAAAATGTATATACATTGTATAAGACATTTTTGAGACAGTTGCTGCAGTAATTGTTGTGTCTCCAAAAGGTCTGCAATTTGCTCTGTATCCTGATTAGATTATTTTTGTTTTGCCTATAAAAACTGAATGTATAAAGAAAATGTATAATGGTTTATTAAACATTCTTCAATCAATCTATTATTTCTTTGTATTTATAGCTAGCCGTACGTCTGAAGTCCGGGCCCCGGCTGGGTGAGGGCCGGGTGGAGGTCCTGAAGGAGGGCAAGTGGGGCACCATCTGTGACCATCTGTGGGACATGAGTGCCGCCAGCGTGGTCTGCAGAGAGCTGGGCTTTGGGACTGCTAAAGAGGCCCTGCGACAGGCTCAGCTGGGACAGGGTAAGACATACACTCAGTAAGCAACTGTCTTTGAAGTGGAGAGACAGGCCAGACTACAGCATTTGACTTCAAATGTCTGCTTTTTACATATAAATCAGGTCATACACCCCCTGCTTGATCATTTAGGCCAAGCATCTTTGAGACTAAACACTTTTCTGTCTAAATGACGTAAACCCTTCAGTCCAAGTGACTTTGAGCAGACAAATAAACCCAGTGCAAATGTTTACTGCTGCACATCTGAGATGTGGATTTTGGAGGAATTTACCCATGACGAATTAAACATGAAGCTTTAGTGACTCTCACTGTTTGGGTTTGAAAATAAACGTGTTGGTTTTGAAAGGTTACCTCTAAATTGCTTTACAACTGTCAGAACAGACCCAAAAGGTTGTGGCTTATTTTGGCCTCCATCTGGAATGGTTTGTGCCCACTTAATTTTCAAAAACATTTTTCCAGTTAATGGAGCCTACTTTCTCCCTCTTGTTTATTGGTTCTCTGCTTCACCTCAGCTGCAATCATGTCCATTTCCTGCCATTATCTTTGTTCTCAAATAACTACATAAGGGTGTTCTATAATAGTGGTGTATTTCCTTTTCTCTTTTTAACTTAATTAACTAATTCATGGAAAACATTTGAGTTTTGCCACAGTAAAAGTAGGTGCTATGGCTCTGTGGTGTCTTGATAATAAACATAGTTGAATGTGTTAACTATGTATTGTGGCTGTACATTCTCCAGAGGAGCAGAGAGCGTATGAGTCTGCACAACAGAGGCCTTTAAAGACATGGTCAAAGAGCAGCAATATGAAGATGACATCATTAGCTATTTAAAGACAAATTACAGGGCTTTAGAGAGCTTGGGCCTCACACACCTACGCAAACAGAGTGTGTTCAGAGATTTTCCCCCATTTAGACATTTTAGTATCTATTTTTGTGAATAAACTATAGTCCTGGCGTGCTGCAGCAGCGAAGGGTAGAGCACAGTCATTGGACAAATCACTCATTTGAGGAGCCACATCAGAGATCCACATCATGTCTGGCCTTTTAATCCTTCTCTGTAGACCAGGTTTAATGCTCTGTGCATGTGCAGTGCCTCTTGGATGTGGTGTATCAAACATTATGTCTGTACATAAATCACTCCATGCTCTTCTTTAGGTACCGGTCCCATCCACATGAACAGTGTCCAGTGCACAGGTCGGGAAAGGACCATCACCGAGTGCAACTACAAACCTGTGCCGCAGTACACCTGTAAACACAACCAGGATGTAGCTGTGCGATGCAACGCGCCCACAACTGGACTGCAAGCTACAGTAAAGTCCACTCAAAAAAACGCATATTTGTATGTTTAACTAGGACCTGGTGAATCGTAAGGTGCATTTTCTGCAAATGTAGGTGCGTCTGGCCGGAGGGAGAGAGAGAGCCGAGGGTCGTGTCGAGGTGCTTTTGGACATCGGAGGCGTGAAGCGATGGGGATCTGTGTGCAGCGAAAACTGGGGCATCAACGAGGCCATGGTGGTGTGTCGACAGCTGGGTCTAGGCTTTGCGTCCAATGCTCACCAGGTAAAATGGAGAGCTGTATTAGATTCATACTCTTTTTTGGTTTTGGCCGTCTCTTCTTCTGCTGCTGTCCCTTGCTCTGTGTGTCTCTGTGTGCTGTGTTATTACCAAGACCGAGGGTAATTACAGGCTTCTCAAACGTCCACTTCCAGCGCAACAAAAATAAAAGAGGGAAAGTGAGGTGAAGAAAGACTGAATTTCACAGAGCAAACAAACTCAAAATAGATGTGTGCATGGAAAGACCAGCGTGTGCACAAATGGGAAAGTGTAAAATGTCACATTGTGTACTAAACTTCACATTGTATAAACAACAGCCATTTTACAATCTTGTATCTCTTTGAAGGAGACGTGGTACTGGCCAAGTTCTGCAGATGCCGGCGACGTGATACTGAGCGGAGCACACTGCACAGGCACCGAAATGTCCATCCAACGGTGTCGTCGAAACACAAATGTCTACTGTCCCAGAGGAGGAGAGGGCCAAGCTGCAGGAGTCACTTGTGTAGAGGGTAAAGTCAATATCTAGTTTTACTAAAACTTGCCAGGAAGGTCCCATTGAAAGAGACAATAATCAGTCTCAGGCTGCAGATGGGCAGCAGATCACATACAATACACTACATAGAGACAGACACAGACATAACAGTCATAACAATGACAAACACAGTTATGATTCACCAGATCACAAACACTTTTGAAAGCACTGGCACTGTTCTAAAGATGCGGTGTCAGAAATCATAGTAGTGAGATACAATGGTACAGACAGACCTTTTATGTGCTTGTTAATTCTCTCATTTGTACTGTGTAAGTCTCTGGATGATGAAACCGTAGTGACCCACAACAAATTGTTCACTACTGTCACTAAAAATGCAATATTTAGTTAAATATAAACAATGAAATCATAACTGCAATACACTTTGTCTCTTGCCTTTGAAGCGGCCCCTGATCTGGTGGTGGATGCTCAGTTGGTTCAGGAGTCGGCGTACCTGGAGGACCGCCCCCTCCACTTACTCACCTGTGCTCAAGAGGAGAACTGCCTGTCCTCCTCCGCCGCCCGCATGCACTGGCCCTACGGACACCGCCGCCTGCTGCGCTTCTCCTCACGCATCATGAACGTGGGACAGGCCGACTTCAGGCCGCGCGCCTCCCGAGAGGACTGGGTCTGGCACCAGTGTCACAGGTCTGGTCATCAACTTTATCAACTTTATATTTGAGCTCTTTAATTCCTTGACTGATTTGATTCAACTGCACACAAGATCGGTTTGATGCATGCGGAAAACATTTGATTGCTAACAACGTGTACTCTTGTAGTTGTAGCTGTGACCTTTCCTATGGCTTTATTTCTGTGAAGTCAAGGAGTTGAAATTGCCTTTCTTATCACTCATCACAATTGTAGCATTTATACAATGGGATCATAGGGCAATCTTATTTCAAGGATCTGTCCTAAAAATAAGAGATATGGGTCTGTTATTTGACTCTATAAACACAATCTATTATCCTCCACAGTGATGTTTACGACAAACATCCTCCACATTGGTTACCTAGTTGTTAGAGTCAAAGTTGGCGATGTGTCTTATCTTTGTGGTTTGTGGCTCAGTCTCCTAAATCAAGAGGCACCATCTTGGTCCCATGAAGCCGCAGAAGCCGCCAGCCCTTCCCCACATTCACTCACTGCACTGAGGGAAAGATGTGTCACCCAAGTCTTTCAAACAACCAGAACATGAAAAGTCACATTGACTTAATGTTTAATGTATTTCTTCTGTGATTCTGTTTTTGTCTCAGGCACTACCACAGTATTGAAGTCTTTACTCACTATGATCTTTTGACACTCAATGGGACGAAAGTGGCCGAAGGTCACAAGGCAAGTTTCTGTCTGGAGGACACTTACTGCCCTGAAGGTGAGATTTCAATAAGATATCATTTCTGGTTTGGTCAAATAAAATAATTTGAAATAATTTGGAAAGACCTGAAAGAGAATTGCATTATGGAGGAACAAAAATATATACTTTTTTCCTTGTAGGCCTCCATAAGCGTTACGCCTGCTATAACTTGGGCCAGCAGGGCATCTCTGTGGGCTGCTGGGACACTTATAGCCACGAAATTGACTGCCAGTGGATCGACATCACAGATGTACGACCAGGGGAATACATCTTTCAGGTGAAAAAGCTTGATTTCTTTTTATTGTTGTATGAATTAAAATTAAAGACTCAAAACAACAGAGAAAAACTAAATAGCAGAATGTGTAGATGACAGTGAAAATGCTGTTTGTGTGAAAATAGTAACTGAATTGTTGCAGTTAAATGTTAAACTTGGCAAACACATTGAAAGTGTTTCAACATACAGGCGCATGTCAGATAAAAGCTATGATAAAAGACTATAATTAGTCTGAATTGGGTTTTGGCTGTGACTTGAGCCGTTCAGGTGTATAGCCTGTGTGCAGCTCAAGGGTGTGTGCAGGGAAGGAAAGTGAATTCAGACTGGATTTATACAGAAAAAGTAGACCTGCTATTAGTCCACCATTTCACAAAGTGGCTTATTGGCAGTGGAAAGCCTCCGTCAGCGCTCTGCATTTGTACAGTGACTATTCTGTTCTCAGCTCATGGTTTAACTTTATGCATCTTCTTTGAATGAGTGTTTTTACACATCTGTCATCTCTCTCTATCATTTAGTCTATTTTTTCTTGAGAGCAAAACTCTAAAGAGTTTTTGTTTATAATTTGTCATTATTTGTAGCCTTTACATATAATTTTGACTCACCTACATCTGTGGGAACTGTAGCTTGTGTGAATTCATTCATTTAAAACTGATTTTTCCTCCTTAAGAATGTGATTTATGCAAAAACACGAGAACATTTTTGACCACATTAGACACATATTTTGGGAAGTATTTTTGTTTTTTGTGAATACACCAGAATTTGTACTGTATTTTAGTTTTGTGTGTTCTCTCCTATGTTCAGCTTTGACCTCTGGCTTGTGAACACTTCTTCTTTACCATGTGCAGAGTCACGTCTATCGGATCGACCACATTGTGTCGTCAAAGCGCTGCATTGGGCCGTTTTTGCCACGATGGCTGTACTTTGTGGTCCCACAGTAGCCGGGCTGCTCATAAATTTGTGTTAAAAGTGAGAGACAGATGCTCACTTGTCTTCCACGCCACAGCTGGGTGTTTCTTTGTGCCTTCACCTCAAGCTCAGGGTGGCAGACATTTTTAGGAGCATGCATTTAGGCCCATGAATCAAGTCAACAACCTGTAGTTTAAGCATTTTTTTGCCGTTTCCGAAAATATTAAATTGAAATTTAGTATTGCTTGTAGTATGTATACAGGTGATCTTTTAGAACTTTAGATTTGTGGGCATTTCATATAGCTGCACCACGCAGACAGGCGGGGTGGAAAACAACAAACCATGGCAACATGGCTTCAGGCTAATGATAGTGCTGCGAGTTACATTCAGAACCCAAAACTGTCATCTGCATCCTTTTCTCCAGAGATAACACTGGAAAGTGATGTCATGCTCGTCCTCAACCCACAATTGATACATCGTGAGACCGATAGAAAAGACAAGAACCATAATCCTGCGGCTTTTGAGTCGGCATTGACCAAAAAAAAGTGTTGTGCCCTCACTTCAACTGACATTACAGCAAGTTGGAGACCATGTGAACTCTGGGGGATCTTGGAGATGTATTCTATGTTTCATATATATATATGTATTAACTGAAGCCTTCTTTTCATAGGTTGAGGTCAATCCCTCTTTAGACATGTCAGAGTCCGACTTTCAGAACAATCTGATGCGGTGTCGGTGCAAGTATGATGGAGCTCGAGTTTACATGTTTGGATGTCACGCAGGTACAGTACATCAGACCAGACATAAATCCATCATCTTTATTCATCTTCTGTTTCATGATAAATAGTAAGGGAAACAAATATTTAGGCCCTTGGCTCACATTACTGCCATTTTCTCCATTGAATGTAAATGCAGGGTTTAGATTATATGAAATAAATATTGATGTCTTTGAAAGAGGTCAGTGGGTTGTCACTATGGAGTTGTCCGTTAAATGAGTCAAGAGATCATGGCATTGATGTGATTGCTTTGTCCAAGCAGTGGAGACAATCTACAAATAAAATGTACTTACTTACAATATGTTGGTGCAGATGGAATGAGTCCCACACTCATTAACAGTAAAGGTCCTATAAACAGTAAATATGTGACTGACTTTCTTCTCCTGTTTTGATCAGGCGATGCCTACAGCCCAGAGGTGGAGGATTTGTTCGACCATCAACGTCAGATTTCAAATAACTTCCTGTGAACCCAGATATAATGATGAAAACAGCTGAACACACCTCAACATGCAGAGGGAAACTATGACCTGGGCATATATTGGTGTTTAAACGAAAACGGGACCAAACTCCTGCAGAGACTGTTTCTGCAAGTGAAGAACTTGAATTTAAGAAACTGAGAATTCAGGCAAACACAGTGTCACCATGGTGAAAGTAGAGTAACTTACATTTTTATATTTTACAAATATATTCCCTTGATTAAAACAAAACCATGTTGAATACAGTAATGACACAAAGGGATATGACATCTCTCTGATTAAGATGAGAGACACACAGCACCAGATCAAGAGTGTCTATTGTCGTTTTCTTTACTCAAAATGTAGTACATCTAATTTTGTGATCTGGTTCTGTTCTTTTTATCTCATGGTGCTATTTTGCCTTATTTGAATAAATATTGTGACGTTATGCAATTGTATGGTCATGTACAGTTTCATATTACCTCTTTAGAGTATTGATAAGTCTCTAATTTATGCAGAATTTGTGTACGATAAACTGACCCTTGTTCCTGTGTGGCTGTGTTTTGTATTGTTATTTTATTCTGATCAATGTTCTGCTTGTCTGTTATACACCTCTGGGTGATACAAGCTGGCTGTAAGTGCTCCTTTAAACTTACTTGGTAATGATAATGAAAGAATAAAGTGAACGTGTACGGTTATTTGAGCCATGTTTTTACCACAAAATATTGTTTTGGAAATTGTGTTGATTTTGTTTTTAACAACTGAAACAATAATAATTCATCAGCGCTTTTGCATACGCTCAAAGTAACTTTACAATTATGTGCATTTTAATGTTCATTTCTGTGGTGGTGGTAAGCTACTGTAGCAACAGTTGCCGTGGGGCAGCCTAACGGAAGCAAAGCTACCAATCTGTGCCTCACACAGTCATACTAAACACAGTGAGTAAAGTGTCAACAGTTTGCACCTGAGCCTCTGCTGCCTCTTTGTAGCACCCGGTTTACCCAGTGGTCTCCCATCCAAATTCACCAAGAAATAGTCATTTAGTTAACATTTGCACAGCAGTGTAGCTTTGTATGTTATACAGGCAAGTTAGTTACCACCGTACAAAATAAATGAAGCACTGAGATTTTTCTTTTCCAGGGTCCGAGCTGACCCTTCTTTTAATGTTTCCCAGCCATTTCCTTTGGCTCTCTAACAAATGCATATCATAAAATGAAAGCTGTCACAGCGTTATATCACAGTGCGTACTGTTATCTCAAAACAGGAGCTTTGAAAGAGATGGACATAATGTTTTCACTCGTCAAGAGGGAATCTTGCCCTTTTGACACCGATATACACAGGTGCTCTACATTTACAGAATATTGCAAACAAGTCACTAATGTTTCAGAGTTTACTACTTTTTATGTGAGCCAGCAGTGACAAATGAGTCATTAAATCAAATATTGCTATTACAATGGCAAAAAAAAACATGTTTCTTGGCTGTCTGATATTGAAAGAAGACGAAGAAAAAAACACCAAAAAGTCCCTTTATTGTGATGGACTTCATGAAATGACTTGGTAGTGGTTAGTGTTTGTGTTGTTAATCTATTCAACTAATCTAATGGGCGTGTTGAAGGGGCTTGAGGCTGCAGTGGAGCTTTAACTGCTCATCTAAAGCATGACATTATGGGCCTGGCTCGGATCTCCCACGGCGAGAGTAAAGAGATGCTTCAGGTGGAGTTCTTTACCGCAGCTTGTGCTACAGCCTCCAGGGAGGTCCACTTCTGGTTCAGAAATCTAGCCCACGTTTGCTTTTAGTCACAAGCCATAAGGATCATGGTTACGAAGGTTATATTTAGCACTGAATATTTAGAGGTCATTTGGCAATAGCGACAATAGGGATCCATGACCTTTCATAGAAAATCTGCCAGCACTCTTCACGTAAATCATAGTTTTATGTAAGGGAGATTTGATAGCATTCTAATCTCCCATTCTTGTAAATGTTTACATTGTACTTGATGTCCAAAATAGAAAACATAGTGACCTATCAAAATGGCTACAAAATAAAATGCTTAACACAGAACAATCAATCATGTTTCAAGTTTCAAGACCAAACTGGAAATGTCAAATCTGTATAGATGAAGTTAAGGAAGATTGAAAACACTGCGTTTTAATATTGGTTTTCAAATTAGACATAGAATTGAATCACTTCTGTAGCAAATCAGAATATTAATCCCTGAACAAAAAAGTATGATACAGTTACACGTTTATATTTAAAACCCAATTTAAAAATTCACAACAGTTTGTTCTAAATAAAAAAACAACAACTAGAATCGGCAAAGTATGGCCCTACAGAGAGTTCTGGGATGGCTGGAGAAAACTTGGTAAACAAAAGCAACAGAAAAGGGAAGGAAAGTGTGGGAATCTTGTTCTGGGAAGAACTGAAGGTTTGTTGAGAAAAACCAAACAGGAGGAGCCTCGGGTTTATGGAACAAACAGAAGTACTTTTGTAGACAAGGGGTAGTTTTCTGTAGTCACTTTCCCTCCCAAGCGTCCTCCCTTTGTTTGGCTGCTTCACGTTTTTGCTCTGAAAAGAAGAAAACATGAATTAAAAATTCAACATTCAATAAAAATTCTTCAAAAGATTATGAAGAATATATTTGCCTAAATTTTTCATTGGAATTGAATTGCCATATGATTTTAATAAAAGTGCGAGTGCTCCAACAATAATTGCATATATCGGTATTCTTGAACTACATTTTAAGAGTTGAGTGGACTGCCAATTGTGGTTTTCTGTCTCTATATACTTTTAAGTATCAGTTCAGTCTGTGACGGTAAATGGGCTGGTGTGGAGAATGCCCCATACAGTCTAAAGCCTTTTCTGCACAATTTCCTGCAACACTGTCCATGTTCATGCATTAACAGCTCCCACTAGTGGCAGAAACGTCACAAAATTAAATCTCGTTTTTCTTCGAGCATATTTTTGGGTGGGTTTCTCCACTGTGAATTCTCCATTGAAAAGTCTGTAGATATTTCACCCACTGCTCCGGACCTGAGGCTGCCCTGAAGGATGAGACTGCAATTTCAATTATGTGTCACTAGCCCAGTCTCATCCGAAGCTAAGCAGGGATGGGCCAGGTTAGCACTTGGATTGAAGACCGTTGGAATGCCAGGTTCCACAGTGGGGCTTTAGTGCATACTGTGTCTTTGGGCAAGACCCACCTTGCCTCCCGTGTGCAAGTATTCTAGTGTATGAAAGAAAGTGTGTTTGTGAGAGTGACAGTGGGACAATGGAAATTAGCCCATGGATACAATCCGGCGTGTTCATTAACATGCATTGTCCGCCCAAAAATACTATGGCTGGAGTAGGTAAGGTAGTAGGTGGCCATTTTATGCCATTCTGTAAAATGATCCAGGCAAAACACATCAGACAAAGGTGGTGTGCTCTTAAGACTGAAACTATAAATTCTATAAACAAGCTCCTCACAGCAATGTACAGGTTTTCAGTGCAAAAAAACACGGTAATTAAATAATTGCCTTTATTTCAGGCAATCTTTTTGGCTGAAATCTTGCACGTTGGGGCATTAACATATAAATGTTTTTACCTCTAGCATCTTGGAGTTTCTTCCTTTCTGCCGCTTGCTGTTCCTTTGTCAAGTTGCTCTTCACACCCAGTGCTCCAATAACAAGTTTACGAGCCAGGGCTGCACTGGTCTGAGGTCTCTCCTTCGCAGGAAGGAGGTAATCTTCAAATCCAATTACAAATAATTATTGTATATTCATTAAATATATTACTATTACCAAAAGACATACCAGAGCAACTCCGGGCTTGGGCCTTTGTGGCGGAGGATGATTTGGACAGTGGACGAACTTTCATCAATGGGTGTTTGGATCTAAGGGCTTCTCGAGCTAGACAAGAAAACACATTATTTAAACTGTGTCAATAGCAAAATGGCAAGTTTGATATTTGGATTGTTAGGTACCTGCTAAAGGGCTTGAGAAGAGGCCCAGAGCGTGTGTTTCATCAAGCCATTTAATGTCCAACCCTTTCTGCCTGAAAGTAGAGACAGCTCATGGCTTCAATTTCAAATACAGAATACTGAGTAGTGATACTATAATCATTTGAACACATACTGGTTGGTGTGAAATAACTTGAGCAGATCTTCAATCTTGAATTCAGAGGGAAAGTCGTAAATCTCAACAATGTGGGAGAGCTCATCATCTGTCAGGTCAATGTCATCATCATGATCCCGGTTCATATTGTAGTAATCAAATCTTGAGTCTTGGATCGATTTTTTCCCTTTTCCTTCAGTCATGGAAAGCTGCAGAAATGTTATTAAAAAAAAGAACATCAATACCGGTTATTACCAATAATTGTTATAGCGTCATAAGAAATATATATAACGTAGTTTGAAGTATGAAGGTAACTTGCAGACTAGCTACTTCAACTATAAACTTTAGAGTACGGGGAGCAACCTCTGAACTTGTATATGCCACTCAACGCATTTACTGAAACAGCAGCTCCAACTGACAAACAGTAATAATGAAGTGGTAACCCGTGGCAACTGCATCTTAGGCAAACTCTCTTGATAAAATCTAGAACCTATTCAATCATTGAATTTATTATTGAGCCGATTTAAACGGTAGGACATGAGAATTCTTACGTAGTTTGGCAATTGGTCTCACCTCTTCAAGCAGCTGTGGATCCAGACACTCTCCCTCGTCGTCAAACATCGTGTCCCAGCTTTCCTCTTCTCCATTTTCTCCATGAGCTGTGGCTTCCTCCAGCCTTGATGTACCACCTTCCTTTACGTCTGGTCCCTCAAGCAGATCATTGCTCTGCGCCTCTAAACCCGGCAGCCTCGCTATGTTATCCTCTTCATTAAGTGCAGTAACCTCTTCTCCTTCTCCTCCTCCTCCTCCTCCTCCTCCTCCTCCTCCTCCAGATGCAGTGTTCTCTGATGCCCCAGCTTGGCTCTTCTTGTTTCTTGCATTTTTTCGGGCTTTGTCTGTGTATTTAGGCCGGGGCTTGGGTTTACCATCTCCCTGTGGTTGCGCTTTGTCTTTGGGAGCCTGGAGACGTTGTTTGGGGGTGTACAGGGGCTGACTTGGCCTTTTGGTCTGAGCTGACGGCGTGGGTGAAACTTCTGCGGCAGAAGCTTGTTCTTTTGGATTCTCCTGCTCCATTGTTCAGGCTGTGTTTAAAATGTACAAACAAATATGTAAGGAACATATAATAATACTCCGTTACTATTATTCATCTTAATTTCGTACATTTGCTATTGCAGTTGCAATAGTTCAGCGTTTCCCACGTTTATAAAGAATAATTTTATTCAATACCATTTGTAGAAAATGGGTTTAACTTAATGCTTTTTGTGAATAACATGTAATTAGGTAATATATGCGAGTATATATTGAGTATGTAATTAAATATATGTTTATGACAATAATACAAGCATAAAGTATAATTTGTTTTACCATTTTTGTATCTACATCATATTTTACTCTAGTAATAGGATTTGGTAGTTAATGCTCAATGCTCAATGCGTGTTTAACAGAAATAAAGCTCATTAAACATAAAGATGGCTTAAATGACGGTCCTGTTGTTTTGGCTAATGCTACTACGACGTATTCTCCCGTAGATTATTGCACCGTTTTCTAACGCTCCTTTTAAAACAAAATAATAACGCCGGCTTAATTCAAATGCTCCATGTTTATTTCACTATTTCCAGTAACAAAGTATACAGATTGAATGGGTTTTCGCTCACCTGTGTTTGGTTTGTTCAGCAGCTGCAAAACGTCGCATTAATGACGTAACCGGCAGCTTGGCGCAATGAGTTCTGGGAGATGTAGTACAAGTGGATGTCTGACAAACTAGCTATAATAAAATATGCTGTGTATAAATTATATGTTTGCTTTTTTAATACGCTGAAACAAACGTTAAATGCAGTTTGAGTATGGATTCGGGTAAATGCATAGTTTAGAGGTATAATTATACCGTTACTTGTACTAAAACTACAAACAAAGGAAACTTCCCTTTCAATCTCCATGGTTATTGGTCAAAATACCATGGTTTTCGCTGATTGGTCAAACTCCTTGCGCTTACACAAGCTGTTTCATAAATAAAAAAAAACATGACTTGTGTAAGGTGAAAGAAAACCACAAAGAAATTATATATATCTTGTGCGGTGCGCTGACTTCCAGACAAGACGACACACTGCACATTTTAACCACGGGTAAGAAGACTGTTTTCATCTTCTCCTGCTTTTCCAGTTATATCAGGATGTGCTGCAAGACACACCTTGGAGATGAAAGAATAAACATGCATTTGCTTGTTTTATGTTTTAGAGCTGTATATGTAGATTTCGTGTTATTGCTCTGCAGAAAATAATAGCATATTGACACTGCTCAATAGCCTATTATGTTCAGTCCATCATCATCATAATTAGGCTGCATAATTTAATGTTCTTACTTTTTGTTAGGCCTAAATAAAGCAATGTCTTTCCAGAATTTTGGGGGGAAAAAGACTGACACAACGTATTTCAGATTGTATGTTTTATCTTTTCTCATCCCAATAAGAATAACATCATGTGGGGTTGGCTTCTCCTGGCTGGACTCTGTCACCATGCCACTCTCGTTCAGTTGTCTCTGTTTCGAGATGTAACCCAGACAGTGCTGCCTCCAGACCGGCTGCATAACCCAACTCAGCTCAACTATGGGATGGCAGTAACAGATGTGGATGGAGATGGGAGCCTGGAGGTAGTTGTGGCAGGGTGGGTATTTCTGAATGTACATGGAAAATTGCTTAAAATTACTTTCAATTGTACCTATCTAGCATGAACCAATTCATGACAAAATGCAACTAAAATATAAAAATATATAAAGTATTTTACATGTTTATCACTAATGGCAGAAACGTTATTACACATTAAGTCATTAATATGTTTTGATTACCGAGCTTGAGGTTGTGTGTATTGTGATTGTGAACTAATTAATATGGGTTCACTTTCTCTTCTTTCAGGTACAATGGCCCTAACCTGGTCCTTAAATATGACAGCACTCTGAACAGGCTTGTGAACATAGCAGTGGACGACCCTAACTCCCCGTTCTACGCCTTGAGGGACACAGCTGGGAACGCCATCGGAGTCACTGCTTGTGATGTGGACGGCGACGGGCGTGAGGAAATCTACTTCCTCAACACTAATAATGCGTACTCTGGTAAAGCACTGGATCTGACCTTGTTTTTTAGGCATGGTAACACATTTTCTATTCATTAATGGTATGTTTCTACACTTCAGGAAGGGCGACTTATTCAGACAAGCTTTTTAAATTTCGCAATGGTCGTTTTGAAGATCTTCTCAGTGATGAGCTCAATGTACGCAGAGGTGTGGCTAATCGAATGGCAGGACGTTCAGTGGCATGTGTTGACAGAAAGGTAAATTAGTCACGAGCACATGATCCTTCTAATGTCCCAATTCATCTTAACATTACTGTGCTTTTGTATAACAGGGAATGGGGCGCTATTCAATCTATGTTGCAAACTACGCCAGTGGAAATGTTGGGCCACACGCTCTTTTGGAAATGGATGAGACCGCGAGTGACGTGACCAAAGGATCCATTGCTCTGTCTGACGTAGCCGCGATAGCTGGAGTCAACAAACTCACTGGTAAGAACTCATTGGTGTGGGTGGTAAAAAAGTAAAATGTATAGATTGCATTTATAGCCTGCAGTGTATGGCAAGTTGCTCTGAAATTGTATTACATTATATATTTCCCAGTGTAGTGCTAAAAGTAATATATTACTGCATTACTGTATTACTGTCCTAAAAATGTAGCACTACTCACGTGATTTTGAGTTACTTCTGTCGTTCCACAAATGTTAGTATTTTCTGGTCACCATATCTCTGTATTTTATAAATGAGTTGTAAACAGGTCTACAGCCTTTATACTGAGTTTAGACTCTCTGTGTCCGAAACACTTTTCAGAACCACTGCTATAAATAAACTTTCACTTTCACTTAATAGATACAAGAATTTGACATTTTTTACACATACAATTATACATTCATAAAACTGGAGTTACACATTAGGCCAGGCCTCCTCTGCTCAGATCAATTGACACATATTATAGAAAAATAGAACATTTTTAAACATCTTTAACCGTCTGTGTGCGCTGTACAGGGGGCCGCGGTGTCGTGGTCGGACCGATCCTGAACCAGGCGAGGTCTGATGTGTTTTGCGACAACGAAAATGGAGCAAATTTCCTCTTCAAGAACAATGGAGACGGGACATTTGTGAACATGGCAAAAGAAGCAGGTTAGTGTTATGCA
This sequence comes from Eucyclogobius newberryi, assembly GCF_026437365.1. NCBI lineage: Eukaryota > Metazoa > Chordata > Actinopteri > Gobiiformes > Gobiidae > Eucyclogobius > Eucyclogobius newberryi. The sequence goes on along the minus strand of NW_027316056.1, from coordinate 19,390,442 downwards.
GACTAGCGTTTATGTGGTTATGTTTTTCGATAGTCTTGTGACTTGTGGTTTTGTATTGGTAAAAGGTGTGGAGGACAGTTACCAGCATGGCAGAGGTGTGGCTCTGGCTGACTTCAATGGTGATGGAAAGACAGACATAGTGTATGGAAACTGGAATGGACAACACAGACTTTATCTACAGGGCAGCGACTCCAAATTCAGGGTAAATAAGATAGAAAATAACACTTTTGTGCATATTTTCTTATGTTTCATGGCTTTGTGTACAGAACATAGCTACTGGAGGATTTGCCAACCCCTCTCCAATTCGCACCATAATTGCTGCTGATTTTGATAACGACAAGGAACTAGAAGTGTTCTTTAACAACATTGCATATCAAGGCAACGCACCTAATAGGGTTTTCAGGTAAAAAAAAATCTTCAAATGTATATATCCATATGAAGATTATTCGTATGAAGTGCAATTGTAGTTGAGCTGGTTTGTTAAGCCAATTGTAAAATTGCATAGTGTTATCTTTAACTTGGCCTTTATTTACTCTGACATTACGTTTTCATTCCAACCAGTCTCCATGCTAACTGTAAAAATAACTATACATTTATAATTACATATGGTATCTTAATGTATTTTATTTTGGCACTTCAGGGTGTCCAGGAAGGTCAATGCAGACCCTATGATTGATGAACTAAATGTGGGGGAAGCTGCAGAGCCACAGGGAAGAGGAACAGGTATTTCACTTGGGAGAAAATGTAACAAAAATATCTCACTTAATTCAAACTAACTCACGTATTATTCACATTTTATTGTTATTTTGTCGTTGTAATGTATTCTTACTCAGTTTTATTTGTACAGGAGGCACAGTCACAGACCTCGATGGTGATGGGCAGCTGGATCTGTTTATCGCACACGGAGAGAGCGCGCCACAGCCAATATCGGTTTTCAAAGTCACACAGGTGGGTTGTCAAGTAAAAAACAAAAGACATTCAAATAAATCAGATCATTGTTGTTAAAGTGAGTTACATCCACGTCAGCGGCTACATCCTGATTTTTGATATGTTAAGCAGAGAAAAGCATGAATACGAGAGGTGAACATGCTTTTATTCAAAACGTGTACACACAATCCATAATGCTGTTCCTCCTTCTGTCAGGGCTCGACCAATAACTGGCTGCGGATCATCCCCCGGAGCAAGTTTGGGGCGTTTGCGCGTGGAGCTAAAGTGAGCGTGTTCACCGGTCAGAGTGGAGCTCACATGCGCATCATCGACGGAGGCTCCGGTTACCTCTGTGAGATGGAGCCTGTGGCACACTTCGGTTTGGGTACGTTACCTGACGAATGGAGGCATGACTCAAAAAAACATCAGATAACTGTGATCAATATTGCGATAATACAATAACAGACCAGATAATGGCAAAAAATATGACTAAATCTCATCTAACGGTATATTTAATCTGCAGAAGGAAATATTTTGATTCTGTAGTTTTGTCAGATGAACAAACACAGTTGCAATCTATTTACTTAACTGTTATACTGTTATATTCTATTGATTAAATTGTACAGACGGTGCATATTTTCAACACTAAAATATCCCAGATTATTGCAAAAGTGATATTTACCATGTGTTGTCTCAAGGCAGGTAAGGTAACAAAGAAGATACGAGGGCTGTAGTTGTATAGTTGATTGATCGGTCGACTGTATCTCTGGATCTTGGTCGATCTGAATTTTTATTTGTCAACTAATTATTTTGGGGGATTTTAAAGGAGTTATATTCACAACTTCCAAATAAAGAAATTAGTTATCTTAATGAGTTATCTTGAAATTTGGGAGTGAATTGCGAGTTTAATCTGTCTTTTTAATGATAAATACTTGGCTTACTGGTCTCGTGGTCTTGTTTGTGGTCCAGATTTTAAAGTGCAGTTGATTCTGTAGTTTTGTTGGTTACTTAAATATTCGTTTTGTTTTGGACACAGGAGGTGATGAGGCGAAGGTCCTGGAAGTGACCTGGCCCGATGGCACCAAAATGACTCGCACTCTTCAGCCCGCAGAGATGAACTCTGTGCTAGAAGTCGCTTATCCCAGAGATGGAGCAACGTCTGTTTTAGCTAATGACACAGAGGTAAGAAAAGACTTTAAAATAAATGTTCAATAGGGTAAATATTTAATGCAAAAAAATACCAGTTACTCCTTCTTTTTTAGTGTGGCCAAGATTTTACTGTCAAGAATGGCCATTGTGCAGGTAAGAAAGCGCTTAAGGTGTAATGCTGAAACAAATAAGATTATTATTATTTATTTATTTTTACATTTATTTTACTTTTTGGTTTTATGTTCTACAGGTATTTGAAGTTGAGAATGCAAAGAGTTTTGGACGGGGGTCAATGTTTTTGTTACTTTTGCACACATTTTCTGCTCCATGTAGAAAGTGTCATTTTGCACTTTTTCATTCATTTTGGATTTCTAACTTTTAAATGATCATGAATTGTCTTTATGTTTTGTTGATTTTTAAATCTCTGAATCTAACACTTCACTCCAACATATGGTGATGTTCTTTGTTCATTTTTATGAATGCAGCTCTGGTGTCATTTTACTACAGTCTCCACTCTTCAGTCCCTGAGTATAAACGATTCTTTCATTGGTCTTTGCTCGAATGTGCCTTGATTGTCATTTTAACGTACATGTAGTTCTTTGCAGTTTAATTCCTGTTCTTGAATTGCAATAAACTGAAATGTGGAGTGGCTGACTTTATGCTTGTTTATCTGCAGTTTGTGTTGCCTCAGAGACAAAGCTTTGTGACAACGGCATGAGCTGAAAATTGTTCATTTGAAATGCATGAACAAAACACAGATGCAAAGTGATGAAACAGCATTTATTTGACAATGATTATATGCATGTGTTTTAAACAATATTAATATGTAAACAATATTCCTCAAATGCCACCAAAATAACGGAGACATTCCCATTTGCAGGATTTTGGCAGTTGTATCTTTGGAGGTTTGTTGAAATATTGAGATGGGTGGGTTTTTGTCACAATAAAGGAAGACTTGTTGACCCATCGTAGATTGGTGCATTATATGCACAGTGTCATTTTGCATAATTCAAATTCAGGAAGCATTGGTCTCACAATCTGAAACCGATTCATTTTTGCACATAATTTAATTAAATAGATGTTTTGTGGAAGATCCGCTACATTATAAACATACTGAGAGTCATTCATTTGCTACACTGTTCAGCAAGGAGAGGGACTTAAACTTTTATCATGTCCTCAATGACCATTTAATAAATACTCTTGGACTATATTTGAGTGAGGTATGAGGTTTGGTGAGGCTAGTGGTCTTCGGCTCTTTACTTCTTAACAAATTCATGATATGGTCTCACAAAGTATCACTTGCAGTTCCTTACAATTGGACATTGACGCCTAATTTAGTCAATATTTGGCTCAACACTCAAATCTATTTGGTATAAAGAGCCATCGTAACACAAAAAATTTAACCCATTTGCTGACAGAAGGGTTCCTTAATAGTCCTTATATGAATTGCTTGCGATTGCTTTGTGTGAGCAACGGTAGACATGGAGACAGTGTCTTAAGCACTCCTTAAACATGTGAGCGGTGAAGTTTTGTCTCGTCATCGTGTGGTGCTGCCAGACACAGAGCTACTACTGGAGCTGGAGCCACTGGAGCCCCGGTCCTCATAGATGGAGATCTCAATCTGATAAGAGCAGTTAAGACAAACCTGTCCAGACAGACGAGACATGTTCATGTTTCTGTTGTTTTCTGTAAGGATACGACTCTCATTCCTCGTTCAATGGGATCTGTGATGAGCAGGCCCCTGGGAGCGTAAATCTTCTCATTCTGCTCCTGGATGTACTTGGAAATCTTCTTCAGCACCTGGGACGATGAAGCAAAGAAATGTGACCAATAAAAAAACACATATAAATAATGGTTCTCTATCTTTAAAGTCTTCTGTTTGGGCCAGCCATTGTCTAGAGATTATGTATAGCTTTGGGACTACATTTATCACAAATACAAACACAGTATTAATGACAACCACTTTTCAAACAGGCTACATTTATAAGGACAGAAAAAACTGATAACTAGAATTATGCGATAACCCAATAATTAGATTAGATATTTTGAAATATTGAGTTATTTAAATTCATATGTAGTTGTTAATTAAGTGGCTGTTTAGTCTCACATATGTACCACTCTTTACAAACAGAGCAATGTAGTGTATTCTATTCTATGAAAGTTGTAAAGAGCGGGACAGAGTCTAAACAGCCACTTCACAGGAGGCTTTATCAGCACTGAAGAAACGCAAATTCAGGACCACAGAGCGCCGTGCATCTTCATCTTAAACCTACAAACCACTATTGAAGACAGTGAGGTGAAGATTCTAAGCAGGGAGAAAAGATGGTTTGAAAGACGAGTTAAGGAGGCAATTTTGGTTAAAAAAATAGAATCCTCTTTGAACAGAAATGGAGGTTTAAGATTCAATCCTCCGGTCATATATAATAGTGTCTTGAAACCCTCTTGGCCAGGGCATTCTGATGCTAATCAGGTACTCAGTGAGGAGGGAGCTAATGTCAGGTTACAATAGGATGTAGATAGCCCATTACAGGGCTGATAGTAAACAAAGAGAGTAGTTTCCAAATCAGGAGGCCCAGTGGACAGGGCCTACAAAGAGTAGGAAATAAAAACCTAGTTCCCAGACTCGATTTGCAGATTGAGAATGACTCTTAGATGAGAGTTGAAACCAGTCGATGAGTCCAGATGATACAACGGAATCTTTTTCGACAATAGTTGTTAATTGTTAATCATTGACTGAGTTTCAGGAGGTGGACCAGGCCTCAACCTCCCACAACTACACCTCCACTCTTTAACCACACCTCTACCCAGAAGCCCTATTTATACAGGCCTATCCCAGCATCTCTTGTTGTCTCTGCTCTCTCAACCCCACCCTCCCTCCCCAAGTCTCTATCATCCTCACCTTAACACATCACCATCTAAAGGAAGAATCGGCTGGGCTGATCACCCGAGATGGAGCCCCATTCTGAGCCTCTACACAGCCAACTCTAATTGATCTATCATCAATCTATCATCGATGTCATTGTCATCGTCACTAATATCAATAAATATTCTCTCGTATCCCATTGTTGTGGTGTGGTCCTTGCTATTAAATTTACCTTCCATTTCTCTTTAATTACTCACATTAGATGCAACTTTTTACATAAATTTAAAAACTTTAGCAATATGAGAATAATCATATTTTTGGTGTTGTATCATTAGATTAAGGGATGAGTTAGAAACAGCAGGGGTCCGTCTGACCTTTTCATAGCGAGTCTCCATGCAGAGGAAAATCAAATAGGCTGTAGCACAAGCCAGACACCCTTCCAGGTATGACTGCCCCCCGATCTTCTCTGCCTCTGCATAGTAGTTATTTAGTGTCTTCACCGTGTCCTCAAAGAGAGGCCGCTCAATCTAAAGACATAAAAAGACATTTATAGGATTGCAACAAAATTATGAGCACTACTATTTACTACTAAAAACATTCTCCCGTAAAAGTTTGTAGAAGGGAAATTTAACATAGCTCATTCTCAACTTATTTTTCCCAGGTAAAAGCAGATCCCATGAACAGTGACATGTGTGTAGGCCTATTCTTGTACTGGACATGACAGCTGAGTTATTTTTATTACCCTCGTCTCCAGCTCCGAGGGGAACTTGGTCTGAAACTTGCACGTGGTCCCCTCGCTGTAGTCTCGTTGAATGAAGACTTTGTTGGCCAATGATGCGCTGTGCCTCAACTCCTGCAAGTTGTGAAACTGTGCACACACAAAAAGTGGCATAAAGACAGGCCTATCTGCCAATGAGACCCCCGAGAGGCGCACAGTGACACTCTGATCCGCCTGACACTTGTATTGTGTGCAAACAGCAGCTGATGTTGACGGATTGTGAAGTGCACGACGGTGATGGACCAAGCAAAAATGTGATCGATCGCTTTAGGGGCTGCTCCAAGTTTTGGACATTCTATCCGCCCCCCACACTCACGCTGTCTCCTATGGTCTCAGAGGATGTACATGTCATTACACCTCACAACAAATCAATGCATCCACAGCAGACTCGGCGGAGAAAAAGCGTGAACTATTGCGCACAAAAGCTCGTTATGCACGGGACGCCGCCGCTGGTTCTGTCCGTGGTGCTGAACACTGAATCTCCCTTTTGTGACGGGCCACTACAATGCGTTACGGTCAGAGCTCCCATGGTGAACTGTCACCGGATTAACTGGGCATCTCGACACAGACAAAAACCCTCTGGTTTTATCCGGACGACTTAAACGCGTCCGGAAAATGAGAACATGCTACGTTTTATGAACCATTCTGCGTCGTCTTCCAGTAAAAGACGAGCGTAGGTTAAAACGAATCATCTCTGCGCTTAGAGGCTGGGCGTTCTCACAGGGGAATACATGTGATAATGTAGGACAGAGTCGTTCTAGTTCAAGAGAGCTGCATTTGTATCATCGGTGAAGCGCACATCTATTTTACACATGCACCGCGCGCGCTCGGATATGCCGCTTTTATACGAAATAATTTTAAGTTAACACACGAAAAATCATAAATCAAAAGAGATGTCCGTTTTACCTCTGTCGCCATGTTGCCATCCGCGTCCGCCAGAAGAGTCTTTGCACGCGCTGAAATCGCTATAGTGGGACAGCGCCGGGGGGCGGGGCCAACGCAGCGCAACACACGCGACTTACTAAATCCAGCTCATCCCTTTAAAAGGAACATTGATTATATAGGACCATTTTTATTTGTTAATTCATACAATACAACATGAAGCATTGTGGTAAAATACTGATACAAGTTACACATAGTTATTCAAACAATGAGTTTATTGTGAATTAGTGGCATAGTTAAAACACAAACCAGTGGCAATATACACAGGAAATAATATAATTAGGCCTTGATCGAATGACTTGCCTGCATTTTAAATTAAATATATTAGCTATAATAGAACATTTAAAGACACACAATTACAATAAAAGCAGAGCACATACTTACAATCATCTGTCTCTGAATCATGGCTGAAACTGTCCTCCAAGATTCATGGGTAAAGTTACAGCAATGGCATATTTTCTTAAAGTCCTGCTTTTAAGAACACAATGCCTTTTTCAAAGTGGTTGCCCTGTCTCTTTATGGATGTAATAAAGAACCAGTGAGAAATACACCATCCTCTTGTGCTTTTAAGCTCAATATAAATTATGGGTAAAAACAAAAACAGCTCCACTAAATATAAACATGAGGCCCTCGAGCAACAAATCACCCTCTGAAGACATTGAAACACAGCCTCTAATGACCGATAAACTGATAAAAGATAATCATTGTTATGTCACGCTCCATTTGTGCATCTTAATCCCCTCAGCCGGCGGGGCCATGGTCAGAAACAGAGGATATGCCTACGCAAAGACCAGGAGGAGCAAAAAACAAGATAACTGTTGCCTTTTGAATATGAAGGAATGAACACTGCATTATGAGTGCAGATATATGACAGATGATTTAACTATTTTGCATATATTTATTTGTACTGTATATATCTATTTAGTTTAGATTTATTTCATATATTAAGCCTTTTTGACTATTTAGCCATGATTTCTGAATTGAAAGTCCCAATTTATTAAAATATCCACACACATTTGCATGTTTTGTTGCTGCACAGAGCGTTATATTAAATTAATATTAAGAGACTCTCACATTATGGAAAGCGGAGAGACATATAAAAGTAAATTCCCTGACAACACAGGTGGGAAAAGACCAGGAAACCATTTTGCTCCATCATAGGTCCAGTTGAAAAACGCACACAATACTAAAAGCAACATAAACATTAAAAAGGAGCAACTAAAAAGGCCAGTCCAATGGGGTGTGATTTTGGAGGCATCGAAACGCCTTCAATAACTTGTGAAAGTGCAGTACACACAGTGAATGACTGACCACTGGGTGCGAAGTGTCTCATTGTTACTTGACAAGTGAAGAGTTACAGGTGGCGCAGACAAACACAGTCTCTCTTTGGGCTTCAGGAGCTGAAGTGGCATAAAACATTTTGTAAATAAACAGCAATTATGAGAAGTTATGAACTGAAATGCAGCTCTCACCGGTTGCCCCCATAGAAGATCTCAGCACTTTAAACGAACAGCACCGTGAACAGAAGCTGTTCCCACAGTTACTGCAATTTCTCTGTAACAAGAGCCACATAATCTAACAACATTCACAGACATTCACAAAATCGGGATGCAAATAGGTTTTGGTTCTCACCCTTTTCTTCAGTACTGAGAAGACAGCATTACAGCTCGAACAGTTTCCTTTTAATAAAACAAACAAACAAAAATACATGAATGTGCGTACATAGATTCAAATGCTTCAGATGCTTGTGATGCGATGAAGATCTAACCTGTGCTGGTTGTTGGGTAGCGTTTACGCAGTCTCTCTGTGAGCTTTGACACTTTACTGCGAATGGGCTCATTACGACTCAGAAGACCATTTTCAGAAATGGTGTCAAACTCAGGAGCACCAAGACCACTGTCATCGTCCTCCTGAGTGAGAGAGAATAGGTTTGGGGAATGAATATACTTAGTTAAGCATTTTGTAGGGTTTAACAAGACAAGACTGAGTGAATGAGTGAGGAGAGGGTCCGTGTTTACCAATGAGAAACCAGCAGATTCACAGACATAATTCTATATTGTACTGTATTTTATGTAAGTCCTGAGAAAGACAGTTGTATGTCGAAACATGTTGACTTGGCCATGTAAATAAAGGTTTTTTTTTTATCAAATTGTCTTAGTGCTACTTATACTTGTTGGAGTGGCTGGATATTTACATGTAAATGTTTTTCTAATCTACCGGTAATTGCAATTTTGTACCGCAATTACAATTAAATTCACACCCGAGTTCACTATGCACATTTTAAACACGTTGAGGAGCTTTGACATTTTAGGGAACATTGAAATATTATCAGCTGTGGTAACACCAACATTACTTGCATTTGGAAAATGTCATACTCTGTTAAATTATTTATTAATAAGCAAATTGTTGACCTTAAGTTACAATTTTAATTAGAAGGCAATTAATCCTGCAGCCCTAGTTACATTAGTAAACTCCTCTCTAGACTTGACTCAAGATGGCTAAATGAATGCTCTGTATAGTAAGTAATACTATGGGTGGAATATTGTGTTGTGTCGTGTCTAAAAACATATATTTCAGATTTAAAAGCTGCAGGAAGCTACTCTTAAGGTTTTGCTTAGTGAAAACCAGATATTGTAAATGGATATTGTCACTGAACTAAAGAAGAAGAAAGATTACTGAAATAAAAAGAGGGGAGTTAAAAACACCATGGTGAAGCCAGGAGCCAGGGAATGCTACTTACCAGAAGGACCAAAGGTGTTTCCTTCATCGACAGCAAAACACATGAATACAGTATTATGCCCAAGTTTATGAACATCTGAGACATGCATTAAATGTACTAATACTCTCAACTAAAACACTGATCTCATGTAAACAGACTGGTGACCCACTCACCTGCAGAGAAACTGCACCCTCCTATTGCCAAAAGACAGTAGAAAAAACACCATTTGTTGTCAGGTTTGTGAATAAAATACCATAAAAAGGTCTAGGAAGGTGTTCCATGCATGAAAAATGTTTCATTTAGATGACTGAATAGATCTTAAGAAACAGCACATTAAACAAACAAAACCGTGTTCATTCAAGTTAAATGGGTTTATAAAACAGTTCTTTACCTCAATAGCATCTTTGAAGTCATCATCAGGCTCCGCCTCCTCAGCTTCCTCAACACTTCCTGGGGACAAGTCCTGCAGTAAATAGACACAAGGCCATTTACTGTCACAGGCCTTGTTTGAGTTCACAATAATCTAGGCTTCTTTTGGTTTATGGGATCACAGTTGTGAAAAGAGGCTTCTGGGAGGGGCAAATCTGCAGTACGTATAGATTTGCATCATGGTACAAGATTGATTTCCTCTCAGTCTGGGATTAAGAGTGTAAGAAGCTTAGAGCTACGGTCATTTTAGCATTTACTAAACACATTCTTCTGCTCATACCTCCACACTGGTGGGTGTGGGCGTCCTTTCCAACAAGTGACTCTGGTCCTGTTCTTCACACACCCTCTCAAAGGAATTCAATGGCCCCATTTGGAAGACACTTTTCAAGTTTATCAAAACTATAAGAAGAAGAAATGGTTTAATTTACTTATTTCTAAGCACATATGTCACATTCTGTGATAATATAGAATACCTCTATAGAAGTCATTGTTCCACAGAAAAATGGCGCTGTTGAGACATGCCAGCACCCAACCCAGAGGAGTGATGTAGAGCAAACAAATTACAATCAAAAACCCTCCATAAAATCTGAAAATAGGTAAAAAAACGAAGGGAAAAAATCAGCAGCATTTCCATTGGTCATTCAGAGCAAACAAAAAGGGTTCACAAACAAACCTTGAGGATATAGTGTGGTTGTCCCAATAGAGGACTCTGTAAACGGCCTCAGCAGACTGACAGGCTAAAGACAGCAAGTCATCCAGGTGTTTTAACCTGAGCGCAAAGAACAAAAACGGATCGAGTATTAGTAATATATCTATGCACGCACGCACGCACACACGCGCACACAGAATGGCCAGAGACGTTAGCATGTCTCAAACAGTAGTCTCCAAACCGTCAATCACGATCAACCAGTTTATTGCAAAAGAAGTTGGGGTCGAATGCGAAGCCCTCTTGGTTTATATAAAGTTTATTGTCTTGTATACAAGTGACTGTGGATAAATGCGCTGAACGACCACACGGAGGTTGACAAGAGAGCGAGTGAGCCGCACATTTTTGACACCTCCTACATGAGTTTAGATGCGAGCGGCAAAAGGAGCGCACAGCAGCCACTCAATGCGAGCCCACAGCAAAACTTCTAAACTCAAGCTCTCAAAGGCGAGAGAGGAGGAGGAGACAGATGGTGCCAAAGTGCAGCCTAATGTTCACCTGTTCACGCTGTTTTTTTTGTCTTCGAAAGCAGTCTGTTCTATTCAAGTGCAAAAAGGAAAGTTGATTTGATCAAAGTCTCAAGCCCTTCCCCTGAGCAAAACCATGACAGACATAATAGTTAGAAGGGTAATGTAATGTAAAGCTAAAGGTAGATCGTTGGGCTTTGATCAATCTTAAAATTAGAATGTGTGTATCGACTAAATGCGAGTCTAGTGAATGTCCTCCCCACCACACACCCCAAGCCTCTCCGGTGTGTTTCTTACAGATCTTTGACTTCCATCATGGCCTCTTGTTTTGTGATGTGCACATCGTGCAACTCCCTGCGGTAAACAGCATGGTAGTGTCTCCTCTGGAGATCTGCTTCTGAGGCTCTGCCCATGCACCTGTCCTGCAGGTAACCAAGGGCAGCAGGGAATGACAGAGCCACCACTCCTACTGTGAACCAGCCTACTAAAGAGGAGGGCAAAACCAAGATTAGAAAATGCTCTATGACCACGTTTGACAAACACTCCTCTGTCTTACCTTCATTTACAGTACAGAAGAAAATATTTAGAAATATACAGACAAGCAGAGAGCACAGGGGCATCCTCCATCTAGAAAAAACAACAACAATTTAAATATAAAGAGAGCTTTGGCAGATCAACCTCTTTGATATTATGTGACTCTGCAGCACACACCCGAGCACAAAACGAGTCAGCTCCATGGCATCTGCCACAGGCTCCAGAAACAGCACTATCCTCTTGTAGGACACCACCATGTTCAAAAGGTCAAAGTTTGGAGTAGAGCGTGGACTGCCCAGCTCAGAGGGGTCGTTAGAACCTGCCGTGTCTTTGGACAGTGAGTGGACCAGTTCTGCTTGGTCTGTGGGACCCTGCGAAGGGTCCTGGGACACTCCCGAGCTGTGCATTGCCTGTACACATGATTCAAAGTTAGACTTACATGAACTTACACACTAACAAATCGCCAAAGTAATCTTATTTTTGTTCAGGGACAATGGCAGTAAATCTTTTTCTGTCAGATTCAGATTGTCTGAATCTGACAGAAAAATATTTACTGCCATAGATATGCATAGATATGCATAAAAATCTAGCAATTCAAAACCAAATGTTATATCTTTAGAATGAGAAAGTCTTTAAATTTTCACCAATAAACAGGAAGTTGACATCCATGAATACAATATATTTCAACACCATATTTCATACTGAGGAAACACAAATTTAGGAACACTGTTTTGCATTGCAAGTGCATTGGACGTAACTTTTGTATTACATGTATGATATAGCATCATGAGCATTTCTTTTTGTAAATCGTAGTTAACCATTGAGTGTAAAATACATAAACTGTCAGATGAAAGTCGCCTAGACATATGCCAGAGTAAATATGGATTCTGCTCGGTTTAGCCATGTAAGCTGTGAAAAACCCTTCTGTCAGCCAAGGTGTTGTTGAAAAAGTGAACATTTAAGCCTAATACACTACGGTTAGGTAATGTCATTGCTCCGACTTACCCCGAGCCACAAAACAGCTGCGATGAGACTCAATAATTCAGTCCAGAGGAGACAGTCTGCGGAGAAGAGCTGCCCCCCGCTTCAACCCGCTCAAACATGACCGCAAACGGGACATAAACAGCACACCATCTACTCCAGGAGGCACACGGGCTGGTTATCTCAGGTTCACAACTTTAAACTGCCGTATAAGAGCCACGTTATCAGAGTTAGCTTCGTTGTTAGCTTTGTTTTCCCACAGCTTCACTTCCTAGTTTAATCCAGGCTGAGTAATCGAGAGCCGAGCAGGAAGAACGAGTGACGCGTTTCCAGAGCAAAGTTTGACGTCATCATTTAAAGGCGATGTTATTCTGTTTCCAGGGATTTAGAATCAAACCATAACATATGCAGGGCACTATTTATATACATGTTTTAAATTGTAAACAGCAATATTGATCCTAAACTGCTTAAAATAAAAATGGGTTTATTCACTTTCTGTTCAAAACAACAGAAAACTGTCTCTATAATGGCATTTCACCACAGCGAGCATTGGATTTTCATGTATGAGTTTTTATTGTTTTATATGTGGCATTTTTTTCCTTTTGTGTGTGAATTGTGCTCTACAAATAAACTTGCCTTGCTCTGTGTTGATTGTCAATGCTCTTAATATGACCAGCCTTTGCAACACCTTTACTTTGAGAGTCGACAACCCTATGTGCATGACCCAGACTTTGAATTGCAAGGCAACTGCTTTCATGATTTTGGGCGTTACAAAAATAACTGAATAGAATTTAAGAGAAGTTAATACAGAAAAGTGTAGAGCTGGTCGTCGAGGCCCCTGCCGCCCAGATCTCTCTGCACCGGCCCCTTACAGATCCTCCTGCAGGTGAAGGGTCCACGTCACTCATCCGGGCTGTACTAGGTCTCTCTGCCTGGCAACACCTCGGAATCCCACTGGAGGAGTTGGGGGAAGAGTCTGGGGAGTGGAAAGTCCGGAAGTCCTTGCTTAGACCGCTGCCCCCACGACCCGCCCCAGATAAGCAGAAGATGGATGGATGGATACAGGAAAGTGGGAAGGCATAGGGGGTAGGTGAAAACTGGACAGCGATAACATCAAGCCTGAAATGCAGAACAATGCAGAATTACTCAATAAATCTAAATGGTAGGCTTATGATGAACACCAATTTAACAGGGTTAAAAGCTCATAAAAGTACATTTTGAATAAAAATGAAATACACTTGTCCATACAAAAATAAAATTAACTTGAAATGAAACTGATGCTGATAAAAGAAAAGCATGTAATAACCTATGGCACCAAAATCCAGATTGATTGTACATAATGTTTTATTCAAAAGCAATCCAACATTTTACACAATATTACGTCCCCTGCAACAATTCATCTAAACACCAATAACGAGGGGACTGAATATGTGGTAAAATCAACATTGTATTATTCTATAATATTTCATTGATATTAGGGAGAGGCCAAATTAGTATTGCAGATTTGTGGTGTGGTAAAGATCAATCATGGACTTCCGCTGAATCTAACGATTATTTAAGTATGAATTATTTTTTTTAGATTAGAATGAATTATGTTGACTGGAGGTTTCTAATTTCTATGGAGGTTATTGACATTAAGTGTATTATTGATTTATTTGTTTGACGTTTTGATTAAGTAATGCTGCCGTCTTTACAATTATCAAAATAAAGCTAAAATAATGTTTACTGTCGACTAGTCTCTCAATTAGGAACGCAGACAGGCTATAAAGATGATCTGTTTTATAATTTATGCATCTCTTTCTAAAGGCTATTCCTCAGGGAAAAGACATCGCAGTTAATAGGTCGTGTTCACAACATTTTAGAATTTAGAAGGTGTAAAGGTATTTCAACGGACAACTGTCAAAGAAAAAAACGTTTTTTTTTTTATAACATTTGGTTTTGAGGTCTTGGACAAGCTCTGTCCTTGTCCAAGTATACGTGCAGGGTCGTGGAGCATGCGCACAAGCCTTGTCTAGTTTCAGTGCGATTACACGATCGCATAATCTGGGTGTCTCAAATGGAGATTATGAACGCTGATTTCTATCGGAGTAAAGTGTTTACATGCACACGAAGTCTGATTGTATCGGATTAAAGCTACTGTTCGTTTTTTTCGTTTTCATGTAAACGTACTGAATGACACCTTTGTGATTGAATAATGACACCACTCTCTGCTCTGATAGTAAAAAAGTTAATTTAACCTCAAGTTTATTTGTGCAGATAGAAGATTTCAATCCGTGCCAGTTTTGTCTGATTACAGCGCTATATCAAACATAAACCAGATCAAAACAA